>NC_139717.1:26612018-26889518 GCF_964188405.1 Protomyctophum parallelum
TCCCTACGCGGACGTTCTCTCCATTTTCTTTCTGGCACACCCGCCTATAGAACCATGCCCGTATACATTTCCATTCCCCATGCAGGCTTTCTGATGGACTTGTGTGTGCACTCTGTAGAGCAAACATTCTCACCAATATTCATCATCATCATATATATCGTCATTTTCCCTTCAGCTTTAATTTACCGTCAGCTGATTGTGTTGAAAGACGGATGCTGCGGATTTTCTAATTTGAAAATACTTGAACGATACAATATGTAGTGTTGTCATCTCAGAATTTCAGAATGTCCCTAGTCGGAGCTCGGTCTACAAGGAAATACACTTGGACACTGGTCACCTGTTGGGGGGGGGGGGGGGGGGGGGGGGGGGAGTGTGCCAGTGGGGTCATCTTATCTTTCCAGCTCAGATGGAACAGAGTCGATGCTGGCATCCGGAGTGTAGAGGAGCAGAGCTCGTTCGGTCCCCCCGGACTGGAACACGATCAGTTTCAATTTGGAACGCAAGCCCACACAGTGAGATGAATCTAAATACAGCACCGCGCTGTTAGAGATGTGATGTCCCGCTCTCTGTTCATAGACGCAAGTTGGAGAAGGTAATTAATGGAACAGGAAAGGAAGAGGAATTATATGGCATTATTAAGAATCAGGATCAGTTCACATGGGCTTCTCTAGATTACAGTATATGCAAGCGATCCTGCATGGCATTGGTCTTGGTCTTGGTGTGTGTGTATGTGTGAGTGTGTGAGTGCGTGCGTGCGTGCGTGTGTATGTGTTTTGCTAGCAAGATAACTTGAGAATATTTGGCCAGATTATCACAAAGGTTGAGTGAGGCTGCTCAGTGCTCCAAATAGATGATTAACTTCTGCTGTGAGAAAGTAAAAGGTCAAAGTCACAATCAGGGTCAAGGTGTGACTTTCTATAGAAACATACCGTAGAACGGATGGACAATCTAATTAAACTTGGTGGTTATGATCAGTAGGCTGTCCCGAAGTGATGAATACCTGTACATGTTTTGGTAGAAACAGTCAAAGGTCAATTTCACACTCACACTTGAGAAAAGATCTTGGTGTATGTAGGGCTTGCACACGCAGGTGCATATTTTGTTTCTATTTATGTTTAATTCTTACACAATTAACGGACAAAACATCTTAACCAACATCTTTAAAGCTCTCCTCTCCTCTCCTCTCCTCTCCTCTCCTCTCCTCTCCTCTCTCTCTGGCAAACAGTGCCCCTACTGGTACTCATTATATGATGCTCATAGTCACATTATGTGAACACGTGAACACATAGGTGAACACATAGGTGAACACATAGGTGAACACGGACAAAGCTGTTCCTTGGAGTGGTTACACCACTCAAAAATCACACCCGTACCCCATATCGCTATTTTTGGAGTGCAGATTTTGAACTTCTAACCCAGAAACAGTCTAATATGGTAGCATTTGCCACACTGATAGCAAGACGTAGAATATTGTTGGGATGGAAATCCCCAACTTACCCTTCTATAGCTATGTGGCTTAAGGATATTATGGGATTTTTTTAAATTGGAAAAAACTAAGTTTACAATTAGAGGTTCAACAGAAAGGTTCTTTTCTAGCTGACAACCATTTATTACCTACTTTGAGAATCTGAGAGTACTTCCGACAGACGAATTGAATCAATACTATGTGTGTTTTTTGCATTCTCATAATGATAGAACTGTGTATGGTGATATATGACAACGTTCCGAACACAATCTTTTCCAACATAACTTGTGACTGACTATCTCTTGAACTCGAATAACCCAACTCATAATTGTATTTATTTTGTTTTATTTTATTTTATTTTTTATTTATATAGTTTTTGTTATCTGTGCTTAAATTATTATTTTTGTATCCTACTGTTTATATCATAATTATTTTATTATTAATTATGTCTGTATGTATGTTTGTTTTTGTATGTCTGTACTAAATTATTAATGTTATTTTTTATATTGTTTTGATGATGACGATAACTGGGGGGAGGGACGGGGTGAGGGAGAATTTTTTTTTTATGTTCAAACTGTACTAAACTGTTGAAACTTATTACCAATAAACATATAAAAATAAAAATAAAATCACACCTGTGTGATTTTTGTTGCCTCTCATTAGCAGGCAACAGTGCAGCACTATCCCTCTCTATGTTTCTGGCACAACAGCGCCCCTACTGGTACTCATAGTCATATACCGGTGCTCATTAACGTCAAATAGGTGTACATAGGTACACGGACATTGCTGTTCCTTGGAGTTGTTGCACCACTCATCGACTTCTATGCGGGCTCGCCGGGCTTGGTGGCCGTAGTAGCATAGCAACTTATGCTATACTATTATGGTGTCACATTTAGCTTCATACTGGGTGAAAGTCTCATTCAGAAAAAAAAAATCGCTCGAAAATCTTAGTTACAATGACATTGAGTTGACGTCTTTTTTGTTTTAGGGTAACTGTTGCATAATCGCAATTTCGCACTCGAGTCCCATTCCCCGGCCATCTAGCTCTCTCTCTCGCCCGCTGACATGCCCTCAACCACGGCTAAGTTCAGCCTGCTGCGGAGCCCTGCTCACAGGTTGAGTAGCGGCACTGCATCGGGCTAAAATGCATACCAGTCTTCAAATATCCTATGTACATATGTGTGTTTATGCTTATTCATTGTAATAATCAATATCGCTATGATGATTTATCGCCGCGCATGTATAGTCTAGAACCGTCTCAGATGCCCCCTCTCACCGCCGGGGCACTGAGCCTACTCTTCTGGTCATGCAGGTTGCAGTGCTCATAGCTATAGCACACACACAGCACGCAGTGAACTGGGCATGTGTGTACACACACACACACACACCAATCGGCAATCGCACTCTTGGCCAGCTCCACTCTCAGCCCAGAGAATGCAGGAAATTCAAAATAAAATCAAAATGGATCCACAGGACGAAATCTTTTTGAGTTTTCACCTCCTCCATCATGCCCGAAGAAAGAGAGGCATTCTGAGGCCGCGGACAACCGGGTGTGTTGTGTGTGTGTGTGTGAGAGAGAGAGAGAGAGAGAGAGAGAGAGAGAGAAAGAGAGCCCCCCTCCCCCGGAGAGGCTCATGATCTCGCCGCAAGACTATGCCTCAACTCGGCTCGGACAACCAGGCCGATAATTCATCATAGCGATATTGATTATTACAATGAATACAAACAAACACACTATAGTTCACTTGAACAATGTTGTGGTAACTAACTACAGTATTACAGTGGGGTGTGTACTGTGTACATGTCAGCCTGTGGGAAGAGAACAGTAGTCGCGCTGCGGGGCTCAGGGCTCTACTCAGAGTGGGCAGACAGGGTTGTTGGTGACCGGGGGAACGTGGGACTCGAGTCCGATATTTGCGCTTGTGCTGCAGTTCCCCTAAAAAAACCCACGCCAACCTCAATTGCATTCTAACTAAGAGTTTCGGGCGATTATTTTTTTCAATTACATTTATAGCCAATATGACGCTAAATGTACCGTCAAAAACGCTAGCCTGACCTAGTAGCCACTTGTTGCTAGCGCCGTAGCCCATCGCGAACGCTTTCAAACTGTTTTCAGTCAGACCACGTGATGTACTGTACCACCCATATTAATTTTGGGGCGTGTCATTGGACCTTTAAGGATCTGTTTTAGTTAGGGCCCTTGTCTCATCAGAGCATCCAAAGCGGTGGCCTAAGGGTTAGAGGAGCGCCCTAGTTGCCGGTTCGATTCCCCGGACGGGCAGGAAAAATATGGTTGGGGAAGTGATTGTCATCACTCACCCAACACCGCTGAAGTGCCCTTGAGCAAGGCACTGAACCCCCAACTGCTCCCCCTGGAGCTGCTTAGTGGCCAACAGTATAAGACTGTGGTTGTACAGGTCAGCTCCCAGGTTTTAATGTGTGTGTGGCTGTCTGTTTGTTTCTATGTGCAGGGTGTTGCTGAAAATGAGCACCTGTGCTCAGCTACTTCCCTGGGTAAATAAAGAAATATTGCTAAACAGCAATCTGGCTGAATATTTTACGACAGTTTTATTGATTAATTTTTTGTGCAACAACAAAACACCAAGAGCCTCACTGGGCTCGCCAGCGTAGGAGTCTTTGACATGTCTATTAGTGAGAGCGTCAGAAGAGTTGATTGGCACATGGGTGTGACTGATTGCTGTTGAGGGAAGGTGGTAATTTTTCTGTCACATTTTGACTGATTATAGTTTGAAATATGTCACCGTTCCAACTCCATGACGGGTTTACTGACAAGGGTTTTTTGAGGACACACACACACACACACACACACACACCATCAGAAGGAACAAACCAGCATTTACATGCATGTCCATTGTGAAGGCTGCAAGGTGTGAACCGAGCGTTCAGATGTTGAGTTGCTGTAACGTTGAATACTGCGGTGCCAGAATACCGTCGTTACAATAAAATACAATTCCTCCAACTCCGCTGGCAAGCTGTCACATTAGCAAGTGTGGCAGACAGTGGTAATTGGATATTGGATGAGAGACAGAGAGACAGACTAACATGTCACCAGCCAAACTGATTACAGACAAAGGGCTGGTGGCCTTTGGACTAAAATGAAAGATTATCTTGAAGATTGTTGTTGGTTTACCAGGGCTAATTTAAGGAGTCATTCAGCACTCTCTAATTAACACAGGCAAAATGTAAATGTCTGAGATGATCAAATTACCTCCGTAGTTTTCAGCTCAAGGCTGTCGGAGCGACATAACACCATGCTTTTTATGGAGCCGTGCTTTACAAGTCAGCATTCCACCTGCAACGTGTTAAGATGGAGGATGAGTCACTCTGCTTGTTGACTTACTAAATCCTTTCTGTGATTAATAAATTAAGATGAAATTAAGCCCTGGTATTTTATGACGCAAAGACTTTGTGAGTAACTCTGAGGATGCAGCTTATATAATTCTGCACTGAATCAATACAATCTAGCGGTTACCAGTGGCGCTTCCAGTAGTTTGATAGCAGGCAGAGAACGGGCACAGAAATGGTCAGTTGTAAAAATCTGATGCTGAAGCTTCTCAATTTTGGAATACATTACTGAAATAAAACGAATCTAGATACGAATTGACATATAGGTCATTGAATAACAACATTGTGCAGGCAAGGCAAAGCTTACACACTTGACCTTATGTGTAATTTCAGCAAATTGGATCTGCTATGATATATTAAAAAAGGTAAGGATAGAAACAAAGAAAAATGGCTCTCGGGATACGGCTCCATTGTGACCACCATGTGTTGTCTGACCTGTCAGTCAACTATGACTAATCTATGACAAAGAATGTGGGCTTTTCAGCCTGATCCAATCCCCCATAGACTTCCATTATCAAATTAAAGTAAAATATTGTATAGTATATATAAGTATAAAACATTATGTTGAAAGAATGGCCTACTGGTAGGCCTGATAGTTTGTTAGTATAGTTAGTTAGATAGTTAGTTGAAAAGTTTCCTGAAGTCAATGGGGGAAGGGGAATGGGGATTGGGGAATATGTCAGGAAAATTGTGACCAAAGTCGTGACTAGACAGCACTGGGTGAGTCAATAGCCTAGCTATGCAGAGACAGAATTGTAGGGTAATTAAAGACAAGGCTCCAAGTGTAATCACTAAGTACCATGTGTGGGATGTGGTCATACACTGAATGTGTATCTGCTTTCATGTGATAGCAGCTGATGTGTGGGATGTGGTTATATACTGAATGTGTATCATGTTTTCATCACGCTCCCTGTGGTGATGAAAAGAACCCAGCTGGCAGATGGCAGCGCAGGTTCCATACAGAGTCATTCTTAAAACACACAAAAGGACAAGAAGGCAGATCGAGGTCATACCCGAGAAAGCAGTCCAAACTAACGCAAAAGGGGGTAGTCCAAATTCAAACTCCAAAACCCAGGGACAGGCAAGGTCAAAGAAGGCAGAGGAGAAGAAGGCAAGGAGATGGGACTGAAACACAAACTATGTTGGGTGGACAAACAGATGCAACAGGAGACATCAAGACAGGAGAGAGGCTTTGTTCAGACTGCATAGGCAAATCTGATTGGTTTCTCAAATCTCATCTGATCTTTAGGAATGAGTGATTACTATCCACCATTATTTGCAAGTGATCAGATCAGATTTGTGTATGCATACATCGCAGACAAGAGCTGATACTGTATCTAAGCTCAGTTCACAGCTTGTATAGATAAGCTATCTTCGGTCAGGTGACACCATCACAATAAATTCAATGTCCAGACTGAGACACATCTTTAGAAGTTAGATTTTGCATTTCAAACCTGTACTGTTGACAAATTAAGTATTCATCAATCAAAACCACCTAGGCATGTGGTTCAAAGTAATTCACAAAACTATGTGGACTTAATGAAACCAATCTGATTCCAAAAATAGGCTGTCAACTTGAATACAGCCACAGGGACAGCGAGATAGATACGTGACAGATAAGCTTCTTCCTGCTGCCAGTGAAGAGTATGTGTGTGCTACCTAAATAATGACCTAAGTCCTTGAGAACAAGTTTCTCAGGCCAGGTGGCCCATTAGACCAGGTGCCCTAATTATGGATATTAACAATACAACTAGCCTATTAATACCTTATATTTCATATTGTGAGCTTGTGGAACTGTTCACAGTGTTGCCAAGTCTAGTCATTATAAGCTACTTTGGACTTGTTTATCTGTAAAGTTTCTTTAAAATATTGGTGGTCCTTGAGATGAAAATGTTTGAGAACCACTGATCTAAAACAACATTGGACAATGATGTTTGACAGTCAGCACTATAGTTGCTAATTTTAAACTTATTTGCTGACTTGATCTGGCCTGTTAACATTTTCATAGACCTGGTTGCCAGTGAAGAGTGGCAAGGCCATCCCACAGTTAACCCATTTGTTGACACCCTCCCCTTTTGGCGCCAGTGGCACCAGCACCAGACAAATCAGCGAATATAAGCATAGGAGACGTGTCACTCGCCCCGTCTATATTTGAGCTACATCGTCATTCTAGGCTGTGCTTCGACATGCGATGGATTAACTTTCTTAGCGCGATCAAAGTTTAGACTTTTATAAGGTCTAGCAGTTTGTCTCATTTAGAGTAGAAAAAGGACTATTAAGCGTGCGCGTGGCCGCGTTGCGCGTCGGATTGAGATGGCTGTGTTTCTAACATGCGAGTACAAAAGAATTCCTCCCTCCAAAAAAATCGATAAATAAGTATTTTTAATCAAATCCCGTGTTTCTAAAAACGTCTGTTTGAAAATGACAGTTTTCTGAAAAAGCTATGTTTCTATGTCAGTCGTTCTTCGATAAAAAAAAATAGCAGACCTACAAGCTCGTAGCGCGCCACTCGGTGGCGCGCTATGAGCTTGTAGATCTTCTATTTTTAAATAGCTAAAGCATAACATAATGCTAACACCAAAAGGGGTTCCCCCCCAAAATGGGTTAATACCTTTTCACGAGATATACAATGTTGGGGACAGATGCGGTTAATAAGCAGTGCCCTAGGCATTGTATGCTATTCTGAAGCCAACCGTATGCAAATCATGGTTGGAAGTGATGTGCACCCGCTTGCAGCTCACTTTATGCAACTCGCTAGATAGCTGCCCCACTAATTACATTTTGAAACAGGTGATAAGCTATTCCGTCCACCGTGGCTTTGCCAACTCGGACACCACACTTGTCGCCTGGTGGCTCATTCAGGCACATCTACTGAGCCTCGCTGTTGGCACGCCTTGCCTTGTCGATTTGCATACTATCCGTCACTATATGAGTATATGCAGAGTGGCACACAGTTGTGGGGAGGAACCCATGTGGAAAATGGCCTACCTAGGCAAGCAGCTGCACTTGAATGACAGTGTGAGGGAGGAGAGGGCTCTTTGAGTGGGGAGTTATACTATTGTGTGATGATTTTGTAAATGCAAATTATTTATTTAATTACATTTTTCTTGCAGTGGTTCATGTTGTTCCTTTAAACCAGGGGTTCTCAACCTGTGGGTCGCGACCCCCCGGAGGGGTTGCCAAATTAATTAAATTGCCGTTTATCCGTGCTCCTGTTACCACACTGTTAGCACACATCTCCCATTGCAAAATAAAATCTGCACGCTCCCTGAATCCAGCTGCACTACATAGCATCCACGCAACTGTCATATTTACTGTACAAATATTACTTTTGTCAAACACACTGTTATTGCACAACATTTCGCTGTGATGCAAATTACATCACAACTTTCTCATTCCCCGGCAACTACCCTTTTCACTCCACACACACACATACACACGTGCGCACACACATACACAGGGCACAGCAGCACGGTACAGCACAGTATGCTACAGTACAGTACAGTATGGTAAGGCACAGTACAGTACAGTATGGAACAGTACAGTAACGTACAGTACGGTAGAGTATGGGACAGTATTGTACGGTACAGTACAGTACAGTACAGAAGAGAAGAGAGCAGAACAGAGGAGAAGAGCGCAGAACAGAGTACAGTACAGTACAGTACAGTACAGTACAGTAGAGTGCGAGTACAGTAGAGTAGAGTAGAGTGCGAGTACAGTAGAGTAGAGTAGAGTGTGAGTACAGTAGAGTAGAGTAGAGTGCGAGTACAGTACAGTACAGTACAGTACAGTACAGTACAGTACAGTACAGTACAGTACAGTACAGTACAGTACAGTACAGTACAGTACAGTACAGTACAGTACAGCACAGTACAGTACAGTACAGTACAGTAGAGTGTGAGTAGAGTAGAGTAGAGTGCGAGTAGAGTAGAGTAGAGTAGAGTAGAGTAGAGTAGAGTAGAGTGCGAGTACAGTTCAGTACAGTAGAGTGCGAGTACAGTACAGTACAGTACAGTACAGTACAGTACAGTACAGTACAGTACAGTACAGTACAGTACAGTACAGTACAGTACAGTACAGTACAGTACAGTACAGTACAGTACAGTACAGTGTACACTGTTACTTTCTTAGCTTACGCATGTTTCATGATAAATGCTTTTTATGTGATGTATTCCCATGCTTTGTTCTTGCTTAAATGTAAGTCGCTCTGGATTAAGAGCGTCTGCTAAATGCCTAAATTGTAAATTGTAAATTGTACAGTACAGTACAGTAGAGTGCGAGTACAGTAGAGTAGAGTAGAGTGCGAGTACAGTTCAGTACAGTAGAGTGCGAGTACAGTAGAGTAGAGTGCGAGTACAGTAGAGTAGAGTGCGAGTACAGTAGAGTAGAGTAGAGTGCGAGTACAGTTCAGTACAGTAGAGTGCGAGTACAGTAGAGTAGAGTGCGAGTGCGAGTACAGTAGAGTAGAGTAGAGTGCGAGTACAGTTCAGTACAGTAGAGTGCGAGTACAGTAGAGTAGAGTGCGAGTGCGAGTACAGTAGAGTAGAGTAGAGTGCGAGTACAGTAGAGTAGAGTAGAGTGCGAGTACAGTTCAGTACAGTAGAGTGCGAGTACAGTAGAGTAGAGTAGAGTGCGAGTACAGTAGAGTAGAGTAGAGTGCGAGTACAGTTCAGTACAGTAGAGTGCGAGTACAGTAGAGTAGAGTAGAGTGCGAGTACAGTAGAGTAGAGTAGAGTAGAGTAGAGTAGAGTAGAGTAGAGTAGAGTAGAGTAGAGTAGAGTAGAGTAGAGTAGAGTGCGAGTACAGTACAGTAGAGTAGAGTGCGAGTAGAGTAGAGTAGAGTGATTATATCTGGTTCGGGCAGTATTAATATTACAGCAGTGTATCACGTATACTACAGTACACCATCTATAGATAAAATATTCAACTGTGTGATATGCTTTACTGTATAATAATCCTATTTGGGTTACCAAACCATGAGTTTGGACTAAAAGTAGGTCACAGTCTTCTTCCTAATGGATAATTGTTGGACGACGGTGTCATTGAGCCTGGTTATTTACTCACTTCAAAATCCCAGGCTGAAAAACGTCAAGAACATAGTTTTGCAACTTTAGCAATGTAATTTGACTTGATATTCAGCGATGCATGCTGGATCCAGACCACAGATGACCTTCTGTGCATACCATTGCTGCAATGGTTGCACTGGTTGAATGTTAAAGACCCATATGGCTGCGTTAACCAACCTTTTGAGGAGGTGGAAGGGAGATAACTACAAAGTAATTAATCTTGGAGGGTGGTGTGGTATACAGACATCTCTTTAAAACTAAGTGTGGCGTAAGGAGTATTGGAAGTGTGTGGTTAGTGTGAGTAGTAGAAACTGCTCTGCTCTCCTCCCCTTGTTAAATCACTTTGCTTGTACTGTAATATTCCTCTTTTGTTCTCATACGTACAGTAGGTAGCCAAAGTCTGGTTTTCATTCTGGCAGTCTAATCTGAGACTAATGTATAAGATCAGTATTGTTTTATTAATGAATGAATGAATGAATGAATTAATTGATTAATGATTGGATGGACAGACGGACGAATGAAATGAATGAATGAAAGGTTTATTTCAGTCATCCATTATAAAGGACAAAGTGAATATGCAGTAACAAACAAAAACACATCTTTATGCGGTATACATAGTCAGTGAGTGTGACAGAACATTGTATAGGCTTGTTGTTAATATTATGCCTATCCTATACATTCCATAAAATATGTTAACCATTAATATCAACACTACTTACTTACAAAGTAAGTAAGTAAGCTTTGCCATGAGGCATAGGGAACAATTGATTGAATGCTGTGTTTATTACACTAATAATATTTCTCTTGAGTTGAATTATAGAGTCTACATTTGATTACATTTCCCCAGACACCACCACAATAATATATGGCATTATATAAGTGAATAATACACATTTCTTATTCAACTGATCCCTTGTTTTGTGTAAAACACAGAAACTGATTTAGATAATTCCTGCTTACAAGACCACTTCACCACTTTTCAACCTATCTTCATATAATAGGTCCTCACTAATAATCATGAAAAAAATGCAATTGTTTTCTACTCGGTCTGTCTCATAGGAGGGCTGTGGGCAGTTCGGAAACCGTCCTCCAGTGACATCATCGATGGGGAACACAAGTTAATAGAAACTGCAGGCTTTCTAGTCCTGAAAAGTTGCAATACAAAAATGGAAGCCATCATTCTCACGATAATGAAAATCTAAACATTTTTGTAAAAAAAAATCTGCCTAATGATGTCACTGGAGGACGGTTTCTAAACTGCTCACAACCTATGAATCACACAGGGCTGTATTTTGCGTGTCGTAAGTACCAGGTCTTATTACTTAACTTAAGACCTGGAGGCGTGGTCAATGCTCTTTGGCCACTCAGAATAGCCAAATGGCATTGATCCAGGTCTTAAGTTAAGTAATAAGACCTGGTACTTAAGACACGCAAAATACAGCCCACAGACTGAGTAGAAAGAAATCGTGCCATTTTATCATGATTATTAGTGAGGACCTATTATATGAAGATAGGTTGAAAAGTGGCCTACAGTTTCTGTAGGCTTATTCTATAGGTGACTTCCAAAATACAGCATTGGAAGAGAGTTGTCACAGACCGGCACTGCAAAGTTTCACACCGTGGTAATCAGTGCTCCCAGTAGAGGGAAAAAAAGTGAAAAAAAGTATGAGGGGTCACCAAGGTTAGATTCTTCCAGCACGTGCGATTCCTCAGTGTCTCTGCGTCTAACACCAATCCTTGTGGGGTATGGTGTCTCTGCGTCTAACACCAATCCTTGTGGGGTATGGCATCAATACTTTCTTTTATGTTGGGAGACAGCGATCGATGGTTCTCTCTTTCCCCCGAACGGAAGCACTCCATATTCAGCGGTTGATTTCACGGCTGGATTTCCTACACACCACTTAATAGCCTCCTCTCTGTGTGTGTGTGTGTGTGTGTGTGTGTGTGTGTGTGTGTGTGTGTGTGTGTGTGTGTGTGTGTGTGTGTGTGTGTGTGTGTGTGTGTGTGTGTGTGTGATTGCGTGCGTGCGTGCATGCGTGCGCATTTGTGGGTGTATTTATGAGAGCAAGTGTAATATACATCAGTGTTTTGCTGTGGCATTACAATCTGGGGTGATTCATCAACTTGAGTTTACTGAGCCCCACGTAGGCAGGTAGTCTAGACTCTTTCACCTGTTCCGAGGTGGTGAGATCAATGTGACTAAGCGTATTGTGGAACATTACCGGGCGAGTAAGTGGCTGTTTTGAAGACACGATCTGACTGTCAATGAATCCACACTGTGCCGTCATAGATGCTATAAGGTCCAGTAGGGTCAAACATCTTGCAACTCCTATTAATACAATTTAGTCTACTCCACTATTTACATAAAAAGAGCCCACTGAGAAAAGGCTCTTTTTTGCAGAGGCATAGAAATGGCTTACTCAAACTATTTCCTTAAATCCCTAACTATGCAAAAATACAAATGATTGTGTGTATTGTAATGTGATCAACATTGTGAGAGGGTAGATAGAGATGGAAATACAATGCATGGTAACGCTTTTCCTAATTTACTACTTTAACCAGAGTACATACAATAACCTGGAATTGCTTATGTGTAGAAAGATTGAGAGATAATTAAACCCCCAAATAATAATTTATGGTGTCAAACCATCTCTTAAGTCGAGAACAACACGCACACCCAATTTCTTGACTTTCTTCTGTGGTGCAAAGAATTCAAGGCCCTAAAACTGATTTCAAATCTAAGATTGACGTTCTAGTCTGTCAACAAGAAAGGTAATCTTGAGAAAGGTCTTGCTGACCGAAACAATAAAGCCAACACAGAGGTTACTGTAAAATAAATCAATGTGTGCAAGTCTAGACTGCTTTTATATTTTATGGTCAAACCATCCCTAGTGCTGGATATGTTATTAGAACCTCACTTATCCAAACTTAGAGGTCAACTGAACCGTGTCTGATTTTATTTGTACTAACCTTGAATGCTTCATAAAGCAGAGAAAAGTGTGTGGGTGTGAGTATGCATTTTTGTGTGAATGTTTTGAACTTACTGTGCCTGTTGATCTCTCCTTGCATACTAACTTTGAGGGCCTTGAAAACAGCGAAAAAACGGCTGCAGCATAATCCAATCGAACTAGAACTCTGGGCAGAGCAAAGGAACTTCAGCAGTTCCTTGCCGGCGTTCGGTTCAGCAATTCAAGACATGGCAGTAAAGGCCGTCGGGATCGGGAGTCGAACCCGCGGCACACTGCCAGACTGGATAACCAGCCAAGGTGCCTGGACCGCTGAGCCATGGCCCAGGCCGACATGGCTGCTTTTACTCTGATCAAAACCACGGAGAGCTCCCTGGATTAGGAGAGACGAGGCATTCTTTCTGCCGCGCTAACAGCTAAGTGAATGGGACGCTAACAGCTAAGTGAACGGGACGCTAATATGAATGAAGAGCGAAGCGTACGGTGGCCTTAGAGGCTCACTCAAAAATAAAAAAAGGAAAAAAATCAGAATATTATTTTCTCGCCTGATATAATTGAGGATGTGCTAGGACGTGTACACACGTCCATAGCATCCATCGATTGGATTCCCTATGACGTTTCCAGACGTCCTATGGATGGAATGTGTTGGCTGAAGAGGCTAGAAGCTGAAATCTGTCAATGAAATAACGGAGCAAGATACAGTAGCACACAGTTTGTCCATTGTCTGTGTCATCAGAAATGGATAAATCTCTGAGACAAGAAACGTGCCCTCTGGGCACAGGTCTCCACCAGGCCAGGTCAGGTTGTGGCCTCCTGGTGGCGGCGTGGCGCTATAATAGGCCAATGTGAAAAGGGTGCCATTTCTTGTTACGCCTTGGATGGCAATTGGATGATTTGAGGCATTTTGTTCCAAAAATGTGTTTTGCAAAAATCCACCTGTTGGTGGCACTATAACAGGCCAATGTTAAAAGGGTGGGATATATTCCTCGGCCTAGTAGGAAAGTCTGTGAAAGATTTCAAGTAAATTGCACGCTGCGTTCATGATTTGAGGCTTAGCCAATTAGGATCGAATATGAAATATCGGACAGATCCGTCTTGAACACGTGACTCTAGAGATACTGTGCAACGATTTGCTGGATTTTTGGACAGAATTTGGAGTAATATCAAAAATAAGTTTTACAAAAGTCGGCCTCCTGGCTCCCAAAGATTAGCTGGTAACAGACGTACGGACGCACACACACGGACGGAGTGCAAAACACTCATACCAAAGATTACAGTGAAAATAAATCTCCATTCGAGCAGTGTATACAGTGGGCAGGTCTAACGTTCAGTATAGAATACTTTCGTCCTCGCCAAAGTATTGAGCTGACATTTTGGAGTATGCTGCAGCCTCAACCTGAAGCAACAACAGCTCTCAGCTGAATAGATAAACATACTGTATATTAATGTGTATATGAAGCAAATGCATGTTGAAAACACCCCGCTGAGAAACGCTGTCATTTCCCCAGATTCCAGAATCCCTGCATGCTCCGTCTTTCAGTTGAGCTTGTGTTTAGAACCCCCCACTATTCTACTGATTGTGTCATAACAGCAGCTTATTACAATACTTACAGTATGTGAATCAGTGACTTTATGAATGATTTCACGTTTATAAAAAACGCTAGTCAATTATGCTGCTCAATTACGGTAACACCAGCAGGCAACATTTCCTTTATAAATCATAATTGATCTGGAAACGTGGATCAGTAATTAGTTACTTCCCACTTCTGCACAGTGTTCTGAAGTGAACACTGTGAAGCATCTGCACAGACACTGCTCTAAGTGGTTGGGAAAATGAACATGCAAATCAAAAAGAGCAGAAGGTAAAGTCTGAAGTCTGCTGTGAAGACAATTCACCACTGCACTGAAATATTACATATCACTGTATATGCAATGCATGCATGTAAACACATACACACACATACAGCTTGCGTGCACGCGCAAGCACACACACACATGCATAAACACCGTACATGCATAGTCACAAAGTCGCACACGCACACACACACACACACACACACACACACACACACACACACACACACACAGAGAGAAAGATCGCAGTGAGGCAGCAGTGCATTTAAATCACGCCCTTAACGGCGTGTGGAACAGCAGTTCTCTATCCTATGAATAGCAGAGCAGATCCAGCTGGCCCGGGCCGGTCATCAACATAAATAACAGATTAACATCTCTTTTTTTTCCCCCACGCAGATTAAACATGATCTTCTCTGCACGACAAATGGATCTGTTGCATTTCAGACAGCGTGTTCATTAACCCATTTTGGACTGAGGTCGATTAAAAAAGAAGGCAAGAATCCTAACATTTTTGAGAAAAACCTATGTTTCTATGTCAGTGGTGCTCAAACTTTTTCATGTCAATGACCCCCATCTCAAAATATGTAGTTCCAGGGACCCCCCAGAAGCAAATATTTTAGTTAAAAATGTTCGCTCTGAAATATATATTCAATGATTTGCGCCACATTTTAACGATTAAAAAAAGATAGCAGACCTACAAGCTCCGAGTGGCGCGCTATGATCTTGTAGATCTGCTATTTTTCAATAGCTAAATTATAACATAATGTTTAAAACACCAAAAGGGGTTCCCGCCCAAAATGGCTTAAAGAAGCGCCCCAGCAGGAGGGCAGCGACTGCCTTCAGTCAAGTAGCACCTGCTGTGCCAAGCTGACGAAGCATTCCTGTCCTAGACAGACTCAATATGCCAGGAAAGTTCCAGTAACACTGATTGCTAACTTTCACTGTTGGATGCAAACTTGCATAGTTTGCATAGGCTGTGTCGCCCTGTTGTACTTACATCAGGTGCCGTGGATTGGTAAACAATGAGCCTATACTACTACCGTTGCTTTATAAAGCTTTGGATGATTTAGGGACAACATATATTTCTGAACTTGTGTACGACGAACCAACCAGAATCAGAACTAAATGATGGGATGCAGCTAGCGTTCAGTTTTAATGCGCCACATTATTATCTGGAACAAACTTTTAGAAAAGAAACAACAAAGCTAAAGGCTGTTGGTTTTTATTCTGCACTGTAGAGTAAATATATAATAATGTTTTTGTTGACAAAGACGAGCTTGTCCATTTATCAAGAAACAGTGCAAATGCATTGGATGGATTTTCTTTTCCTTTGTGGCAACAGAAACAACAGAAAGTCTTAAATGTAACAAAGTAATGCCATTATTTTGGAAAGGGTAGGCTAACTAAGCAATCAAGTGCTCTAGTTGCTAAACTAACGCGTTAGGTTACTCTGTTACACTAAAAAGGTATTCTGTTACAGTAACTTGTCTGTCAGATCGGTTCACTTCACTTGTACACTGTGAATTCCAGAGTTCATTTAATAATTAACTCCAGTTAAATTGAGATTCAGGATTTTACTGTGTATGCATTTAAATGGCACAAGGCCGCTAGGCTTGTGTGCATAAGATAATGTTGAGAGAGACAGAAAGAAACAGAGAGTGAGCGAGAGAGAGAGAGAGAGCGAGAGAGAGAGAGAGAGAGAGAGATAGAGGGAGAGAGAGAGAGAGAGAGGGAGAGAGAGAGACCCTCCAAGGTATTGACTTTTATTTGTGGCATGACGTCACATGTTGGGAGTGTCACCAGAGTGGTGCTCACATGGTGCCAGAGGCTGTAAAGGCTGTAAAATGTGAATGGACCTTTCTGTTCACTTGTCCACATAAGCAGGGAACTCGGTTTGGGACGGCAGCGCTGCTTGTTTGTTGTCATAATGATGACATTTCTGCTTATCCCCCAGCCTAGAACAAGTTAGAAACTTAAATGTTAACTTGAGATGAGTAATGCCGTCTCGATACAAAAGCAGACATGGCATTTCCCACAGAGAAGGACCTGGGGCCTCATTAATAAAACAGGATCCGTACTAAATGTGTAAATGTGCAAAAGATTTAAATATCAGATTTATAGAAATGTGCAAATGTACACCAGCAGCACCTCCTTTATAATAATCGATCATAATCGACTTGGAATTGTGGCTCAGCATCAGCCTTATAACCTAGATGCCTACATTAATGCAAAACATAAGCCTGCTGGTCAATGGTTCTTTACTGTCATTCATAGAAACAACTGAAAAGGACACATAAATCAAGGTACTTGTGAGTGAGGTGGAGGTCATGAAGCACAACGTGTTAGTGAGTGGCAACATGTTGCTGCTGAGGTCAAGGCAGTAAGTTTGCCTCCACCTCCTAGAGGTGGAGGCAAAAAATAGTAATTGCATCCCGCCATCAGTGTGTCCGCTGACATGTCACAGATGGAAACCCACATCTCAAGGGGCCATCTTCCCAATAAAAATCTGACAAATTCTGACAACAGGCTATAAGCAGGGCATCATGGGCAAGTTACACATGCCCATGATGCCCTGCTTATAGCCTGCCTGGAACTCTGCGAGAACGAACATGAAAAAAAAAACGCAACCAATGTTCTATTAAGTTAGCGTTTCGCCAAATACTTTTCGCCTATGGGAGGCTTCCCTCCAGACTTTTAATGTATGTACTAAGGACATAAATATATCCTTACCTTAACACAGACAATGCTGTGTCAAGCAGGTGCTGTGCTATGACAAAGCACCATTGTTGTCACATTTGAACATTTATTGAATGTATGTTTTCGATTTGCATAAACTGATTCATTCATTTTAATTAATTTAATTTATGTACTCCCAAAGGACATAAATATGTCCTTACCCTAACACAGACAATGCTGTGTCAAGCAGGTGCTGTGCTATGACAAAGCACCATTGTTGTCACATTTGAACATTTACTGAATGTATGCTTTCGATTTGCATAAACTGATTCATTTCTATATGGAGCTGTCAAGGAACACTAAATAAATATATACGTACACATATACATATATGTATTATAGCAATACGAGTACAGCCAATTGTGTCGATTACATCTGAGAAACTGGACATTGCTGCAAATTGCCTTTTGATGCTGTGGCCTATTCCTATTCAACCAGGGCCGCTCACATCGGTACATGGAATGTGAGGACCATGTATGAGACAGGGAAGATATTCCAAGTAGCAGCAATGATGTGGAACAGCAATCTCAAGCTGCTTGGAATAAGCGAGACAAGATGGACACAGTCCGGACAGAAACGTCTGTCCTCAGGAGAGATGCTCCTGTACTCCGGTCATGAAGAGGACAACGCCCCCCATACGCAAGGAGTAGCACTGATGCTATCTAAAGCAGCACAGAAAGCACTCATAGGATGGGAAGCCCATGGACAAAGGATCATCACTGCATCCTTCCAAACTAAGAATAAGAGGATCAATATGAACATCATACAGTGCTACGCTCCCACCAATGACGGCGAGGAAGCAGACAAGGATCAGTTCTACAACAGGCTGCAATCCATTATAGAAAAACACCCAGAGAGAGACATCACAATCCTGATGGGAGACCTTAATGCCAAGATTCGAAGGGACAACACAGGGTACGAAGACATAATGGGAAGACATGGACTGGGGGTCATGAATGAAAATGGGGAGAGGCTTGCGGACCTGTGCGCTATGAACAACCTGGTCATTGGCGGCAGTGTTTTTCCCCATAAGAACATTCACAAGGCCACTTGGGTATCACCAGACCACATAACAGAGAACCAGATTGACCATATCTGTATCTGTAAGAAATTCAGAAGGTCCATGCAGGATGTAAAAGTAAAGATAGGAGCAGATGTGGGGTCAGACCACCACCTTGTTGTAGCCAGCCTGAAGCTGAAGCTGAGAAAGAACTGGATGCAGGCACACAAACACAACACAGGTACAACACAGCTTCACTGAGAGAACGCAGCAAGCTGGAAGAGTTCAGACTAACATTACGGAACAAATTCCAAGTTCTACAGGAGCTGCTGGAAGAGGACGAGAGCACTCTGGAGAGCACGTGGAAGGAGTTAAAAGAGGCAGTAACATCTACATGTAAGGAAGTGCTTGGCCCCAAGAAGCACCAGCATAAGGAATGGATCTCAGAGGAAAGTCTGCGAAAGATTCAGGGCAGGAGGGAAAAGAAGGCAGCAGTGAACAACAGCCGGACAAGAGCGGAGAAGGCCAAGGCACAAGAAAGGTATACAGAGGGAAACAAACTAGTAAAGAAGAGCATCAGAGCAGATAAGCGAAAGTACATGAACAACCTGGCAACAGAGGCAGAACAAGCAGCAAGAGAGGGAAACATGAGAGAACTCTACAACATCACCAAGAAGCTGGCAGGAAAGTACAGCAAACCAGAACGACCTTTGAAGGACAAAGAGGGAAGACCGATAACAACGGGAGACGAGCAACAGAAGAACAGATGGATGGAGTATTTTGAGGAACTTCTAAACCGGCCAGCACCACATAACCCACCAGACATCGCACAGGCTGACACAGACCTACCCATAGACTGCAACGCACCAACCATGGAAGAAATCAGGAAGGCCATCAAGCAGCTGAGACATGGAAAAGCTGCAGGACCGGACAACATTCCAGCGGAGGCATTGAAGTCAGACCTAGAAACCACTGTGATGCTGCTTCATCCACTCTTCAGGAAGATTTGGGAGGAAGAACAAGTGCCAGGAGATTGGAAAGAGGGCTACCTCATCAAGATCCCGAAGAAAGGAGACCTTAGCAATTGCGCAAATTATAGAGGGATCACACTGCTATCAGTGCCAGGGAAGGTCTTCAACAGAGTCATCTTGAACAGGATGAAGGACCTCATCGATGCACAACTCCGTGATGAGCAAGCTGGTTTCCGCAAGGATCGATCCTGCACAGATCAGATTGCAGCGCTGCGCATCATCATGGAGCAGTCAATAGAGTGGAACTCCTCCCTCTATATACATTTTGTGGACTATGAGAAAGACTTTGACAGCCTGCACAGAGAGTCCCTCTGGAATCTTCTCCGACATTACGGGGTGCCAACCAAGATCGTTTCCATCATCAGGAACTCCTATGAGGGACTGACATGCAAGGTGGTCCACGGAGGGCAGCTCACAGAGGCATTCCAAATGAGGACTGGGGTCAGACAAGGTTGTCTGCTCTCACCCTTTCTCTTCCTGTTAGCCATTGACTGGATAATGAAGACCTCCACGGCACAGAGAAGGTACGGAATCCAGTGGACACCTTGGAAGCAACTCGACGACTTGGACTACGCAGATGATTTGGCACTACTGTCACACACACAACAACAGATGCAGGAGAAGACCAACAACGTGGCAGCCGTTTCGGCACAACTCGGACTCAACATCCACAAAGGCAAGACCAAGGTCCTCAAAATCAACACAGCTAACACCAACACAATAAAACTGGACGGCGAGGCATTGGATGAAGTTGAAGCCTTCACTTACCTAGGCAGTGTGATCGACATGCAGGGGGTCACAGATGCTGATGTTAGAGCCAGAATCGGTAAAGCCCGTGGATCTTTCATCCTATTACGGAACATCTGGAGTTCCAAAGAACTGACTTCCAACACCAAAGTTAGGTTCTTCAACTCCAACATCAAAGCGGTCCTCCTATACGGAGCAGAAACATGGAGAACTACAGCTGCCACCATCAAGAAGGTGCAGGTCTTCATCAACAGCTGCCTGCGGAGGATCCTCCACATCCGATGGCCAGACACCATCAGTAACAACGAACTCTGGCAGAGAACCAACCAGCTTCCGGCGGAAAAATAAATGAGGAAACGCAGATGGCGATGGATAGGCCACACCCTACGAAAGCCTGCGACCACCATCATAAGACAAGCCCTAACATGGAACCCACAGGGCAAGCGGAAAAGGGGTCGCCCTAGAAACACCTGGCGCAGAGACCTGGAAGCAGACATCAAGACCATGAAGACGACCTGGAACCAGCTGGAGAGAACAGCTCAAGACAGAGATGCTTGGAGATCGCTTGTTGACGGCCTATGCCCCAGAAGGGGCTGATTCCTGTTGGTCAAGGCCGGTTGACAAAGAAAACAGAGTTGTCAGTGATTGTATTTGTACAGGGAGGGATGGTGCGGTTCTGTTGGGTTGGTCTGTCTAATGCTGGACCCGGATCAACACATAGATCCAAGAGAACGGCTCCAGGGAATCTAAATGGGCTTATTAGCCAGTCATCGTCATGGGCCAGCATATCTCTGTGCTCCCTGAACACCCATTGGCTCCTAATCGTTCCATTCACACAGTCCTCCTAGCAGAGGCATCACCCATTGGCTCCTAATCGTTCCATTCACACAGTCCTCCTAGCAGAGGCATCACTCATTGGCTCCTAATCGTTCCATTCACACAGTCCTCCTAGCAGAGGCATCGCGGCCATCAGTATGCAAGAGTGTCACCAAACTATTTATGTTTACAGCAATCAGACGGATTGCTTCATAACTTGCCAAAATGATTGACAATTATTGGTGATATCCCCCCCCGCCCGGGGATATCATTTGAAAATGGAAGCTTGATAAGTGAACACAGTTTATTTATCGGGGTTTTGTTACTGTGAACTTGGCCTGCATTATGATTAGGACTCACAATGAGGATTACGGAGTGAAATGACTCATTTACACCAACCTGCATGCCATGTTCAGATGGTGAAGATGTGCCTGGTGAGGTGACAGCTACAGTAGCAGGTATCTCCTGGTGAGGTGACAGCTACAGTAGCAGGTACAGTATCTCCTGTGTGCTCTGCGCACCTGACAGCAGTCGTGTTCATTGCAGTGCTTTACTTGGTGATATATGCACCGTATTAGAAAATGTATTTAAAATATATTATTTATGCTATTTGATGTTATCTTGGGTTTCTACGGTTACAGCCATTGATTGTGATCAGTTAGCCTATAGTTAACGTGGTTGAGATGAAAAAGACTGTGTAAAGGTGCATTCAGACTTGGATGGTTAGAGTGGCGCAATTACATACAAAGTCAATGCAAAACGGGCGCGGCGCGACCTGGCGCAGCACAAACGGGACGAACCGAGGCGAATATTTCAATTCAAGTCTGAACGCACCTTAATAGTGTATTCATGCTCATCGGGGAAAGAAAAGTCTCACTTCCATGGATGTGCCACATGCTGGCATCATCCTAGCATTTGGTGTGGCCATATTGCTGAAAGGGTGGGAAACAGGCAACGTGTCGAGGTGTCGAGTCTGTCGACACATTACAGCAAATACTCACAAAAAAACATTGCGGGAATGAAGGTTTGTGATAGTAACATTTGTTATGAAAGCTAAAAATCAATGTGTGAAATAATTAATTGCGTGAGAGGCATCATCATGCAGTACATAATGGTTCTCACTTTTAATTTCCACAATATGGCTTCCATTCACCACCACACCATCTGCGTTTTCCAATTTCCCTCGCCTCCGAAACACACAAGACACAACTTCCAGCTCGGACAGAATGTGTTAATTGCAAGTTAATTGCAAACAAAAAGTGTGCGACTGTGCGTACATTTTCTTTATTTATTCTTTATTCTGTATTTTCCTCTTTTTTAAGCAACCTGGGATTTAATAGTAATTATTGGGAACATCATTCATTGTCAAAATTGTTTAAAAAAATGTTTGCAAAAACATCTGTAGTTGTAGATTGGACACCGTTGTACGACAAACTATAGGGCTAAAAGGGGAATGCCACTCAATTTCAACATTTTCCGATTAATATACCTTAGAGTTGTTGTGTGGGAAAAAAAAAAAAAAAGTCCCCTCATTCTGTGTTGCCTAGAACTGGAGGTCTGAAAAAAATCAGTAACATTATGAAGTACATCTTTGTGATGTCACTGAGATGTACTTCATAATATAATTTTATGATTTTTTTCAGACATCCTATTCTAGGCAACACAGAATGGGGGGACTTTTTATTATTATTTCCACACAACAAGGTACACACAATGACATAGTAAAATATTGAAAATGAGCGGTTAAGCAAGAAAATGACTAACCATGGCACAAATCTACTCTTCAATAAAAAAGGTTTTTTCTTGTCCTATCATGAGGCAGCTGGAGATGCTATTTACTTTATTTACAAAATAACCCATCAACAAAACTTGTTTGGAATTTGTGTGTAGTCCTCAGAAGTATTCCACTAATTAACATTTCTGCTTGTTTTTGTTTTTCCATCGCTGCTGAGGGATTATGTTTACACCATAACTCTCTCATGTGATCAAATGTAGCTGTGTCAGACTTGTTAGATTACATTCTGATTGGCTATGATTGGCTTTCAAAGTTTGTGGGATAGGCACATTCCGCACAAAATGCCACAAATGATGAACACAGTGTCCGATTTGGAGTGAAACCTTTTTTTTGTCTACTCTAACTGAATAGATCTAAATAAACCACTACCAGTAGACCAAGATTGCCAAACGTTTCAAATGATGGTGCCATAACGGTTGCATAAGGTTGCAGCATAGCTCTGGGTGGATTATATATATCCACCCAGATCCACCCACATATTTTGTTGTATACGTCAACATGCTATTTCAGGAATACATGTTTCTCACTCATTTTCACCTGTGACACAAACCTGGCTCTCATAGTCTTTCCTGCTACTGAATGTTTCTGTTAATAACCTGCGATCACAAGTCGAAGGCATTAGATTAGCTTTTTAATTGCATCGCAGATCAATTTAAAAGTATCCTGTCTCACAACAACAACCCAGTATGTCTCCTCATCAAAGGTGTTTTGTTATATTCTCTCTCCCTCTCTGCAGCCACAGTCATCCACAGGCACAAACAATCAATTTATACCGCTAACCGCACCGATTTCTGCACTCCAGATGGCCAATCACACAGCAGATAATAAAACATTAACTTTAACCCATTCTGGGCGTGAACCCCTTTTGGTGTTTTAAGCATTATTTTATACTTTAGCTGTTGAAAAATAGCAGATCTACAAGCTCGTAGCGCGCTACGAGCTTGTAGATCTGCTATTTTTGAAAAATACTGAAAATGTGGCACACATCTTTGAATATATATTCTTTCAGAGCAAACGTTTTTAACTAAAATCTTTGCTTCTGGGGGGGTCCCTGGAACAACATATTTTCAGATGGGAGTCCATGGCCAAATACAGATAATTCTGAGGGTCCTTGACGTAAAAAAGGTTGAGCACCACTGACATAGAAACATAAGTTTTTTTCAACTGTTAGGATTTAGAAGCCTTTTTTTTTTTAAATCGACCTCAGTCCTAAATGGGTTAATAACACCAGCGCAAGCGGTGATGAGCTGCTGCTCGGCGGCCACGCTAGTTGGCGCGGTTTATAGGCGTTCATAAAAAATGGAGCTCCGCCCGCCTCCGAGCGCTCCTAAAACAGACCTTTGTTTTAATGGGATCCTGAGGGCTCCAGACATCAAGGCCCCCGTGGATCGTCCAGGGAAATGCCCGTTTCACCAGGAAATAATGAGGTCATTCGCCGTGTAATGAGGCAGCTGATGGGGAGGGGCAGGTAGACATGAGGGACTACAGGGCTACCTTCAAGTCAATTTTGTTGAAACATTTTTATTTATTTTTTTGCATGTGGATTGTTGTCCAGGATTCTTTTTTTTTCTCCTTTTCTTTCTCTCCTCTCTGGTTCCTCCTCCCACTGTCTTTCATGCGCTGTAATTCTGTCGTGTCATCACCTCCAGCAGTGTGTGACAACCCACTGCTTTTAATCATTCTCAATCAGGAGGGTCTCTCTCTCTCTTTCTCTCTCTCTATCTCTCTCTCCCTCTCCCTCTCCCTCTCTCGCTCTCTCTCTCTCTCTCTCTCTCCCTCTCTCCCTCCCGCCGTCTTTCCCTGCTGGGGGTGAGAGGCTGCAAAATGGAGAAGAATGAAACACGCTCGTAACCTTTCCAAGGACAGCAGCGAGGACAGGCCGGCCGGACTAGAAAGCACTTTAGGAAAAGAAAACCAGTGGTGCGGTTAATACAAAAAAGAAGAGAGGGGAAATAGATGAGGAGGCAGTGAAAGCCGACGATGATGACTTCTATATATAGCCGCTGCAGCGCGCGGCGTGGGTAAAGGCCTGCACCGCTAAGATGGCATGCTCTACCAGCTAAAGGGATTTCACAGTGAGCGCATGCAAAGTGTGCATGTATTTGTGAACGCGCGTGTATTCAAATCCATGTGTATACGCCCCCATGTCAGTGTGTGTGTGTGTGTATAGTAATGCGTGTGTCTGCATGTGTGACTACACCATGTGTGCATGCAGGAAGGAGGTCGGGTTGGCATGCATGTTCCTGTGTGTGTGTGTCTGTGTAGTTTGTATGAACATCCCTTAAATCTGAGTGTATGCAGATGAGTGTGTGAGCAGCATGCATTCATGCACGTGCGTGCGTGTACTCATGTGTTTATTAGGACTAGGACATTACACTGAGCACTGCTGCCGACATGAGGACATGGAGGAGAGGAGTGGAGCAGTGGAGAAGAGAAGCAGAAGCATTGAGACTTACAGCTGCAGCAGTTGCAGCATCCTTTAATTACAGTTGCAAAGCAAGCAACCGCAGGCCTTCTGCCTCGCAGAATAAACTGTGCATGTGTATTCCTCTGAAGGGCTGCTATTACAAAATTGTTATTCTCAGCAATTTCTCATAATTAAATGCAAGGGATACCCATTATTCATGTTAGGTGGGTATGGATTTGTTTGTTTGTTTGTTTGTTGTTTTATTATTCAGCAAAAACACATTTCATGGACGAGCATTTTCTATATTTATACTTCTTCTATCGTCACAGAATCGTTTCTTGAAAGAAACCAGGCAGCTAACTATTGAGTAGAACACACAGTGAATAATAATTGCTGTCAGATGTGTTTAACCACTTGTTCTACGAATAGTGAAAATAGCTGCTCTACAAGCTGACGTACGCTGCGTTGTGAGCTTGCAGATCTGCTGTATTAATTCATGTGAGTTGCTGTGCTAGGCTAACGTTACTACAGCGCCCCTACTGGCCCCTACTGGTACATACTGGTGCTCATTAACGTAACATAGGTGAACCAACACATAGGTGAACACGGACATTGCTGTTCCTTGGAGTGGTTGCACCACTCCAAAATTGGACACTTTTGAAATGTTTTGGAAAGAGAAGAAAATGAAAAAAAATGTTTCGTCTATAATGGCATGTCCAATGTCCAAAAGGGCAGCCAGGTTAAAAGTTGTTAAAATAACTTAAAACCATAGCCTGGCCCCAGCCCCTGAATCGCTAGCAACGCCCATTCAAAACATATGTTCTGGCGATTCAGGGTCTGGTGACACTGTCTGCCGTTAGCCTCGGATGTAGAATTGCTGGCTGGCTCCATATATGCAGATCTAGGTGATGATCCAGTCTTCTCCATGTATGGCTATCCAGGGTTTGATGAGGTCAGTGTCGTGATCTTCATATATGGAGACAGCCATATATGGTGGCGAGGTGTGATGTCATGATCGTGACCATATATAGAGGCGTGATGTCACGAGGCGTGACCATATATGGACGTGTGACAGCTCTCTCCCACTTTGTCTGCATTAAGTTTTGAACTGCTAAGGGATTGGAGGTTGGGTCAGGTGGCTGGGGGGGATGAAAGTGGTAAATACAAGAAAAATAAAAGAATACCAATTGTGATAATGAGCACACCCCTTGCCCACTTGGCAGCAACCTGCTGCTGTCAGCAGCTTTTGAGTCACAGCGAGAAGCAATTGAATGTGGAAATAATGGGAGATATTAGTTTTGCCATAAAGATTACCTACCTGCCCTACCTGCTTAGCAAATGCCTTAGTTGATGAAGTGAATTCTCAGTGTGAATTCCCTCCACATATTACTTTATTATGCTTAGAGATTATATATCATTAGAGTATCAATGGGATCTGTGGCTTCACATTCTGGGATGTGAAAGACAAGGCAGTATAAAGACCATGCAAGATGCATGGTCTTTATATGAGTGCTGTTGCATTAGCACACATGGGGCTTTGATTTAGAACTGAGAAGTTTGTCATCATGTGAAGTCAAACTGTGCACAGTATGATGTCACACATTTCTACTTGAAGAGCTGTGAAAACTGCTGCTTCGAAATGTGTTGCTGTTAATTCAATAAATTACTCTAATTGTCATGAGCCACCCATGGCTTACTTTCCCCAGGGTCAGAACCAAACATTTCTATACGCCACAGATCTAAAAAATAAACTTACCTGATTTTAGCTCGATTTGAGCAACATGTGAAAACGCAAACATTGAAGACAACATGTGAAAACACAAACATTGAAGACAAAAGTGTGTAAACACAAACACTGAACACAAAAGTGTGTAAATGGTAAATGGTGCATTTATGTAGCGCCTTTATCCAAGGCGCTTTACATAGATTGTGCATTACATTCACCCATTCACACACGCATTCATACACCGATTGCGGCGGAAGCCATGCAAGGTACCAACCAGCACATCGGGAGCAATTTGGGGTTCAGTGTCTTGCCCAAGGACACTTCGACATGTAGACAGGAGGAGCCGGGATTCGAACCGCCGACCCATGGATCATTGGACGACCTGCTCTACCTCTTGAGCCACAGTCGCCACACACACACACACACACACACAAATTGTTTTGCCATTGCCTTTCCTGAGGTTAGGTAATTAAAAATATATATTTAGGCCCAGGCCGTAGCGTAACGGTCTGGGCACCGGACTGGTAATCCAGTCGCAGTGTGCCGCGGGTTCGACTCCCGGACCCGACACGGCCTTTACTGCATGTCATCCCCCCATCTCTCTCCCGTTTCCTGTCAGCCTACTGTCTGTCCCTTCAAAAATCAATAAAAGGCGTAAGCCGCAAAAAAAAAAAAAAAAATATATATATATATATATATATATATTTATATACTCTTCAATTCTTAAAAATACTGTATAATTATTATCTCTGCCAGGCCATGAACAGCCGGCCCGGTAGGTGGAGATATTGTTTTCGGCCGTGGTTTTAAGTGATTGGTGTGACACTTTGCACACGCATTCCCTCTGCCTGGTGGTTTAACCCATTTTGGGCGGGAACCCCTTTTGGTGTTATGTTATGCTTTAGCTATTGAAAAATAGCAGATCTACAAGCTCATAGCGCGCCACCGAGTGGCGCGCTACGAGCTTGTAGGTCTATTTATTTATTTTTAAGCGAAGAACGACTGACATAGAAACATGGCTTTTTCAGAAAACTGTCAGGATGTAGAAGACATTTTTAGAATCTGATCTCAGGTCAGAATGGCGTAACAGATGTCGCTTCACATTGTGGCCGATAACTCTTGAACCGTAAAACACACCACCCTTCAGACGTTTGATCCGGAAAGGCACTGATAGCATTTTTCACATTCCATTCCAGTTGTCTATAATTGGCTTCCAACGTGTTTACGAGAGGCCCCTTTTTGCAAGAAAAATTTAAGAAAGCAACAAATCATGAACTGATCCAATCTGCCCCAATTGTTTATCCCACGTTGTAGGGCTGCTAAAACAACAGAGCCAAAAGTAATGTACATGTACACTAATGCATAATGAATGGCATTTTTATAGTGCTTTTCCAAGTGATCAAAGCGCTTTAACAATGGTTCATTCATTCATACATTGGGAGGTGAAGCAGCGAACAGTCCACACCAGCATCCTCACTTCCCACATTCACACACCAACGGTGGTAAGCTACCATGCAAGGCACCGACCGACTCACTGGAGGCAATGTAGGCTTCAATGTCTTGCTCAAGGACACTTGACCCACAGATCGACCTGCTCTACCTCCTGAGCCACAGCCACCCCAAGTAATATCAACATACTGTACATAAGCCTACTATATAATATATACTATATACTTTATAGTAAGCACTTTGAATTATGCCTTTGCGTATGAAAATATGCTATATAAATTAACTTGCCTTGCCTAATTGAACTGTCACAATTAAATTCACACTCAGGATGTTGCCATGTAACAGCCTTGTAGAAATAAACATGCACAAATTAATTAACTCTCTTGACAAACACCTGTTTTATTTAGATGACTAGAGTGTAACTTTCTTTGAAATGTAGTAGATATTATGGTTTTTAGTGTCTTGCATAACACTTTGACGGGAGACATGGCTATAAATATGTTGGCATTGAACCGGTGACATTTTGATAATGAAATGCAAGAGGTTGAATGAAAAGGTCACAATACCAAGCTGATGAGGTTGGAGGGGGGGGGGGGGAATACAAATTATATTTGAGAAAAATACTTGTTCGGCATGCTACACCATTGTCCGACAAAATATATGACTTAACAGTACAACCAAACTAATTTCTGTGTTTAAAAAAGAAAAAAGTTAGTTTCAGGGGGTTATTTAACAGGAGAGAGAGAGAGAGAGAGCACTTGCACTTGATTTATGTCGGTGTTTGTCGAAATGTATGAATACATAAGAAATAAGGCAATTCCAGCCTGGCAGAGATAAAATAATTGTTGCAAAAATAGCCAATCTACAAGCTAACAACACGTTGCGATGCAATGCATTGTGAGATTGTAGATCAGATATTTCCACTATTCATTGTACACCATAGTATGTACTAGGTTTATGTGGTTTGTGAATGTTGTGCACACTCACACACACACACACACACACACACACACACACACACACACACACACACACACACACACACACACACACACACACACACACACACACACACACACACACACACACACACACACACACACACACACACACACAAGAGTGAGCTCAGGGCAGAGTGTGCACCAAAACAGCACTAGAGTTAACAGCTAATGAGAGAGTGGCAAAGTTATTAGCTGATTTCTGTGCCAAAACAGCACTAGAGTTAACAGCTAATGAGAGAGTGGCAAAGTTATTAGCTGATTTCTGTAAGTCGGTGATCTGTCTGAGAGAGGATTAGGTTCCACGCTTCCTGCACAATCTCACTGGAGCCAGCAGCAGCAACATAACATTCATTAGATACAAGTATGTGAGATCAGAGTAAACAGGCAACATGGATCATGTAACGCCCACTATAATGACTAGGAAAGGTTGGAGCTCTCACATTCAGCACCATGGATAGCACTACTTCTATATTGCACAAGTACAACATCCGTAACCTTGGTGTTACTTTTGACTCCACCCTCTCATTCCTCCCCCACATAAACCAGATCACCAGAACCGCCTTCTTCCACCTCAGGAACATCGCCCGCCTCCGGCCCTCTCTGTCTTTCCCTGCTGCCGAAACCCTCATCCACGCATTCATCACATCCCGGATTGACTACTGCAACAGTATACTATATGGCACCACCTCCAAAGTCCTCAACAAACTACAACACGTGCAAAACTCCGCTGCCCGCCTGCTCACCAGTACACGCTCCAGAGACCACATTACACCCGTCCTCCACGACCTACACTGGCTTCCCGTCAAATAAAGAATTCACTACAAAATCCTGCTCACCACCTACAAAGCTCTCAATAACCTGGCTCCCCCCTACCTCTCCGATCTTCTCGAACCATATGTCCCCCCCCGCTCCCTCAGGTCCACTGAAGCCAACCTCCTGAAGGTCCGCAAGGCCAAGTACCGCACCTGGGGGGACAGGGCCTTCTATGTTTCGGCCCCCAAACTCTGGAATGAACTCCCTAACCATCTCATAGTTGCTCCCTCTCTCCTCTCCTTAAAAAACTCACTCAAAACCCACCTCTTCAGGATAGCTTTCCCCAGCTGAGGCCTCGTTTATCCTTTTATCTTTTTAACCCTGTGCTGTTGTTGTATCTGTTATGTTTTGCTTTGTTTTTTTTCTTATTAAAGTCTGTTCCTAGTGTTCTTTATGTAAAGCGCTTTGGGTATTTAGAAAAGCGCTATATAAATTTGAGCTATTATTATTATTATTAAGTAAGCTTCAGCACCAGAATCGGTTTGGCATCCTTTTCATCGATCAGGGCTCACTTGGAAATCTCAAAAGCATTCACGGCCCTCCCTTCAGACCACTTAACAGGCTGCCATAATATATTCATGTTATATTATCAATGGAATTGTTGTGTTTTGCCAATTATTGCCATTATTACTTGTAATATCTTCATTGCCAACAAGTGGGCCCCCGGCCCACAAGTTGAGAGTTGCCGTTTTACTGCAGCAGCTGTTTGAGCACCATGGACAGCACTGAGTGTATATCCACATACATAACTATGCTTCAGCACCATGGACAGCGCTCCCCTATCCACATACATAACTATGCTCCATACCAGCACCATGGACAGCACTTCCCTATCCACACAGCTTAATCTGATATTATTTTATCCAAGAACAACTGCTACAGGTATGCTTCAGCACCATGGACAGTGCTCCCCTATCCACATGCATAACTATGCTCCATACCAGCACCATGGACAGCACTCCCCTATCCACACAGCTTAATCTGATGTTATTATATCCAAGAACAAGTGCTACAGGTGAACATTTACATAAATCCATCGGGAGTGCAACGCGGCCACTCCTTTAACTAAACACATATCCACATTAACTCACCTATATCCACATACATAACTGTGCTTCAGCACCATGGACAGCACTCACCTATCCACATACATAACTATGCTTCAGCACCACGGACAGCACTCCCCTATCCACATAGCATAACTATGCTTCAGCACCACGGACAGCACTCCCCTATCCACATACATAACTATGCTTCAGCGCCACGGACAGCACTCCCCTATCCACATACATAACTATGCTTCAGCGCCACGGACAGCACTCCCCTATCCACATACATAACTATGCTTCAGCGCCACGGACAGCACTCCCCTATCCACATACATAACTATGCTTCAGCGCCACGGACAGCACTCCCCTATCCACATAGCATAACTGCTTCAGTACTATGCTTTTTTTTTTTACATGGAAGTGTTCAACAGTTTACATAACACTTAACACATATGCATAATATGTCAATGGCAGTTTTGCAACTAAGTCTATCTAAATCTGAATCTGGTAGAGGATACGTAAATTCACGTGAAAGGATAAAGACTGTCTGATTATGTTTTTTTAATATTTCATTCTTACTATTTACTTTCTTACTCTCCAGCTAAAGTCTCTCTCTCTCTCTCTCTCTCTCTGTTGTAGAGCAAGCATGCTGGTGAGAGAGAGAGAGAGCGTACCACCACACAGCTTTAATTAAGGGGCCATTTAAAAAAAGAATGTTTGGAGTGGACATGAAGAGACTTTAGACTGCAGGAGCAGCAGTCCACCTCTGTTAACCCCTACATCCCTGTGAAAACAAATGATGATGATGATGATGATGATGATGATGATGATGATGATGATGATGATGATGATGATCATATAACATTATTATTATGCCTGTAAATGGTAGCTGTTTCCTCAGCAGAAAATCATTTGTACTCCCCTTTTTTTATTTCTATGGATTAAGGTACAGCAGTCTACCAGCCTATAAAACAGATGGATCATGGATACTATATTGATAATTCTCGTCACCAACTGCCTAGTCTGCGTTCTTACTGTCATTATCTCACACTAGACCAGACCTGTACGTGCCCGTCGGGCCGGCTTACTTGAGAACGATGCAACTTGGGAACCTAATAATACCCGTTGTCATAGCACCCGTTTTAACTATCTGTCTGTGTGCCTGTGTCTGAAGAGTGACTGTGAAAAGTGGACTGGTTAAGTACTCGACAATTCTGCCAAGCATGAGAACGGTACATACAGTAGTGTACTGTACAGAAAAATAGGTTCTATGCCGGCAACTTATGTTAATTTGTTTCACGAAAATGTAAAGGTATCCATATCTGAACAGTTTTTGCCACGTTTCAGTAAATGAGTGTGAGCAGTGAGTGAGCACAGCTGTACAGTGTACAAATCTTCTTGTTTGGATTTTAACGGCAGCTTGAATCCTTTGTTGCAGTATCTTATCTCCTTATGTGTATAGGGTTCATTACATTAGTGCATGCACTTTCAATCATTCAAAGCATGAAAGCTAGCATATTAAATGTACCAACCCATCACTTATAATATTTGTGCAAACTTTGGAGACAATTATACTACTGTCTATGTGAGCAGGCGAATGGATAAATAAAGGACGCATTGTGAATTTTATGTGTAAGATAAGATGGAGAGATTACCATAGAATAGTATGTGTGCTTGCATGTATGTGTTTGTATGTGTACGTGCCGTGGCATAAACCTGAAATTGTCACAGGACGTTTGAAACTAACAAAGCTCTGCAACATGTTCAAACGAAATTACCTTCTACACAACAACATTTAATCACCCAAGAGGGACAAATACATGAGTCAAAACCTGGGCTCAGAATAGAGGCTTTTATAAATCCTACCATCCATTACAACTCACCCATATGTGTGTATATAAGAAACAGAGATCTCTTCAAATGCTGACAAAGGTCAGAATGGATTAAACTTTCTGTGATTGCTGCTGTGATGTATTAAAAGAAACTTCACAACTTATCTCCACCTGCCCAAATGGTGGGGAGGAAGAGAATATGTTTTTGCGACTGTCTGAGTGTGTGTCTCTGTTTTGAGTTATGTTCTCTTCTCTGATCATAAAGAGAGTCACCGCACACTCGTAGCTGCCGATGCCAATTTCCTGTAAGACAAAAATCACAAAAGGCAGCGATGCTGCCTTCTTAAGGGTGAAGGTCACTGTCCGTAACGGTGTTGTTTATAATTGTTCTATTCATCCGTAACAAAATTGGCATTGGCAGCTATGACTGTGTGGACAGCACTTCTAGTCTAAAGGACCGGTGTGCATTTCACCTCTGTGAACATCATCAGCATCTTAATGATCTTGTTCGCATTAGGCCTTTTATACTATTTTGAAAAATATATAAAATAGAGAAAATCTACAAGCTCACAAAGTATCGATGTAGATCGGCAATTTTTTTACTAAATAGTAAAAAAAAATGCCAAATAAGTTTTTACCTTACTTTATTTGTATATTTCGACCATATAGTTCGACCATGCATATAGTTTAGCGATGAAGGGTAAGGCACCGTGCAAGATCCATCAAAAATGTGTGTGGGTCAGCCACGCGTATGTCTTTTGCACCAGAGGATTTCACAAGCAACGCTGTACTTTTTCTCATCACATGACAAGAAGGGACGCTGGCAGGGAGGCCTTGAGTGTCGTGAGGAAATGCCCAAGCGAGCCAATCGGATGAGTGCCTGTGCCGAGCGGCCGATGGGATGAGTTGGCAAGCTGTGGTGGAGGGAATAGTTTATCATCAGTTTCCAAATTGCTCATGCTAGCGACCTAGCTAGTTCGCTACACCATGACAAACAGACTGGCTGCAAGCAAGCCAATGTCACTTCCACCCGGCCAAAGGGAGGACAGCGTACCCAATAATAAAAACGATGGGGACACATTTTCACTGATTCTGAAGGCTTTTTTTGTGTCTAGTCTTCTGTCATTCGTTTCGGAGTATTGTTGGGGTTCTCTGGTGGCTCGCTCAATAAATGTGACAAATGCGACGTCGATGCTGCATGGGACCAGTGTTGCATGGCATTACTTCTGTCTGCCCTCATTTTCCCATCACTCATTTTCTAAACTCCCTCCCAAGAGAAACATTTTTAAAATGCTTTGAAACCCTCCATGTCACTGGGCTGTCATGAATGGTCAATGAAATGTTGCCAAAGCAAAACAATTGTAGCTCCTGTTCAAATGGGAATGCTATTGGCTTTCTGGCAGTGGTGTGACAAACATGACACTGGCCCTCTATTGACAGATCCTTCGGCTTTATACGGCAAGAAATATTCATATTAAAGTCTTTTTTTATCCTATATTCACCCTATCAATCCATATAAAACCTAAAGCCCTGGTATTATGGTTATGTAACATTGGAGAGATTAGGGGAGCTCATGCAGGTTAAAGGGGAATTTCACTTTCAGAAATGTTTGGGGCCATTTTAACGTCTACTCAGATCATTAAACAAAATGACAAACATTTGACGTTGGCTAGGGGAAATATGAGTTAAAGGGTTAGTTCAGAGTTTTGGACTTAAAGCTGTAGGAAAGCTGTAGGAAATCTGTTGTTCGGCTGGGAACATAAGTCCTGCTAGGCTGCTCTTCTCTCCGTCTGTCGACTGTTCTCTCTATAGGTCTCATGAAAACCTCTAAAGTTCTAGCCCTAGTCATACTGACGGCCTAACCCGATTGGCTCCACTGACCAATGGGACACCAAGCAACGGCAAAGCTGCCCTCTGGCCAAGTGGGAAGAGGAAGGGGGGAAATATCCCTGGCAGCCACGCAGGCTGCAGTGCAGACAGACTGTGCAGAGCAACGCAGCAGAGAAGCACTGCATGATCACAGTCACACTCACGGGTAGGGATGAAGCTCGTTGATTTTCTATTGATAACGAGCACCTTATCGATCAGGCTTATCAAGCCAGGTTCTTATCGAGCCCACTATCGAGCATTTTCTATTATTTTGTGGAAAGACGGGAGACATTAAATTCTGAACAAAACCAGTATCTTTTACTATAGGGCCTTCAAATACAGAACTGTTCTAATAGACGGAAGGCAATTTACCTTTTTACCAATAAAATAATATTAAAGAAACCACTTTAGAAGCGTAATTTTTATTGTGTTTACCCGGACAGCGCTGGTTGGCATGCAGGTATCAATACACTTTTAGACCGACATGTTTGTACCAGCTATTAGATGTATTATTTCTTGATCGCCTCTTGTCTTCATTGTTTAAACATGACGTCATGGGCCGCTATGCTCCATAACGGGGTGATAAGCCCAACGCTTATTGATAACGGGTACTCAATAAGCTTGTTATCGGATTGTTTCCGATATAAGAGTATAAGAGTATCGATATAACTAGTACTCGATATAACTTCAAACCAAACACGGCTGAAACGCAGCCAATGCAAAGCCACGACAAAACACAGTCATTGAACCATGCACAGAACGTCTGAAACGAACGCAAACAACGGCCGCAAGGTTGTGAATTGTGACACACAAACAAGTATATCATGAGTATATCATGTTGGGGGGGGGGGGGGGGGGGAGAACACAAAAGAGACAGCTCTTCTTTCACCTGACAAATATCACTATGTGATCATTTCTTGTTCTAATGCTATACTTCTCACCTCCCAATTCCCTGCAGGTCTCCTTCCGTCTCTCCCGCCATCCATTTCTACGTGTAATCTATCTTCCTTTCTCTCATTCTCACCCCCTCTACTTCTAACGTATTATTGCTCCCCTGCATGCCTCGCTCTCAGTCCCCCTCCACATTATACGTTTCTCACCCTCATCAACATTTCCCTCGTCTCAATATTATCAGACTTTTTGCCCTTACTTACTCATGGGGCCGAGACCAAATTACGCGCAGGCAGACTGTCGTGAGTGTAATAACAGTGATGGATGCCGACTGGCACGTGGTGGCAGCTCGCGTGCTCAAGTGAAGTAAAGGGGGTTTGACAGGACGAAATTCGAGCGGTTCAAGCTGAGAGCAATTAAGACTGCAGATGCAATGGTGGGAGCATGCAGGGTGTACTGGCTTCACAGTGTCCTTGCTGACATTGTCCGTGCAAAACATGACTGCATAATTCAACGGAATTATGCACATAACGAGGCAGGACATTCCATATTCACTGTTATTCAAGGTTCAATTAATCATTCAGAGTATCTTAACTTCTATGGGTTTGGAGTCTGCGCCCATCCATCTATCTATCTATAATAATCTATCTAGTCAGAGAGTAAGTCCCAATTGAGGGTTCTGCTAACTCTAAGAGGACAGATTGGATCGATTGATGAAGAAAGCTGCAATTTGCTTGCTTTTCCTTTTCCTGGCTAAATTATTCATTCATCTGTTAAGAGATAATTATCCTCTCTCTCTCTCTCTCTCTCTAAATTCAATTGGCTTTATTGGCATGACATTTTACAAGTGTTGTCAAAGCACAATCACAAATATGACAAACAACAACATAACATCTCTCTCTTTCTCTCACACACACACACACACACACACACACACACACACACACACACACACCCCTCCCTTAATTTAGTAGGCTATGCTTTATTGGCAAGGACATAAAATGGTAAAATGGTGCATTATTTATATTAGCCCTTACCCGTTATATTTGCCCCCCCCCCTTGTGGCCGTGGGGGGTACTGCGCCCGGGTGCGTTTGTAATTGACTAATCAATTAATTAATAATCATTAATGTGTCAAATCGAAAAATTCATATGGTCAATGCCTGTGTGAAAAGTGGGAGTGATTGGTGCAGGCAGTAAGGAGTTACAGCAGTGTTTCTGACAGACACACACACAGACACACACTTAGACATTGTTAGAATTATAGTATGATGATGATAGCGCCTTTATCCAAGGCGCTTTACATAGATGTGCATTACATTCACCCATACATTCATACACAGATGGCAGCGGAAACCATGCAAGTGGGTTCAGTGTCTTGCTGCCTCAAGGACACTTCAACACTAACTCTGATGGAGCCCGGGTTCGAACTGGCAACCTTGCGGTTACCATCCGGCCACTCTACTCTGAGCCACCGCCGCCCCCTATACCAGGAAGTTACAAAATGCAATGCACACATTCCTCATCAGTCGAACGGCCTAGTCTATCAGTCGAACGGCTGCGTTTCACAATGATGTCAGTCGAACGGCTGCGTTTCACAATTCTGTCAGTCGAACGGCTGCGTTTCACAATTCTGTCTGTCTGTCTGTCTGTCTGCTAGCTCGGACGGACGGACCGTCCGAGGTCTCATTCTGTGGACCTTAATGACCAAGTGAATAGATAAAACACAAATAAAAAGTATAATCACAGGTTTAAACCCTGTTCCTTGACCTTTTGGACCTGTGGCTCCTCAGCTATTAGCTCTCCATCTCATGCGCCTCAACCCTTACACCTTCTCTCTCCAGTCGCTGCTTCTTATTCAACGTGTTCCCGGCCTCAACCTCTCTCGGCTCTCTCCGTCTTTGAACTTTCATACTACTTTCTTTATGAAAGAACACGGACAGACGGACAGACGGAGGGACCGTCCGTCCGTCCGTCCCTCTCTACTAAAATGAATGACGCATGCCATAAACGAAGGCAGCCAGTGCAGACACCTCGTCCTCTTGGCACTCTGTCTGTCTGTGAAGGTTTTTTTTTATTCCCCTCCCTCCCAAACATCATCTCCAACGAACCAATCACAATCAGGCAGGAGCTTAGCACATTGCGTGATGACAACTTCTGTGGATACTTTGTCTTGTTTGTCCCAAATGCCTTCGGCTCAACAGAGATAGGACACTTGTGATTGTGCGTGCGTGCGTGCGTGCGTGCGTGCGTGCGTGCGTGCGTGCGTGCGTGCGTGAGAGAGAGAGAGAGAGAGAAAGTAAGAGACTTGAAATTGAAATGGAGAGTGCCGGGGTAAAGGAGAGAGTGAGGGCAAACTGATTAAAGAAAGTAGTAATGAAAGTTCAAAGACGGAGAGAGCCGAGAGAGGTTGAGGGAACACGTTGAATAAGAAGCAGCGGCTGGAGAGAGAAGGTGTAAGAGTTGAGGCGCAGGAGATGGAGAGCTAATAGCCGGGGAGCCACAGGTCCAAAAGGTCAAGGAACAGGGTTTAAACCTGTGATTATACTTTTTATTTGTGTTTTATCTATTCACTTGGTCATTAAGGTCCACAGAATGAGAGGACTGCTAGCTCTGCCAGAAACATCGCGAAAAGAAGTTATGGCCATTTGTTACGTTTGAAGTAATCTTTAATTTGCCTATGAGTCTGTAAACCAATTATTTATCCTTGTTAAATAAGAATCCCGGTTCCTACCTCCACCATGTAGGGGTGCCAGGTATTTTCTTTTTTCAACGTATTGTAATTTTGGTTAGTTAGGGTAGTTAGGGATTTAGAATTGTAATTTTGTTTAACATTCTGTTAGGGCCTTTAGGTAGGGGTAAACTTTTGATTTCCAGTTAGATTCGTTTTGTTAGAATAGCACCTGCACTCTGAAGCCAAAATGTGAGAGTTGTGAACCAGAAATGTACAAATTGTCTCTACTATTGAACCAAAAGAGCGACTACAAATAAATTGAAGTTCTTTTCACCCTGTCTCCTCTCAAATTGTGTCATGTCCCTTCACCCTAGACGAAGGTCCATAACACCATTTTTGTATACCAATGGCCAAATTTAGGCCAAGGAGTGTTTTTCGTGCAAAAATTGGAATGGATTCAGAATCATGAAAACCCCCTAGTTTGACACAGTTTGTCACAACCATTTGTGGATTATGAGGAGAGTCTGGTCTCCTTTCACCGGCTGCACCTTCACTGATAAACTATGTGTTAATAATTTTGGTAGAAACTCTGCCCCTCTTATTAAATGGTTACGCCATTAAGGCACTAAATGATACCATGTCTCGCTAGATTAGCTGTTTTTCCAATGTATTTGCCACTGTTGTCCTGCACTTTTTTGCCATGAGAAAATAATTGTGTAAGTGTTGTTACTGTTTGTTTTTTACTGTTTGAAACCAAAGAAAATTTTCCACACATGGACAATAAATGAAACTAACTAACTAACTAACTTCTCCAAATTCCATGATAACTATACTCCTTTAACCCATTGATACCCGACATATTCTACAAATGTCTTCTAAATCATGACAGTTTTCTGAAAAATGTTTCTATATCAGTGGTTCTCAAACTATTTTCATGTCAAGGACCCCTAGAATTATCTGTATTTGGCTGCGGACCCCATCTGAAAATATGTTGTTCCAGGGACCTGGGACATTTGAGTTAAAAATGTTCGCCGTGAATATATTCAAAGATTTGCACACGTTTTCACGATAGCTCCCCGCGAGCTATGAGCTTGTAGATCTGCTATTTTTCAATAGATAAAGTTTAAAATAATGGTGTGGACGGGGTCCTGCATGGCAAAAGGTCCATCTTGGGCTCAGTTGGAGAGGAGAACTCACTGGCTGACATCACACTAAGCTGGTGCACAGGTGTCCGTGACATTGAGCAGGCTTGACTGACTGACTGTAAGCGCTGGGGAGCACACCCGGCATCGTAATTAGCTCTCCGATATACAGTTTTATGCGGTGTGAAATTGTGTTTCTCCATGCACACACACACACACACACTCACTCATGGGACTGACTGTTACACCAGGCCGACGTATAGCATATTATAGTATATTTATATACTGTTATGCAGTTATGCTCCTGGAGCATTATTCCCCCTCACCCTCACAGTGACTCCGTCAGTTACTAAAGTGTGCCTGACAGAGACCCGGAGTGTCATCCAATTTCCTCCGTTGGCAAAAGGGAAAGGGAAGGCACCCCACTATATCAAACACAAACATCTCAGAGAAACCTGTCAAAACAGATCGCTGTGACGCATTAGCTTGACACGATGCAAGGGCACACCCTCCACTCCTCGGATAGCTTTGGAGAGGGGATCTAGACACGTCGAAGATAGACGGCACTCTGTTCCAATGACAAACCTGATACCCCAAAGGAGAGGACCCTTGACAAATTGACATACTTTCCGACATACTGTATATATGTCTCAATTTCCATCGGTACCGTGTCTTACGGAGTGTACTACCAGACAGCTGAGAGGACGCTATTCTTAGAGACACTTGTTTTTCTTTTCTTTTTTCCTTTTGTGATGGGCGGTGACATGTTTAAGTAAGATAATCCAGTTGTGTGCCCACAGGCGCGTGCAGGGTGCACACACACATGCACACTCACAAACACACACATGCACAAACACACGCACACTTATTGTATTGTGCTTAGGTCATCATATGTAGTGTTAAATTCTTTGGTGCAGCAATACTCCATACCGCTGTATGCAGAGATAGTATTCCCTGCAGTACAGAACCAGCAAAGGCTCATGGGAAAATAACCGTGGAAGAATTAGCTCCCCCGACAAACAGAAACGCAGAGAAAAGGAGAGAGGGACAGGGGAGGAAAGAGAGAGAGAGAGAGCTTGCAAGCTCATAACACATTGAAATGTGAGGTGTGAGCTTGAAGATCAGCTATTTTTAACAATATCTGGTTGAGTCATGCGCATATTCCATTCAGTCAATGACGGATTTCTTACTTATTTCATCTTATTTTGCCGTTTTTCCTTTTCTAAATGTCTTGTGTAACACACACACACATTACTCTCTGAACATCAAATGAACCTCATCCCCCTCAACCCCCTGGGGTTGTGTGAAACAGGACAACATGACTCACACCTTCAACTGCCTATAACCAACGTCTCTGCATTACAGCCCACGAGTCCCATGAGCCCTGTGTGTGTCCCTGTGTGACCTTTACTCCCGCACGCGAACGTGTGCGCATGTGCGTGCGCATGCGTAGTGTATATGTATGTGGTGCATGCGTGTCAGCCATAACTGCCACATTCCGTCATTAACCATGACACAGTGACACAGCCCAGGGGCAGACCAAGGCATTGACAAGGCCCTGGGCCACGTTCAGAGCATTTACGTACTGCAGAATTGGTTTTCAAAATGTGGTGGGATGCAATGGGTCACGCACGCCAACATCTGTTTGGGGTGGTCCATGCTGTTCTGCATGGACCTCTCTAATTATCTGTTCCTGTGTCTGTGTCGGTGAGCGACCAGACGACTGATAAAAATATGAAGCAGCGATGAAAAAAGGCTGGCAAGGGGAGAGCAGGGGGCAAAATACATTTGTGTATGAGTTTAACAGACCTTTATTGATTGGGTAAGTCAGTCGCCAAGAGACAGCACTGCAGTCAGAGAGTTGTACAGATACAAGCTAAGAAACGTACTGTTGGGTATATTTGTTAACACATTCCCTCCCGTCGCACTAGGCAGGATCGTGAGGCCAGTGCCAGTCATGTGCGAAATACCAAAGTAGAAGAAGAGATCACCACACTACAGGGGACCCGCGATGGGGTTGTTTTCAGCTGTTTTCAGCAAGGAATTATAACCGGATTTTGTCTCATTTGAGCAGAAAAAGGAGTAATAAGCGTGCACGCACATCGGAACCGTATGTAGGCTGTCTAGCATGTGTCCTCGTGTCACTGATGTTGGTTGTCTAGCTAGAAAGCTTGCTCACAGAGGTTATATGACTCATAGAAACAAAGCTTTTGCTTTTCGGCATGGGGCAGGCAGGCTAGATGCCCGCCGGTACATTGATGCCTCTCACTGTACTGTATAGTAAAAGGAGTCAAGGACACACACACAGGAGTCAGTCAGCCTAAACGAGTCTGGGCTTTTGAGAAAATATTTGTGGCTGCTGCCCAAGAAGGCACCCCCACACTCCACCCTTGACACACACATTATGAAACTATGCTTTTTTTGGGAGACACCATCGTATAGCATTAGTTTGAGAGGGTTTTTTTCCCCCTCGTCAGTGCCTGAGGTATATGTGCTCTCCTGACTATACACCTACACACATAACAACCCAGATGCTGAAGGGATGAAGGAGCAAACGTAGCAATTTCACAATGTTGCTCTTCCTTCACTCTCCCTGTAACCTCGGAAACCCAGACGTTCTCACCTTGCAACGGGAGGAAGAGTTGTAGAGAAAGTTTAATGAGACACTTGTATAGAGCCTGCACAGGAATGGAAAAGTGCAACCGCTCTCAAAATCTCCACGTCAAGCTTGTAGGTACCAGATTTGAGATAAACATATAAGCATATGTGACCAAACTTGACACACATTGTCATTGGATTGTTTTTTCTTTTTTCGGTTTTTCATGTCAAATGAAAGCAGGAAATCATAGCTTCAAATTGACATATTGGTTGTTCAGTTTGGCCCACCATAATAGAGTAATGTCTTACAGAAAACAGCGAGTTGAGAAAACTTCTGTGGTCTCTAACATTACACCTAACTACATATTTAGGCATTTATTTCATATTTATTTCAGACTTGCTCTAGTATGTGAAGAGTCTGCCTGTGCTATTGGATGAAAAAACAAAAATCTGTTTTTCTCCTCTCCTGAACAGTTATAGTCTTGCCGCGATGACTGTCAAAAAGAGTCCCAAATTTCCCACAGTATACACGTTGCCTCGTTGGTCAGTCGTGACTCATTCAGAACCCTCTCTTAGGGGCTGCAGCTTTCCCGCATGGAGAAAATGAATAGGGTTTGATTTCACAGAGGTTGTGGCCTTCTGTCAGACAGTGTAAAACCACCCTGACACGCTTTCTGTGGGATCGTGCTATTACAGTAACTGAGTGTCGGCCGTCTGTCATGGACAGCGGAGTCGATAGGAGCGGAAATATTGCCGCCGCGGGCTAGCTTTTACTAGCCGCAATAGCAGAACTGGATTATCACTGCCCCAACAACAAAAAAGATAAAGATAATCTCTAGCCCTGTGAACACTGGAGGGGCCCAAAACAACCAATTGCAGGGAGTTAATTAGGGTCTGGTTGACAAGGCTGCAGAGGGCACGGATGAGCAATGTGGTGCCTGACGATAAAGACCCTTGGCTCTATTTGCTGCGGTTTCCTTGGCGTTTAAGAGGGGAAAGTTGTTAGTAAACGCACATTGTTTTCGATAATCCGATTAACGACTGTTATTATCTCAGTCTGTATACCAGACATTACAGGGAAAGGGTGCATGTTATCTCTTTGGGGCAATGTTTAAAATTGGACCAGATTTTCACATTCAGTTTAAATGTTCGATATTCTAATTCTAAAACATAAGAATTGTTGTATGTCCAGGGGAGCAGTTCTCATACAAATTTCATACAAAGGTCCACGATCAGTATCAGTCAAATAAAGATTAGGATGTTCATTATTTCAATATTTCTGGGGGGGAATGAAAGCTGGGCAGGCCACTGAATACTGTGCTATCTGATCTATCATGTGCACCATAGGCCAACCTAGAGGTGAGCATAGTTGAGCCGTGTGGCTCATCATCGACCTTGACCTTTGACTACCAAATTGCACCATATGTCAGATATTGAATAGGATGAATTTTTCTCTGGATTCCTGCAGGTCACGGGATTCCCGTGGGAATCATATAATAATATGATCACTCCCGTGATTGGGACAGGACGGGAATGAAAGTCAACGGGAGCGGGAATGACATCTATAGATCATGATCATTTTCAGCTGGTCGCGCCAACCAAAAGGACAGAAGCAACCCTTTTTGTAGTCATCTTTCAGTGAGCCCAGCTAACTAACATACCCAATAATCCAGCAGTGCTTCCAATTCTGGCTACTGCCGGAATTGAAATGCGGAGAGGGAAAACTGAACACACACACACACACACACACACACACACACACACGTGCCGAATCTGCGTTGCACATGGTTTGTTGAACTCCCTCTGGTGTTATGGGTGTGAACTTCGTTGACATTAAGGAAGTATTTAGACAGGTACATGCATGGGTACTGTATCTTGGTGGTGTAGCAAATCTTCTGGACCAGATCCATTGCAAGATGCTGTACTCTGTCGTCAACCCTAAACCATTCCAGCCTATCAAAGTGGGCAGGAGTGAGGTGGGTTCGGGGAGTGAGGCCAATTAAGTAGTAGCCTGACCCTGACCAGTTTGTTTTGGGAAGACTGGAGCCTTGTTTTAAGGGCCTTTGAGGTGCTGTGGTACCAAGAGGTGCATGCATAGTCGAAGAAACCTTGTACGAGGGATCCTGTTAGGGTCTTCAGGGTGTTTTTGTGTATAGAAATGTTGTTGTTGTACATTGGTCACAGTTACACCATGCCTACCCATGGTGTCACTGCAGCCAATGTACTGTTTTGACATCCTTTCCAAAAGAGCTACAGGGATTTAGCACTGGCCCATAATAGACAAACTATAGGGATATTTTTTTATGTATTGGCCTTTTATATTTTTGTTGTTTAAAATGGATTAAGGCAATATTATGCCTCATTATATTACCACAGATTAACTGTTCTTGGTGCCATATTGTTTGAATTAAAATGGCATGAAACACAGTAATCTAAAAAGAACACAAAATCCATTGCCTTCCTAATGAGTAATAACTAACTTATTAAAAGAAAACGGGAGATGAGATTGGAGAGTGGATATAATTTTGAGTGGGAGCGGGATGGGACAGGAGTCATCCTACCAGGAATGATTTTTATTTTCTCCGGCCTGGGCTTCATGGGACGGAAATGAAAACGGTACAAGAGTGAGTATTTCTTTTTACATAACTTGCACTTGCACTAGGTACAAACTATTGTAAAACGACTATATAATGTATAATATGGTTGCTAAATTATTCTCCCTTTAAATTCATATTCTTTACTTAAGCCCTTAACCTGCATATTATATACATATGCAATATAACTAGTTATATTTTAGTTATTTATATCGTTATTGTTGCAGTTTACTGAGTCACATCAACATTCTGCTACCTTGTACGAATGAGACAAACCGATACAAGGTCGAGAACAAACTGCTGCAAAGCATAGTCAAATCAACTGATAATCAAGTGTGTATTTGACATTTAAATCCCCATGAGCAGCTCAGAAAGGGTTCGCATTCCTTTGTCATTCGCCCCAGTTTGGTGTGACGTTTCTATTGACTCACCATTCTTTCTCCGACTGGCCTGTTGAGCGCTAATCAATGGAAGCTAATGCTTCTATTATAATCCATGCTCTCAAATTAAGCTTGCATTGATCAGCATGCCTGGTTGTTTCTGCACAGTGGGGCCGCATGGTGAAACAACGCAAAAATATTTCTGCCATTAAGGAGAGAGAACAATTTCTTTCTTTTATTTTATCTTTTTATAGCCTGATCATTAATGTGATGCATCTCCCGCAGGTTTATTGTCCATGCCAGCGTTATGTGTGGAAGGAAACGGCATTGCGTGTCGATCAAAGTCACATTGTTTTTTATTCTTTATTTTGTGTCGTGAGTGGCGAACCAGTGGCCCAATGTGGCCCCTAAGATCTCCACCCCTGAGCGTCTCAGTAACGAGGACATATGTTATGCTCGTGTGACTCAATGCACATGACTTTCACCTATTGTGTTACTGTAATACTGTTTTAAATGATGTGTTCTGACCCCACATGTATTATACTCATGAAACAGTGTTTTTTGAAAGGCAGCCGATGGGTTAAATCTGTATGCCTTCATTACATTATTGCAGTCACTGTATATTATGTTTCTCCTATAGCAGCAGCAATGAACTGAAGTAACCCAGAAATATACTGGAGAAACCCTTTACGCGTTCACTCTGTTGACCTTGGCTAGAAATAAACTGAACAAACCCTTTACGCGTTCACGCTGGACAGATGCGTGTTCACAGACGTGTTTGCTCGTGCCCCTTGCTATGAGCACGCCTGGATGGGGCGTAACTCTAAACATGATGCTTTTGAAAACCGGAGGTGTTAAAAGTATGAATCTGCCTTTGTTCAGCCAGAAGACTTTTGCTTTCACGCCACTAAACTTTATCTCGTACTCAACCAGATAACCAGAATAGGGAGTTGTGCTTGTTAATTTTTGCAGGCTGACCAAGGACTCTGTTCTGAGTCCTCTGCTTCCGATCTTTTCACTATTTTGTAAATTCATTTGATTTGACTTGTCTGAGGTGCTCTCTTCACGAGAGTTCGCGCAGTGCACATACAAGTGGAAAAGCAGCTATAAATCTCTGCCTCATAAAAGCCATAGATTAAAAGTTGCGAGTGTGTTTATACTTTATATATCTTCCCCTGTATCCCTCAACCCCCGACGCCTCATACAAAGTGAGCTCGGGACGAGCGGACATGTGGGAGGCATAGGGAGTCTCCCGTGCTGGCTGTTATGCCCGCGCTGGGACTTTACGCACACTGCAAAAACTTGTGCTTGTGAACGCGATACAGATAGGATAATTTTAAGGTTTTAATTAGAGTCGCTCCTGATAGCCTCGTACAAGCAGGCTATCAGCGGCGGGTAACGGAGTGTGTGTACTTTACACAGTGTGTTAGTCTTGTATCGCACAAATGGTGTATACGGGCTACAGAATGAGTCAAAGGTGTTATAGCATAATATTAAGTTATTAATGGCATATCTAATAAAACATAATAATGTGCGCACATCACACAACAGCTCTGTAGGGGAGCTATACAGTACTAAAATGTACATGTATGGACGGAAGCCACTTGTAATGGGTTTATCTTTCGAATAGGTGTTTTGAACACCTTAGCTACTAGTGATTTGTGGCACAGCTATTTTGAGACAAACAGGAGTAGACCAGTGTTCAGGCGGAGAGGGTGATGAGAGCCAGCTCTCTTTAACATTTTGGCAAGAGAGTTTTAGAAGGGGCAAGACAGTAGTCGGGTTTGAACTTGGTTCCTTAGGACTGATAAGGACCACATGGCAGCCCATGGTCCATGGTTGGGTTACCACTGAGGTCTGGAGGCACTTGATGAAGGCACTGCTCCAGGTGTTTATGTAACATCACTCTATAATTAAGCGAATGTCTGAGTGTGTGTGTGTGTCTGTCTGTGTGTCAGAAACAGTGCCGTAACTCCTTACTGCCTGCACCAATCGCTCCCACTTTTGCACACAGGCATTGACCATATGAATATGGAGGGCGTAACGAAGCCCTTTTTTTCGATTTGACACATTAATGATTAATAATGAATTTATTAGTGAATTCCTCACACACCTCCGCCCCTTAGCGACACCTGTATCACAGGCCACCGTTCTCACTGTTACCCAACTGGCATGCTTCCTCTAGCTACCGGCGCAACACAACAAATAGTGCCCTATAAAATTTGGCCCCTCCCCCTCGCTCTGGCTGCTGTCGAGGCGAACACTCTACCTTAGTAGGATCCGAGGGTTTTCTTCTTCCTCTTTGTTTGGAGTAGCCTATACCTTCACTGGATTACGTTCGCTACGGGGATGGATTACGTTTATTTTATCACCTTTACTTTGCTTTGGAGGGAGTGTTACGTTGGGAAGGAACTCTGGGGGCAACAGACTTTGTTTGGAAACACGGAACAATACAAAACAATAAGGGAGCTCGCGCGTGTGTGCGCGAGACACGGACATTTGTTTCGGATCATTCACTCATTCATTCAACTCTGTGTGTATAACTGTTGATTCCTTCATTTGACTTGAGATAAAAGGTTAACGTGAGTTTTGTTTCTGACTGTTTTCTGCTTGCTTCTTTAGGCTATTTTCATTACATTCCCTTTATCAATCGTATCCTAAGAGGAGATCATTCACAACCCGTGATTTAAATAATTCGTAGAAGTGATAGCGATATCTGACCGTTACATATGGTCAGATATTACATACAACAAACAACATGCCACGAAGAACATTTTTCTGCGCAACAGACCCACACGGGGAAAACAACTTGGACCCCGATACTACTAGCTACTCTTGCGTCAGTCGACATAACTTCTTCTTTGGGAAGCATCGCGGCCAACGCGCGGGTTGCGTGGCACAGGCACCTGAAAGCCAGCTCTGACAGTTCTGACGGGGGACAAAAATATTCAATAACTTCCATTTATACACAGAATATCACCACCAAATTTACATCACACATCAATGGTGTACTTATGATTGTACTACAGCATTTCCTTATTAAACTTACGTTTAATTAGCCTACTTTTGTGACCAACCAAACTTCACAACACCATCTGTAAACAATCCCCCCCCCCCTATCACATTACCCACACTGAACATCATTTGCTGTTCATATATTCAGAACGGGTAAGGACTAGTGATAATAATGCGCCAATGGGCCTAGGTTGATGAGCATGATTCAATTACATATGGTCATGATTATGACCAATATATATCAGGAAATATAGAGTTGCTTGCCATATTTACCCACAAGCCACAACATGGAGAGTTTTGAGTGAACATATAATCAATGCATTAGCTATGGCAATCTCAAGCAATGAACATGAGGCGATGGGTTTTATGCACACGGGTATGTTGTTTTGAAACCCTGTGATTATTTAACCGGAGAGCTGCTAGAGATACAGGAGCTACCTGGTTGTCTGTCAGACAGAAACGGTTTGGCATATAATCATTATCATGTATAATAGATGTTTATCATTAGGAGCCTAGCTGGGATTAGATAAACATGAGCCTGTCCTGGTTTGTCAACACTATCTGCCTTCCCCAGTTCCTACTATCGTGTTGGTTCTCTCTCTCTCTCTCTCTCTCTCTCTCTCTCTCTCTCTCCCTCTCTCCCTCTCTCTCCCCCTCTCCCTCTCCCTCTCCCTCTCCCTCTCCCTCTCCCTCACTGTCCCTATACCTCTCTCTGTCCCTTGACTTCCATTTCAATTGGATCCCCTGCCTGGAGGCAGAGCTGGTGAGGAGGCCTGTAATTTACAGACTCCCCTCAGCCTCCCTCTCTCCATTTACAACTCTGACCGGGGCCAAGCACAGAGAACAAAGAAGAGGGAGTCGAACACGACGCAGGAGTCAGCGGGAAATGGAATGAGATGCTCAGTGTCGGGCGGGGATAAAATGTTACATAAACAAATGTGACTGTTGCACAAGCACGTAAGAGGAGATATGCAAGTAAGAAAGTTGTGTGTTGTTGCAATCATCTTGAAAATCCACCACTTTGCAGACGATAACAGAATACAGTACAATTTTGCACACACTGACAGCACGCATAGTGCACATGCCATCACACACCTTGTGCATAGGAGCATAACGGACATAGAATTCACACTATTGCTCATGTTTTCTTGATAATAACACAATTTGAATTAGTAACCATCCGGAGCCAGTTCAATGAGTACTTGAATCAGTACAGAGCTGTCGCCTCACAGCTCGAAGGTCCTGGGTTCCCGCTGGGGACGCTGTGGGTGCTGCTGGGGCCGTCTCCGCCTCGTCATCAGTGCCCGTACCCTATAGGTGGGATTAGCGAAAAGGCCTTTCTGTGTGAAGTTTGCATGTTCTCCCCGTGTCCCCTAGGGTAGGTACCCTCACAACATGCAGTATTCCTTATCCTGGTCTCTAAACTGCATCCCCCTGGCCAGCCGGGGCACCTGATGGAGGGGAAAGGCTACGTCCAACCGGGGGAAATCTCCCATGTCAGGTGAAAAGAAGCGACTTGGACTCCTCATGCATTGAAGGAAGCATGAGGTCAGTCCGTTGCTCTCCCCAGGTTGGCAGAGGGAGTGTAGAGCCCAGCCAGGATTACATTAGAAAATTGACACTGGGTGAAAAAATGGGTTACAAAATCATGGGATAAAGTACAGAACTCGGACACAAACTGGAATTGAAATTGGCTTTACTAAATTGGGACTTGAAGGGGAGAAAATGTTTTTCTTTTGTCTTGAAGGGGCATGTTTTGCACAACAACATAGTCTTTTCATTATGTCTGCCCATGATCTCTGTGATTTATACGTTTGTTTACCTCTGAGTCACTGACACTAAAATCTGATCTTTTTCTTTTTTTTCTATGAACCTGTGACTTGACATCCATACTGTTATAAAACCAAAATAAAAAGATTTTGAAAAGAAACTGGAATTGAATGGCGACAGTTTCTTTCATCGAGGAAACAGCAGGAAAATGAACATTCAACACTGGAAAATATCACCCTGTCAACAAGGTCACATTATGTTCTGCTGTCGCTAGCTTTGGCAGAGAACTCATAGAGCGCCATGGTTTAACAGATTTTTCAGGACCTCCCACAGCGCCATATACGTGTTTAACGTGTTATTTAGCGTTCTATTTAATGATAAACATAAACATCAATTGGCTTTCCCTTCAGCCTTAATGCATTGAAAAACAGAAAGGTGGGGGCTGGAGCATTTCTAGTCTTTTCTATGAGAATTACAGCTCAGATCGCGCTGGTTGAACAAAGCGACCGTGTTTAGTGGCTCAATAGCAACTATTTTAGACTGCACGTCTAAAATATGAATGCTTCTAAAGACTCTCTAAAGACAATGGTCCGATCAGCGCGAGGAGATCCGCCATTGCATGTTTTTTTTTTTTTTTTAAGATATTTTTTTTGCGGCTTACGCCTTTTATTGATTTTTGAAGGGACAGACAGTAGGCTGACAGGAAACGGGAGAGAGATGGGGGGATGACATGCAGTAAAGGCCGTGTCGGGTCCGGGAGTCGAACCCGCGGCACACTGCGACTGGATCACCAGTCCGGTGCCCAGACCGTTACGCTACGGCCTGGGCCCCATTGCATGTTTTGGGAGATTCTATTTCTTCTACGACGAAATAGAATGGAAGTGAACGGTGGCGTGAGCTGAACTATCACTACTGCCATCTAGCGGTCTATGAGCTAACAAATGTATTCAGGAGATGGACGAGTTTTAAATAGTACGTGAACTTGCGTTAGCAATCACACCTTATACTGCAAGTAGCTCGTACAAAACTCGTATTCTCTCCTACCCTCTCCCTCCTTAATCTCTCGATCTCTGGCGATAGTCTTTGGTGACGTTAATTAGGACGAGAGGCAACACCGTGCCTTTCTTCAGCATCACAGGCAGCATGTGCAGCAAACATAGCCTGATGAGGTGTCCACATCACACTGATGTCGTGATTTTTCATGCGTTGCTGCCAAGCTGCTTAGCCGCAGATAACACTCAGTAGCAGTGCTGACACATGTGGCACGCAGAGAGAACCGTGTCATTTCTATTGATGCAGGCGAATGACATCAAACGCTGAAATGATGACAAAGAAAGCTTATATAACCCAGGGCAGGGCTCTGTTCATTGTCATGCAGTTCTGTGCCTTTGGTGTTGCAGCATAAAGTGGGTGTCAGCTACAGTCATCGGTGCACACCAGTAGAACGTACTGTACTCAAAGACACATGGTTTATCTTCCTGCACTTCCAGTTAAGATATTAAGGCTACCACAGAGTGTAAGTTTAAGAACAATTTTTACATCAGAACAAGTCATTGCTAAATGTCAGTCACCGCAATCTGTCTCAGTCATTGCAAATGCATTGCAATCTGCCTCAGTCATAGCAATGTGAATGCAGGGCTGACAACTTTCAGGGTTGACAACTTTCAGGGATTGGTTATTAATAATGATGGGCATATTGGGCACGGTTGAACACATTGCCTACATGAAAAATTATGTAAATCATTCCATTTACGCTTTTTTCATCTGCAGTGCAATCTGCCAATCTGTCATAGCAATGTGAATGCTGACAACTTTCAGGGTTGACAACTTGACAACTTTCAGGGATTGGTTAATTCATGATGGGCAGATTGGGCACGGTTGAACACATTGCTGAATGTTAAAATATGTCCATTTGACCATATATGGCCATTTATGCTAGTTTTTTATACAACATTGGGGCTGTTTTTATAAAACAAACCTAGCAATAGACTTTGCTAAGGGTTTTCTTCACAAAGCAAACCGCCTGAAAATCAATTATGATTTGTAGAGAGATGACCTCCTGCTTCAGTAGACAAACGTGGGGTGTACATTATAGAAGGCATAGCATAACCCTTTTAACATGGACGCATCAGTCTAATGAGCAGCAGCGGCTACAGTACTATATCATTTATTCCCCTTGCCTGGTTTCTCCGCCCATTTTCCACACATCTCCAGTTTCTCCACACATGCTCAACCCATTCTGGACGGGAACCCATTTTGGTGTTTTTAACTAAGCATTATGTTTTACTTTAGCTATTGAAAAATAGCAGATCTACAAGCTCATAGCGCGCCACAGAGTGGCGCGCTACGAGCTTGTAGGTCTGCTATTTTTGAAAAATCGTAAAAATGCGGCACAAATCTTTGAATATATATTCTTTCAGAGCAAACCGTTTTTTTGTTTTGTTTTTACGCCAGGCCTAAATGGGTTAACTCCCCAGTATATATAGAAGTCCATTCGCTCCTGCCAGATTACATTATGTCACCTTGTGTTTCACGTCTTGTCTTTTCTGTTTGGCTGAGTCCGATATCTCAGCCTCTGTATTTGTGTTCTGTGTTCTGTGAACAGTGGTAAACGGTTCGCCTGACCTGTTGCCCTACCTGTGGTTTTAGTTTTTTGACTGTAATAGGACTTTGGATTTCTGCCCGCTGCCCACTATTTGGATTTGTTTGCGTGTGATGGACTGCTTTCATATTTTGGGGGCTCACCTGCCCTTTCCTTTCTGTAAACCGTGCTACCTCTGGTTTGTTGATTAAACCTATCGATCTGCACCTGCACCGCCTCCTGTGTCCTGCCCTACACACCTGACGCGCGTGTGTGTGTGCGTGCGTATGTGCGTGTGTGTGTCTGCGTGCGTGCGCATTCATGTGAGACGTTGAGGGTGAAAGGTGATGCACTGATGCAGGGACACACACAAGGCTCATGGGAATGTGGGATACAAACAGTGCAGAGACATTGGTTAGGAAATGTAAGGTGTGAGTCATATTGTCCTGTGTGTTAAAAGGACATAGAGGGTAATACGTCATATCAGCCCCAGGGCAAGATATGCCACCGCACGCTGTCATCGTGAGCGTCTTGTCTTCCCAATAAAGGAACCCAACATGTCAAACACTGACGGACTAAGTTGAGTGTCATGCACGATTGCTGCGGATGGTTTGATAGAATACATGGTTGACGAGACACTGGAGTCTCTCTGGACACAGAAGGAACCGAAACAAATGGTGCTGCGACAAACAAGGACGAGACTCCCATGGGTTATTGTTTTTACAAATCGAACCCTGCGCACGCATACACACACACACACGCACGCGCACACACACACACACACACACACACACACACACACACACACGCAAACATGCACACCCACATTGGGGAAACCCCAGCAGAACATTATTTTGTTCGCTGCCACACAGTTTCTTTTTTTATTAAGATATATTTGGGGCTTTTTGCCCGTCAGGATCGGGACTAAAACCCGCGACATGCTGTCAGGCTGGATTACCAGCCTAGGTGCCTGGACCGCTCGGCCGGCCCAAGCCCGCTGCCACAGGGTAAATAAAGCTATAGGTAAGTGATAAATAAATGATTGCCCGGCACTGGTCGCGTTGCCTAGTTTATCCAAATCGAGGGCCGGTGCAGCAGTTCAACCCGAGGTTGGATAATAAGGGCAAATGCCTGCATGGGTGACAATCTATCTACTGTATCTATAAATATTTGAGTTTTTTTGCATGTTTTGCATGCATGTATTCTTGTGTGCGTGCATGTATGCACGTGTGTCTACATGAGTAGCAGGAATAAGCTGTCTCCACGCTAAACGTTTCTGGTACTGTATGTAAGCTATGCATCGGCTTGGGGCTTATACATTTTCAAAATTGTGCACCAGCAAGGGTTAAAGTGGTTAACCACTGAAAGCCCAGCATCCGTATTCTAGGGGAAACAGCAGGTCGACAAGCTCGGTCGATCAGCTATTTTGAGCCAAGATATTTAATGTGTATAGAGCGAAAACAGAAAAAGCCCTGAGGGACTCCGCTCAACAACAACACACATTAAGCGGTTAATATGGCAGCCAAAGCCTCTCCAACCCCGTGGGCTTTGATAATGTTTCATGTTGCGTGTATGGGACATGTCACATGACTTGAAGTAACAGAGAAGGCAAGCGGTGGTGTGTGAATACATAACATTTTTTTAGGGTAAAAAAAGATGTCACGAACACTTTCTCCTGAGGTGTGCGTGGGAAGAGATGGAAGGCAAGGCAAGGTTCGGAGGAGTGAAGGTGGTGGAAGAAAAAAAGTGAGAAAAAGAAAGACATGCATGGATATACATGTACGCCAGTGGGATGTTTTCAAATGTGTAAAAGACATTATGTAAAGATGTGCGTGTGTGAACGCTCACATTAGTATAGCTGTAGGTGGGAGGAGGTGAGAAACAGTAAGAGTGAACAGGAGAGGCAGACTCCCAGCCCAAAAGCAATACTGCAGAGAGAGAGAGAGAGAGAGAGAGAAACACGACGAAGATAAAGAATTTGAGAGGAAGACGAGTGAAGCACGCCACATCAGTCCACGCCCAAGCTAGAGCAGACGGCTGTGGAGTCTCTAATCCTCCCTCCCCCAGGCCTTGAATCACCTGCCATCCACAAAGTCACCGTCCATCCCTCAGGAAAACACTCATTACCAGCTGCCATTACGTCTCACTGCATCTCCAGCCGTAACCTTGAAACACTGTTCACTCAGCCAAAAAAGCGCTCCGATCCAGTGGGACTCGAGGGTCAATTGAGTCAATGTCAAGCGAGCCGTTTCTCTCAAAGGCCCCGATTGACATGTTTAGTTTTTCGTTTTTTTTATGCTGCTGTTGTTGTTGTCGTTGAGAATGTTACAATGCTCGTCAAGGGCAAGCATTAGCATATGAGGTAGGAACGTAAAGAAACAAGCGTTATGTTGTGCATTGATGGCGCAGAGAGAATCAAACAAAATTAAACGAACAAAAATAAGTGGCATTCTAAACTTCGTCATTAACAACTCCCCCTGGGTCTCTGTACTCGCCCCGATAATAGCTGATCGACAAGCTCACAATGGGTCGTGTTGCTATTTTCACCGCATGTTCACCTGTTTCTGCTAAATATTTGCCTATTGACGACATGCCCAGAATAGGGTCCCAATTAAAATGGCGCCGTCCTTTATACACAAGATATGGGTGTGATGATGTGATGTAGTTATAGCCATATTAGCAGTTAGGGCTGTAACATACTGTATCAGTACACTTGAGTACTGTGTAATTATGTTTATGTATAACCTTGTTTATAGAATAAATATATATCAAATTGTAACGCCTGCATCGCAATACGTATGGTATATCACCAGATTCTTGACAACACAGCGCTAGTAGCATTGTGTGTGTGTGTGTGTGTGTGTGTGTGTGTGTGTGTGTGTGTGTGTGTGTGTGTGTGTGTGTGTGTGCGCGCGTGCGTGCGAGAGCGAGCGAGAAAGCTTGCAATCACGCAAATGTCAAAAGTCATTTTATCTCATTCTCTGCCTCTATTTTGCTTGCCGTTTGGTAAACATTTATCTCTCGCTCCAAATGTTTATTTTTGCGTGGATTTGTGACTAGCTTAGAAATAAGAAACCCAAGTTTTCCCCTCCCTGCAAAGCAACTGCACCCATCAAGCCGCCCATGCTCTGAATGATTAAAGGAGTACCTCTCAGCTCCAGCCACTGCTACATATTTGTAATCATTTGAAGTACATTATGAATAATTCAGGCCCCCCTCTCCCTCAATTGAAGTATATTATTTTCCTTATTGGGCTTGACTCCCCCCCCCCCCCCCCCCCCCCCACCGCTCTCTGGCACTGACCTCTAATAGTAAATCTAATCTGCATTTTTTTCTTCTTCAGCCATTTCATTTGGACTGAAATGTACAACATAAATACAGCAAGGGAGCAACTAACGTCAGGGGAGACAGATCACAGAGGAGGGGAGTGTAGCTAATTTCATGGCTTGTATTTTGTTGTCATGCATGGCTAATTCGCAGTTCAGGGCTGACGAGATGAAATGTGTGCCCTGTGATCCCCCCACAAGGCAGCCCTCCCAGCCCGGCCCTCTCCGATGGTACAGCACGAGCTATCGCTGTGTAGGGAGGGAGGGAGGGAGGTCTTGCAAATCCATATTACCCTCTCTCTCTTCATATGGTACTAATTCAGAGAGAGCCAGATATAACCATGTGGGAGACGGTGGTAGCAGACAGTTCTATTTGGGTTCGCTACCCATGACTGGCCCCGAGATGTAAATGACCATCCACTCCCCACGGCCCAGTGTTCCTTCTAGACTCTAACACCGTTTGTAATTTAACACCTCTGACAGCACATAGTCCTGCTAGGGTAAAGACATGTATATACAGTACGTATATTATCTACTATATAAAGTTCATGTTGTGGCAGGGAGGGCAGGGGGTGTCTGTGGGAGGGGGGTGGGTGCTGCTGATATGCCCATATATGGACCCCTACATTAGCAATGCAATAACTCCAGAAACGACGGGGAAGCTGATCAGATGGCAGGTGCGCAGATATGCCCATTGCCCAAGTATATGAACATGTCACATGATGTGCAAATCTGCGTTTTTTGTTGTGTCTGTCGCTGATGTCAGTGCAATTCTGGACCAAGAGAGACGCGTGAGGAAGAAAAGAGTGAGGGACAGGGGGAGAAACAGGGGGGAGGAGAGATGGAGAAGGGGAGAGAGAGCCCGTTTGCAACCACACAATAATCATGCCGATGCTGATGCAGATCGTTGATCGCCCCAAAACTTCAGCCTACAGGCTGAAGTCTGAATTACACATAAGCAGAAAGCAAACTGGTTGGTAAGAAATTAAGCCAATGCAGAGGTGTCTTTTCTCCCAATGACCAGCAGGAGGCGACTCCACTGGCTCTGGTTGTAAGTTAGAGGAGACTAGTAGTATATACAGTCAGGATTCAAGTAAATAAAAACGTCTGGGTTTCCGAGGCTAGGATTCAAGCAACTAGAAAATTATTCCAGTTCTTGCCCATTTGAACTGGCTAGCTGTGGTGCTCAGAATTTATTTTACAACTAAATCACAATTCACAGCCTAGAGAGCCCTCTCCTATTTATGACCTTCTACCTTACACCCCTCGGTGTAATCTCGGATGTCCAATTGCTTTCAATCTCCAGTCAGGAAAAGGCTTATATCAGAGGGCAATAGGGCTGTTGCCGTTGTGGAAAAAGCTATACCTCAGTGTCCTCTTTAAACTCTTTTTGAAACTCATTTTTGGTCAAATATCTTTTAACTGGAGTTTTCGCTTTTTTCACTCTTTTTATGTTTTGATAAAGTTACACAAGGTAGTCCGGTTGTGCTACCCTTGATGCTATACGGTAGGCCTCCTCCCTTGGCCCTGGCCGTGGTAGGGGTGGTAGGCCTCCTCCCTTGGCCCTGGCTGTGGTAGGGCTCCTCCCTTGGCCCTGGCCGTGGTAGGGTTGGTAGGGCTCCTCCCTTGGCCCTGGCTGTGGTAGAGCTCCTCCCTTGGCCCTGGCTGTGGTAGGGGTGGTAGGCCTCCTCCCTTGGCCCTGGCCGTGGTAGGGGTGGTAGGCCTCCTCCCTTGGCCCTGGCTGTGGTAGGGTGGTAGGCCTCCTCCCTTGGCCCTGGCTGTGGTAGGGGTGGTAGGCCTCCTCCCTTGGCCCTGGCTGTGGTAGGGGTGGTAGGGCTCCTCCCTTGGCCCTGGCTGTGATAGGGGTGGTAGGCCTCCTCCCTTGGCCCTGGCCGTGGTAGGGGTGGTAGGCCTCCTCCCTTGGCCCTGGCCGTGGTAGGGTTGGTAGGCCTCCTTCCTTGGCCCTGGCTGTGGTAGAGCTCCTCCCTTGGCCCTGGCTGTGGTAGGGGTGGTAGGGCTCCTCCCTTGGCCCTGGCCGTGGTAGGGTTGGTAGGCCTCCTTCCTTGGCCCTGGCCGTGGTAGGGGTGGTAGGCCTCCTTCCTTGGCCCTGGCCGTGGTAGGGTTGGTAGGCCTCCTTCCTTGGCCCTGGCTGTGGTAGGGCTCCTCCCTTGGCCCTGGCTGTGGTAGGGGTGGTAGGGCTCCTCCCTTGGCCCTGGCCGTGGTAGGGTTGGTAGGCCTCCTTCCTTGGCCCTGGCCGTGGTAGGGGTGGTAGGCCTCCTTCCTTGGCCCTGGCCATGGTAGGGGTGTGAACAATACGGTAGGCCTCCTCCCTTGGCCCTGGTAGGGGTGTGAACAAGTTGTGGTTGGGGGTGGTGCATGTCCTTGATGACAGTGGTGGAAAAAGTATTTAAATGTTTTACTTAAGTAAAACTATCAATACTGAAATGTAGAAATAAATACAAGCATGCAAGTTAAGTAAAAGTCCGGAATTCAAAATTGACTTGAGTAAAGGTTTCACTCAAGTAAAAGTATTGGTATCAAAATGTACTTAAAGTACCAAAAGCAGAAAGTATGGCCGGATTCGCCGGAATGTATACAGGGCTGAAGTGGTTATATGTTTTGTAATAATCAAAATCTACAAAGTAACTAAAGTTTTCAAATAATTGTAAAAGCTTGCCTCCGAGATGTGGTAGATTAGAAGTAAAAGTACTCAACATACTTTTACTCCACTAAAGTCGGTTTGCCCACTAACCTTATTATACACTTCAGCTATTATTCACAATGTCACAATGTGATACGTTGTGAGCTTGTAGATCTCCTATTTTTGAAGACATCTTGAAAACCCTTGAAACATTTTCAAATGTCTTACGGCGATCCGTGGCACAACAAGACATTTATTTCCAGAAGAGGGATCTGTGGGTTAAAGACAAATCAATTTGTGGTGTCCTTGACATGATGAAAACGTTTGAGACCGTGCACCGCCTGCCTTTATAATAGCTCGGTTCCCGCCCTCACCTGTGGCGAGGCTGTCGGGGCGGAGAGTGCCCCACCAACACAGAGCAGCACGCCGTCGGGCTATGGCGAGGCTATCGGGGGGGGGGGGGGGGGGGGGCAGAGCAGCACGCCGTCGGGTTGCCGTGGTGGAGTCCGTAGCCAGGCACCACCACTGTCCCCAGGTGAACCTCACACGCACTTTGTATGATAATGAGCTCTGCTGCAGATTGACAAAACCAGATGGCAGTGGTGGGATATAATGGTGAGGGAGCGGGGGAGAGAGAGAGAGAGACCCAGACCCATAGACAGACACACAGACAGAAAGACAGGCAGGGGTATAATGGGAGGGGGGGGGGGGGGTAGAGGAATGGGATTGAGTGGCTGGATGTCGTCGCTGCCATATAACAGCTCTGAAGAATATGTTCCCCATGCTGTATGACTGGTGTGAGTGTGTGTGTGTGTGTGTGTGTGTGTGTGTGTGTGTGTGTGTGTGTGTGTGTGTGTGTGTGTGTGTGTGTGTGTGTGTGTGTGTGTGTGTGTGTGTGTTCGAGTCACGGATCCTAACTCAAGTTGAGAAATCATCTTGTTTGTGTGCTAAAAATCATCTTGTTTGTGTGCTTGTTTGTGTGACTTTGACTTGCAATGTAAATTAATTATCCCAATTTTGATCAATTTCTAATCAACCAACGGAGCAACTATTGATTGCTTACAACAACCCAAACCTCTACCAAAGTGTCATTTTGCTTCAAAGAAGAGGTAATCTCAAGGAACATTATTGCAATAAACTCAGAGGCTTCATGTAATGATTGCTTGGAATCGCGTCACAGTCACACTGGCATCTGTCTTGGCATGCAATTATTAAAACTTGTTTTTCAAACCTGTGACAGCAAAACACCATGTGTTGCTATTTTTTTCTTCTTCATCGTTTAGCCTATCTGAGCTGTTTGGGCGTGAAAATTCATTGGCACCACATGCAGCACCACATGCCTGTTATATATTTTAATTTGTTAACAAACAAGTGGTGTGTGGGACTATTTAAATTTCAGCATTCTTCTTTGATTGGTGATCAGAATAATTCCTATTCACCAGATGGCTCTCAATGGTCTCGCACCTTCCTACCTAGTACCTACATGACTGCCTGCCTAAATATGTTCCAAACCACCCCTAAGGTCTTCCACTGCTGGCCTACTCGCTTTGCCTAAATAAATGGCAACTAAAACAGCAACAGGGGAAGCAGCGTTTTGCTTCTACGGGCCGACGGCGTGGAACAAACTCCCACTGTACCTTCGACAGGCAGCCTCTGTAGACATTTTTAAAGCACAGCTCAAGACCCACTTCTACACTCTTGCTTTTAATTGATATTTACTTTGTTGTTATTCATGTCCTCACTGTATTGCATTACTGCTCTTGTTTTTTAATGTTTATGCCTGTCTTTTCTTTTCTTTTTTTCTCCATTGCTCTGTAAAGCATTTCATGTCATGAAAGGTGCTATACAAATAAAGTTTTATTATTATTATTATTCCCTTTAACTGTTATCGGTTCATTACAAATGAGGAAGAAAGAAAAGGTGGCCTAGAGGTGTGCATAGTTGAACCAAATGACTGATTGCGTTTTATTTTGGGTGTGTGGGCATGTAATTGTTTTGGTGTTTTCAGCAACATGTTGTATAGGTATAGACACATTCGACATGTGGCATACTGTAGTTGCATAGCATACATTGACTGTACATATAGACTGGGAATGTTTGGTTAATGTTTGGTTGCTAAACAATTCAAAGATCGTGCTGTTGAATGCTACAAAACATTTGCTTGGATGAGAATAGTAGAATAGTATAAAGTAGTAGAATGAAAGACTCACTGACACATTTCTGTTCACTGTTTATAATCACTGCTCCCTCTCTTGTCTAGGTACTATCGACAGGTGTCACTCAACTCATAAGTCCTCGGCACTCCTCGGCATCACCTTGCGTGTTCCAACAACACCGTAGCTCTCTGGATACAAGCATGTGCATCGTTACACAAACACGCCCGTCGTGATACCACCCTTTGTGAATCTAAGTGGAGCTCATCGCGCCACACCTCGGTGTTACTTTGCTTCATTATTTGCACAGATACACACATCATCTCATCTCGTCTGGCAGAGGGCAGCTCGCTACGGGGCCTCTCCATCGAATGACACGCTCCAGAGATTAGCCAAGTCTGCCGCTGTTCCTGCTAACTGCTGCCCGCTACTCCCCTTCCTTCTCAAGGTCAGATCGGTGTTGAGCATCGGGCGCCGGCACCACGGGGCAAGAGAGGGATGAACACAGCATGAAATGGTGTTTATCTGAGAGCAACTGTGCCCACTTGTTTATTAGGAACGGGCAGAAGGCTGAGTAATTGCATAAAGGCTGTCGATGTTCGCTGAGAGCATTTTAATTAGCCGGTCCCTCGCGTGCTTTCACCCTCCTCGACAACAAGAGCTCCCAGAGTGACAAAGCAATTTTGTGTCAATTAGAAAAATGGGTGATCTCCTCCCCCAAATTGGGATGCTGAAGATGAGGCCACTGGTGCCTGGGGAGTCCACTTCCCTCATCTACTACCCTGAATTGGATCGGTATTGGAACTGCTACGTACTGTACCGTACGTAGCATGGATTTACTTACTATGGTGAGGTTCCAGGACCAGAAGTCACTGAGTTGCGTTGCTTAACTTGCTTCGCCAAATAAATAACCTCACCCTCCACCCAGTCCACGGGTGGAGAGATTGGGGGAATCAGCTCAATCAGTCTGCCTGCTGATGTAAAGAGGCCATGACTGACTGCCTCTGGCTCCCCCTCTGTTTCTCTCAATCTGGCATTTCTATTCTAATGCTCTTTCTGGCACCCAGGCGATAGTGCATGCACAGGGGGGAAAAGCAGCCTGCGCACACACACACACACACACACACACACACACACACACACACACACACACACACACACACACACACACACACACAGTCACACACACACACACACACACATACACACACACACAATAACACACTTTCACCATCTCTCTCAAAACTCTCTATCATGCAAAGGGATTCAAAGTAATAAAGTCAAGACACTTGCAGATGTCTTTGGCTGCCATGTGTGCATGACTGCACATGTGTGCCCACACTGGCTAGGGAAAGGTATACTACCAGATCTCCTTTGGGTGGTGCTGCCATCTAGTGGTAGATAAATCAACAGTCAAAAAATACAAAAGATTATGAGCACACCATTATGAATGATGTTCCCATTGTTTATTGAAGATTAATAAACTGAGCATCAAACTGCAGGTCTAAGTGTATTCGGTGCACAATAACACAACTGTGTGAACATGGACATTGTGACATCAATCAACTTTCTGTTAGAGGGAATAGGGTACGCATGTCACTATAAGGCATGGCAACTAAGACCACCTCAATTGTAAACTGTAGGCTTACACTTGTTATATGGATGTAATTCTGTAGATGCAGTTTGACTGCATGTTTGTTTATTGACTTAAAGGTTTCATCTACACATTTCTTCACACGCTCAGTCAGACCAAGAACATGCAACATAAGAACATTATCTTTAGAGCCAGCATTCGGCAACATAAATCTGTGTTACATCATCACACCATAAACAACATAGTCCTATAAACATTAAATTATTCATGCCGCTACAATGGCGGGATCAAGCCCGCATGCACAGCACAGTCACAGGCAGATCCTCCAGTTTGTTTCGGGAAAGTAATTATGGCTGCGAGGCTTTCTTATCTCCTTAGCAGAGGCAGACTCGGGCATAAAATTTCCTTTTAAGTGATATCGCAAATCTTGGATTATTCTGTGAACAGAGCGGCTCTGTGAGAGGGGGAGTCACCGAGAGGAACGTGGAAGATGGAAATGGTTAGGAGGAATGACCTTGTCACCTCGCTCAGCATGGCACTGCACTGACTCACTCCATCGTCTCGCCTCGTCTTCTCTTCAACTTTCTAGCAGTGCCATCTTATTAGTATGAAGTCTTTCAGGTGCCTTCAGAGACTATCCGCGGTTTATTCAGCCCTCATAAGCCGGTTGAGCCCCTTGGCCTTGACCTTGGCCTGCTCCGTGTTTCTGTGGGCCCAGTTCCGGTCAGAGTGGGGCAGTGGCTCAGGGGTAGAGTGGCCGGATAGCAACCGCAAGGTTCCCAGTTCAAACCCGGGCTCCCCCAGAGTTAGCGTCGAAGTGTCCTTGAGCAAGACTCTGTCTGAACCCCTAATTGCTCCCGATATGCTGGTTGGTGCCTTGCATGGTTTCCTCTGCCATGGGTGTATGAATGTGTGTGTGAATGGGTGAATGTAATGCACAATTTATGTAAAGCTCCTTGGATAAAAGGAGCTATATAAATGCACCATTGACCATTTACCACTCTACTGAGGCCTGATAGCACGGCCCGCTGCCTCATCAACACTGGGTTGAGGTCAGAGACAAAGGCTAAGTAGAATCTAGCAGCATTAAAAATTTAGCTGCGTTGAAGGAGCTGGGGTTCTAACTAACTCACTCACTGTCCGCCTCCCCTTCTGTCTGTACGTTTGTCTCTTCTTATGAGTGATCAACCTTGCATCTGCTCTTTGACACCGTCGTCTTGTCTGCTTTTTTATGCATCATTTCTCTCCACCACACATCATTGCGTGTGCTCCAGTTTGCTCAAATGCATAGTATACACACTCAGCAGAAATCCAAAGACACAGCATTATCCTGATACTTATCCATATACATTATCCATATACTTGTGTAAGTACGATAATGTGCAAACTAGAATATGTGCAGGGGTTTTGTCCCGAAACAAAAGGAGCATAATTCATGCTATGTTGTGAGCAGAAAGGGTGTATGTGTGTGTGTGTGTGTGTGTGTGTGTGTGTGTGTGTGTGTGTGTGTGTGTGTGTGTGTGTGTGTGTGTGAGAGAGGGGGGGGGGGGGTTGTCCTCATTGCTGGGGTGATATTTGGCCCTCCAGAATCCCTTTTGTGCTGCTTAATAACCTTGAGTCCTGGATGGACAAAGAGGGAAGTCCCTGTGGTGTGCTCGCTCGGCCAACTCCATCACCTTCCGCAGCACAAGCTCGCAGGGTCTGGGAGCAGCTATTCCTGTGCCAGGAGGTGGCGGCCCCGGTCAGGATGCTCTGATGGTGGCACAGTAATGTATTTCTGAGCCTTCTCTGACTGAGACCTTGATATTCCACAGCTGTCTGAGGTGATACAGGCGTAGTCTCTATAGATCGTCACAGTCCTGCCCCCTTTCAGGGCGACGACAGGCCCAGGAAATAATTCCCCATGCATTTTTTTCCCATAGACATTTCAAAAAGTATGTATTTAAAGATCTGTAAACATTGAACAAAGGAAATATTTCCTGAGCCTGTCGTCGTCATGAAAGGGGCGGGACTGCGACACGCTATTAGTCTTGTGCAATGTGCATTACTTTTGTATATACCATTAAGATTCACCAAGGTACTTGAAAATGTCCTTGTGATGTCTCCATTGATCATGGGGGGACCCCATGATAGACCATACATGGGCAACTGGCGGCCCGGAGGTGGGGCCCCACCTTCACTTAATGCAGCACGCAGGTTAATATCGGAATACTGTTATATTATTGATTCCAGCCGTTACAATTCCAAACATGTAAACATGACCCGCTTAAATTACTTCAGTCTATATTAAAATAGTTTAATGACTAGTATTACAATTGTGTTGTGTTTTTGTGTCCAATGTATTTGTATTTAAGTTCATACATTTGAAAAGAAAGATTTCAGACTTTTCGGATTCCAATTAAAAAAATCACTCCAGTGTGAAGTGAGGGGCACTAACATATTATTAGGTGATGTAATGGCGATGTAAAACAAACAGTGCTATTTTTGCTACTTTTGTGTGAAATAACTAGATAACTAGAATGATGAAATTGGGCATTCATTGATGTTGTCCTGATACCACTGCGACAGCGCCTGCTGGTAAGCCCTCTCAGCGTTATTTGTGATTTGTTATTTGTGATCAGGCCCACCAACACTGTCTGTGTTGTCACCTCAGACTTGACGATGATGTTGGAGCTATTTCTGGCCACATAGTCATGGAAGAGGACTCGGCAGGCAACCCTGGGGGTCTCTGGTGTTGAGGGTGAGGGTGGTAGAGGAGTGACTGCTTCCTTTCCGTGTGTGGCAGAGAGAGACAGACAGAGACAGTATGTGAACGTAAAGGCTTTACGTTAAAGCCATGATTTACACCATCAGGCGACGGAGTATAAATTAAGCATAATGCGCCGATGATCAGTCAAGACCAACGAGGCAGGACGGAACTCTCCGTACCCGTCTCCCAGATTTATGACAAGGGGAACGGAGGCGCTTTGCTCTGTGATAAACTGCGGCATATGTGCATTCAAATTCATGCTGGCCGACTCTCTTCAACAAAACAGAAATTAACGTCAGAAGCATGTTTGTGTAATAACTTTTGACATTCAGGCTAAGAGTAGGTGAACTGATGCAGGATCTATGCACAGCAAATACAATGGGCATCATTACAGCCAACATTACACTCTCAGAGAAATACAAAATCAAGAGTAAGAGAGCATTTTACTTTTATGTGTGTGTGTGTGTGTGTGTGTGTGTGTGTGTGTGTGTGTGTGTGTGTGTGTGTGTGTGTGTGTGTGTGTGTGTGTGTGTGTGTGTGTATATATATATGAGGTATGAGAGAGAGAATGGGTATGGTAAAACCAGCTGGATTCTGACCCACTTTTGGCTGTTTTTGTGTAACTTTCTCTTCCCATGAAGTACTACCAGCCCCTCTCTTCCTCCCTCTGCCAATATTTACCTGGGAAACGGTGTGATATGAATCAATTCCGACAAGGAGTGCCTCAGCCTTGATAACAGCCACAGGGATGCCAAAAGCCACAGTGATGGAGATAAAGTATCTCTCAAAGCCCCATATCTGTCCGGACAACTTCATTACTGGGGTGTTTATGGTTATTAATAATTCCAGTGTCTAATTATTATCGTTATTATTCACTTTCACTACAATATAAGTTAATCAAATGTTCAATGTCATTTCAGAAGAGGAGCGATTAACGCTCCTAGTAATTCATTTTCAATGAGACCTGCTTTTTTTCCAAGCGTCTAACACACAGACAGACCCAAACCAAAAACAGCAGAAGCAGAAGCAGAACTAAACTATGTACTTTTTGTATGTGTGTGTGTGTGTGTGTGTGTGTGTGTGTGTGTGTGTGTGTGTGTGTGTGTGTGTGTGTGTGTGTGTGTGTGTGTGTGTGTGTGTGTGTGCGCGTGCCAAGGTTATAATAGTTTTGGTTTTTTCATTATAGTTTAGTTTTAGTTAGTTTTGACATATTTTTTTCTAATTCAGTTAGTTTTAGTTAGTTTTTAGAGCGGGTTTGCTAGTTTTAGTTTAGTTTTTATTTTGTGAAAATGCTTAGTTTTAGTTTAGTTTTAGTTTAGTTTTAGTTTAGTTTTAGTTTAGTTTTAGTTTAGTTTTAGTTTTTTCGTACTTTGGTTTATTTGTAACGAAGTATAGGATTAAAAAAGATCAGAGCAAGTATTGTGTAATAAAAACTCAACAAAAGATACCATTTAAAAGTATATATATTCAGTCTCTGTTGGACAATCAACCATGACATACTTCGCATATTTTCCCATCCTCATCCACAAGGCACTTGCTTGCATCTCCCACACAGTCATATTCGAAGAAATCCCATATTGGGCTGTGGTGGCCACCTGCAAGACCTCAGAAAGGAGGACACTTTTGCGGGGCTCTCTCCCCAGCCCCCCCCCCCCCCCCCCCCCAAACAGACACACACAGTGTTTAGAAAAGCGCTATAAAATTCCATATATTATTATTATTACTATACTATTGCACGCACCTGATTTTCACCACCATCATCTCCAGCAGTATGTCCACAGAGAACATATATTTGCTAATTCAATTAACCTTTTTAAATGATGGGGTACCACAAAGGTCATTCCTTTTATAATCAATTTATTTTATTTCATGTTTAGATATGTTTTATGTTGAATCTCTTTCTTGTGGGGTTTTTTATACAGTCTTATGGTCATCAGTGTGGGACATAGAATGAAGCCAGTAGCCTATGTTCACAGTGCTTTAGCCTCCCTTTCTTTATGATGTCGAGCCATATTGCTCATTAAATGTAGTTTTTCATTTTGCATTTTTGGTTTATTTATCCCTGCATTAACTATACTAAAGTGATTGTGAGAACACACATTCCACAAAAAACAAACAGACCATCCCACTGGCAGTGTTGACAGGTTTTGGAAGAGAAACAAGCAACCATGTCTATGAAAACAAGCCCAAAAGAAGCCTGACTAGGCTTAGTAGGCTATTTTATAAAACAAGGCCAAAGTCGCTTATAATTAAGCGGACATGGCAACGTCTCCTCTCTCTTTTTAAGACAGAGGGAGTGTGGCTGGCTCGCTGCGGAGCTGAGCAGCTCTGCGGAGATTTTAATACAGAGACAACGTAAATGACAGTTATGACACAAGCACTGTATATCACACAAAACCGGACAATTATGTGTCCGGCCAGAGGTTGAGTTGGGAGGAGGACAGGTGGTTCTAAAACCGGACTGTCCGGCGTGAAACCGGACGTCTGGCCACTCTTTCTGCCAACTTTTGCCATTTTTGCGAGATGCAAGCAGCAGCATTAAAACTTGAAGCGACCACGGGGCTGCACTGCAGAATGTAAACACGGGTCGTAAAGCGTTGTGACATGCTGCCTTACGGTGCTGAAAAGTGCCGTAAAAACGGCTCGGGAAATAAGGAAAAGAACCGAATTCATTTAAAAGGTTTATATTCTAAATGTCCGTAAGGCATATAAATATTGATAAAAAAACGATAACGAATGCCATTTTGTCTATCATTTCAGTTCGTTTTAGTTAGTTTTGTGAACACACAATACAGTTTTAGTTTAGTTATCGTTTTTTAATTTATTTTAGTTTCAGTTTAGTTTCAGTTAACTAAAATGTTTTTTTAATTCTAGTTTTCGTTTTTTCGTTAGTTATAGTTAACTATAATAACCTTGGCGCGTGCGTGCATGCGTGTGTGCGTGTGTCCTAAGGTGTCTCGGTTGCATTGGGTCCCTCAAAACTGATGTGTGCTCCAAATGTATCAACCTTGGCATCACTTTTGAATCAGACCATGCAACTCGACACGGCCATCAATTCGGTGACCTGTTACTGTATACGTGTTTTCCACCTCAGGAACATTACTAAGCTCCGGTCGATTGTCTCATACCTCGAGTTAGAAATGATTATTCAGGCTTTTGTCTCCTCACGGCTGGTCTACAACAATTCACTTTTCTCCTGCCTCAGTAAAGCATCCATGCTGTTAACAAGGTCCAGCAGGTGTCACATCACTCCAGCCCTGGCCTCCTTGTACTGGCTTCCATTTCAGGGTCTAGTTCAAGGTCCTGGTGCTCACATACAGGAGGAATACCAGACGACTCGCCCCTTTACCAACTCTCCCCCACGAAATGTGTTAATGTAGATCACAGTTAATTTAGTATTTCCCTCCCTCTCTGAAATTTGAAATGATCTTGTAAACAGATTTATTTGATTGTATAGTCGACCTCTATACTCTGTAAAATTAAGAGAGAACAACATGAGACAGAGACAGTGACAAATGTAAAGCACTTTGTAAGCCCTCTCTGTAAGAGTGCTATATCAAATGTTTATCATGTCATATCATGCTGATAGAAACAAACCTTTTGTAATATCGTATGAATTATATTGAGTTAGTTAGTTAATTAATTACCTTAATTAAATTAGTTGATTCATTTACCATTGTAATACACTGTCATTGACAACAAAAACATTCACTGCCCCGAGACGGGTGTTCCCAAACACAGACCACCACATCAAAGGATCTGTAACTTACATGTAATGGAAGAGTGTGCTGCTTAAAGCAGTGTATCGTTACAGTTGAATTAAAAGGGCACACACACACACACACACACACACACACACACACACACACACACACACACACACACACACACCCCCCCCCCCCCCCCCCCAGTGGTCTGTGCTTGATCCACTCTTTTTTTCCCTCTACACCAAGGCCCTAATTTATCAACGCGGTTGATAAATAAGGGCCCAAATCTCTAGCCAAAGGTTTGCCTATTTCTGTGAAATGCTATAGCCTCTATGACATGCCATCCATGCCCAGAATAAGCTGCTTGTTTGGGTAAGTGTAAGTGACAATTGATTGATGCTGCTGGAATCTGACTTTTTTTTTTTAGTAACACCTGACAGCGGGTCGGGAATTGCAGCCTCAACGGGGCACAAGCCAGTGTCATACTTGTGCCGGTCCCAAGCCCGGGTAAATGCAGAGGGTTGTGTCAGGAAGGGCATCCGACGTAAAACCTAAGCCAAATCAAATATGCGAATTAACTCAATAGGAAGACCAAAGAGAAGATTTATGGATGTATAGTAAAAGAGGACATGAAGTTAGTTGGTGTGAGAGACGAGGAGGCAGAGGACAGGGTGAGATGGAGGCAGATGATTCACTGTGGCGATCCCTAAAAGAAGAGACCTGACAGTGGTCAGGTATTCCAGAGGTTATGTGCCATTTCCTCTACTCTCTAGCTTCTCCAAGTTTGGACAGAGGTTTGACTTTTAGCCACTGGCAATGTAGCCTGAAAGTACCCAAGCTTTTAAAAGGCATAAAGGGGCGGATTCATTCAAACAAGTGCTGGAATCTGACGCCGGCTCCCTATTGGTTCTCCAACCTATGTTCCTACTGGCAATGCAGCCTCCATGTCAGCTTGCATCTGGACCTTGTGCCGGGGCCCCTGTGTGGTCCACACACCTAGCCTTGTGCCGGGGCCCCTGTGTAGTCCACACACCTAGCCTTGTGCCGGGGCCCCTGTGTGGTCCACACACCTAGCCTTGTGCCGGGGCCCCTGTGTAGTCCACACACCTAGCCTTGTGCCGGGGCCCCTGTGTGGTCCACACACCTAGCCTTGTGCCGGGGCCCCTGTGTGGTACACACACCTAGCCACTCTGTTCCTGTGTAGTCCACTCATGAACAGCTTGGATGGGCGGCGTCCTGCCATTAGTCTCGCTCTCTTCCCTTGTGGCACTGGCTGTGACAACAGAGTCCGGATCAGAATCTGGTTAATTTGCCATTAACATTTATTAGACAATTGCCTTGGCGATGTTAGTACAGCATTACATACACGGTACACCAACAAGCCCTTCCACATGGTGTGTTAGACTCAGAAAGTATACTATTTACTGTACAGCTACACAGGCAACAGTGTACTACTTCCAGACTGGAGAAGTGCCAAGTGTTTGAAAAGCAGTGAGGGAACTGGAAAATACTATTACTGAAACGTGATGTCTCTCTGCCGTGACATGAGCAGACCTGATTGAATGGGAAACACATCCAAGTGTACCAAACTGAAACTCTGTGTGAGCAGCCAGTGGCCGACATGTTGTATGTTCAGTGTGAATTCAGTGTGCGCCTTAGTCTGATTATGTGCCAAGTAGTTGTCACTCAGGCTTCCATTAATAGGCTACAACCTTCCTTTTGCCAGATTGAATGTTGCATCTCAGAAAACAGAATACATAATCCCAAGTCAACGGGCATGCCATCTATCCGTGTCTTAACAACACAACTGAATATCATAACACATTGGTGTAATCCGGAGATCTCAAAACACCTCAAGGTAAACATGTATTCCCTTTATTGATTTTGGATTTTGTGTGAGATCATTAATGACCGACTCCTCCTGACATCCAAAAACATAATCTACCAATGCCTGATTTATACTCTGTCATGCAACGGTGTCGTTTGTTCACAACGTTTCGCAGCGACACTGTTAGAGTATATAAACTAAGCATAAGCCCGCCAAGAACCCGCCCGGAGGACGTGTCCCAGCTGTGCACTAAAGATGCCCACTCTATCAGCGCTCACTCAGCAGACAGCACCGGGAATGGGATAGGCCTCCTCAATGCCAAACGCGAGGAGAGGAGCACCCTGATGATTGGCTCTATTAAAAGCTTTCAGGTCCCGTGCCACAGGCTGGTTGATTGATCTCTTCTGACGTGTCCTTTTACCCTCTGTCACATTAATAAAATAACGTGTCTCCTGAGAGACTGACAGGCTGAGAGAGAGAGAGAGAGAGAGAGAGAGAGAGAGAGAGAGAGAGAGAGAGAGAGAGAGGGATGGAGGGAGGGAGGGATATGGGGGAGAATTAAAAAGAGAAAGTGAGACCGAGAGAAAATAGCGGAGACAGAGAGAGACAGAGAGAGAGAGACAGGGAGAGACAGGGAGAATTAATAAAATGGGGGGAGAATTAAAAAGAGAAAGTGAGACCGAGAGCAAATAGCGGAGACAGAGAGAGAGAGAGAGAGAGAGAGAGAGAGAGAGAGAGAGAGAGAGAGAGTTGGATGAGAGAGAAAAAGGGGGGAGATTGAGGGACTGTGCAAGAGCAAAAAGATAGAAGCATAAAGAAAGAGACATGAAAGAGACATATGAAGACAGAGACAGCTTGAGTACCAGTCACTAATGGCAGTGACTGGACACTTTTATTGCTCGTTGTTCCAGCAAGATGGCCTTAGTCGTTACATTCATCATATCAGCAAGGCCCATTACACTGACACGATTCTGTTGATCCTGGACAAAATCCCCCTTTTACAAGCCTTTATCTATTTCCAACTGGTATATTGCACTCTGCTCTGGAGTCTCAAGTGAAGCGCCTCACGTCATAATGGTAACTGAGATTGGCACTGCTAGAGGCATCCCTTCTGGCTATTTTACAGTGGGTAATGTCAGCTGTACTTTCGGTTTACACAGCCTCTTTGCAAAGTAGTAGAAGAGGCTCCCTGCGGAGACATGCGACAAATCATGCAGTGATAAGGCTGAACAGGGAAAAAAAGGAAAAAAAGCTAGACAAATCCAGGCTACTTTTGCACTGCAGAAGCAACCTAGACTGCAGAAGCAACCTTGGCCATGCAGAAAGTATTAGGAACAACAAATTGCTTGTTAGAATAGAAATTCCAAGAAAAAAAGAAAATACAATGGACTGCAGTAGCAAGCGCCTCTGTCTTTTCAGCAGTGTCCTTGTTGTGTAAGTTAATATGCTGAGAAATACTGAGAGGACTTCATTGTGGAAATGGCACATCAGTTGACCTCTGCCATTATAGCCTTAAACTAAAGATAGTGAGAGAGCAGAGATTTCACACCCGGCTGACAGAAACACTGAAAAAGCAAGGTGCCATAATTGTGATGTAACTACAGCAGACATCTTCTATGGCGGGAGGCCGGGAGCATGTCTATGTTCCCTCAGCCCTATATTCCCCACATGCTTTAGGCGCTACATTTTGCTGCTGGGGCCAAAACCTCGGCATCCACATGCTGACACACAGTGTACCACCATGTTGACGACGGAATGTGCAACATGTCGACTCCATGTGGAAAGTAATCAAGTGCAATTCTGAAATCGATTCTAACTGATTCCCAGCCTACCAGTAAGACGCCTGGGGGGGGGGGCGAGAAGCGACCTCGCCCTAAAACGATGTCCAGAGACCTGGGAACGAGACCTGGGCCCCCATATATGGGGCTTTCCCCATGTATGGGGTTTTTGATTGATACACTGAGTGACTGACGGGAAATGCATGGTTCCATAGTTAACTGTGACCTTTGCGGCAACCACAGTGGCTATCATTGAGACTGTCATTCTGACATTCCCATATATGGGAATATATTGACTCATTTGACTGATCACAGTCAAGGATCTCCATATATGGCATAACAGGGATTGCTAGTCTCTGACGGAGGCGCCTCTGGCGTTCCCTGGCCAGATGACGGCGCCGCTGGTGTCGGGACAAACAAAGTTTCATAGTTAACCGCCATGGCCCTAAAGGGCGAGGTTGCATGCACTGGCCATATATGGAGAGTATCTTGAGTGTGTACAGGGTGTGATGAGGTCAGATGAAGATATGCCAGGAGCACAGGGCTGTGGGCAAGGCCTTGCAGCGAATGCACAAGAGACTGGAATGCGAGAACCATCACGCTTGATGGTAATTGCTACATCTGATTCCATATTGTTGAACTGAAACAACCAATCATATCTGCAACCTGTGTGTGTGTGTCTGTGTGTGTGTGTAAGATGATACCCATATATGGAGACGCCTGGATCATCACCTAGAATCTAGGTGATGGTCCAGGCGTCTCCATATATGGGTAACATCTTACTTATGGAGATCTGGGTCCTAGATCTCCATATATGGGCTGTTCAATACCTTTACAATCTGACCTCACTGATTCCATATGGATATATCTGACATGGTGTGACATCATAATAATGACTCACTGGCCAAAATCTCTACATCTGACCTCACAGTTCCATATATAGATATAGCTGAGAGCTGTCATGACATCACCAGCTCACCAGGATGTTCAATGCTCAAACAAAATAGAATCACAAAGAAATTCATGCTTCAAGTTACACAACTTGAAGCACAACTTTGAGAAAATCACAAGATAAGGACCTTTTCCATTGTGCATTTTTGCCATGGCAGAAAAGCGGAAAAACAGCACTGAGCCCCAGTGCCCCGGCACTATGTCGTACTGCTGGGGCAGATCGGCGTGTGCACGCATCCGCCTGGGTGACGTCAGACTGCTGGGCAGGTGAGTGATGGGGAGAGTGACGTGGAGTGTGACGGGGTGAGAGTGACGTGTGAAAGTGTCAAAAACGCAAGGTTTAATAGTTATCTGTGACCTCCGGTCGCAATCAATATGCAGGACGTCACCAAGGCTGCTTCTGTCAGCGCACGGCACCCATCTTGTCCGAGCACTGCATGGCTAAAAGAACATATGCGCTTCGCTAACCCCCTCTCAGGAGAAGAAAATGTACATGGCACAAAAAAGGAAATAGCAAATTCACTCATATTCTATTATTGAAGTGATCAAGAGCCACATACACAGTCACATACTAGTCCCTGTTACAAGTAACTCTCATACCTTCAACAGCAAATACCTTCAACACAACATACAAACTGTAGCTTCACATCAGCATTCAACTTCAGAGCCAGAAACAGTTACTGAACCGAACATGTTTCTTTGCCACCCAGTCATTGGGTCCCAAAAATGACAGAAAATAGTACACCAGCTTGAATCACAGAGCAGCATGCAACACAAGCAGCAGCAGCAAAGAAGCAAAAAAAAGTTCCTACCTTGAGCCGTCTTCTACTTGACTGTCAAACTTTGGAACCCATCGTGAGTTCATGATGAGCCCTCCAGCGGAGTCTCCAGTCATCTCCGTCCTCTGGATCTTGTCTTTCCTCCCAGTATCAATAGCACCGACCAGCCTCATTCTCCTGGCTGCCATCTTCTCGCTCAGCCTTAGATGTTTAGTACTGCATTCTGGTGTAGTGCACTGGTCAGGGATTTAGGGCAGACTCTAGGGTCCAGCATTCACAGCATGTCACTCACAGGAGAACGGACTCACCCTGGCTCGGCCGCTCGTGTACCTGTGGAGCAGGTTGAGAGAGACACCATAACCCATAAGCTTTGAGTAGAAGTAAATAAGTAAGTAGTATTGATTGATTGCTTGAGTTTGCAGTTTGCAGAATTACAGTACATTTCAAGCACAAACTCAATACAAAGACTGTTAACTGTGAGTGGACGACCCAATTAAGCATTACACTTGTTTACAAGAGGGTCCACCTTGCTCAATTCATCAAAACATTTACAGACGTACTCGTACAAATAGACACTTCTATATTGTCAAAGAACAGAACAGGAATTCATCATAAAGGAGGTAAAAATGGAAAATAAACATAATTATACAGTGAGGGGGAAAAGGGGTGGGGGTAAGGTGCAAAGAAAGAAAGTGAGGTGATGGGCCTACCCCAAACAAATTGTATCAGTATATTTATTCTATAAATGTATAGGACTCGTGCACACACAGCACTTCAAGCACCTTTATGTTTGTTAATTTCACCTTCTCTCACACACACATACACACGACCACAGTCACACCCCTTGTCTAACTCACCTGCAGAATAATAACAAATCAAGCAAGCCGTTTGTTATGATGGATAAAGAAGAAATAACATTCTCTTTCAAACTGTCACACACTTGTGAGTTGTGACTGAGCAGTTTTCTCTTCCTAACAACCAAGACTACTCCACTCAACTTCTTCCATGAGGTGTAAAGTTACATTATAAGTTGTTTATTTATTTCACTCTTGTCCTTGACATGAAACAAATTTGAGAACCAAGTTCCATCTTCTATTCTCCTCCGAAAGCCTGGTGGTGACGCGGGGTTAAAATTCTATTCTGTTCCATTCTATGCTGTTGTAACTTGTGTGTGCTCTGTCACAGCCTGCAGTGCGCATGTGCAGTTCTTTGCTAGGGAAGAAAGGAAAAATGTCGCTTACGAGGTGAGTAGTGTGGCGAGGCCCGTGCTGTGGTGCCATTTATTTACCTTTGACCACGTCGATTCCGTCAAAATCATATGTCCTAACTCACGAAAATAGCCTTTTCGTGATAGCCAATGACATAACTTGCGTTTCACAAGGACACTCGTGCGATGTTTAGCTAAGCTAACGCTAACCGGCGGCGCTAACGTGCTAACTAGTTAGCATAGGCTAACTTGCCATAAAGTACAGTTGTTGTGAAAGGTTGGGGTTTTTATATACATGCTTATTTCCCAGGGACATATTTTGATTAACTGTTGGCTAGTTGCTGACTTATGTGTGTTAAAACGGTCACATTGAACGATATTAAGCTTGTGATTGAACGTTTCAGTGGCTAAAGTCGGCTAACTTTAGGCCTTAATACCAAATTCTCTAGTCTAATGTTTGCGTGTCCACTACAGCTTCTTACCGGCTCCGACCCAGCTGTCACAGGACCAGTTGGAGGCAGAGGAGAGACTTCGGGCCCAGAAGTCCTATTCCAATGCCCTGGTTTCATCCCGCAAAGAACCCCCACCATACTTGCACAGGAAGGGTTGGATACCTCGCGCACTCGAGGTAAACTCTGTTTATTCACGAGACTTTACTGGCCAAATGTATGTTATTAATCCGTGGAGACAATGTTGGTGAACATGATTAAAAACATTTAATCTCACCGTGTCCCGTGATGGCTTGGAATATAAGTTTTCTTTGCACAACATTCCACAGGTGGACGAAGAAACCCTTTCAACTACAACACAACTTTACTTACAAAGTGCAAGATCAGAGAAAATGGCATACAACCTAGTCAACGAATCTAGCATCTATCTAAAAAGCATTCTGTCCAATTAAAATGTTTCTGTGACTGAATAACATCAGCAGTAACGGAATCACTGACTGTGAATGTTAATTCTGAATGTAGAATGCAGTTTAAATTCATTCTACATTCAGTTGAATACCCCCCAAGGTCCCCACAATAAGTGGGAGATTTTCTGCATTACCTACTTAATACTTTGTTTTATTGTATTTATTTGTCCAATTTTATTATTAACACAATCCGTGCTTTCCTTGATCTCTCGTGGATAGTTATTAAGGTCATCTGGGCCATCCATGAGAAACACGAGATTTGATTGAAAATGATTTAAAAATATAAATTTACCTTTTTTCCATAGGTCTCATTGACAAATGTAGAAACGGCATACATGATTGATAATCCGCGGTACACGTGCACGGGGTTATTAGTCTTATTTATGCTGCTCTGTGGGCCATCGTCCGTCCCTTCTCTATGCTTGCACTACAAAAACAACACTACATCACTTCCGTTGCGGGCGGACGTAACCCGTCTTCTATGCTTATTTTGTTGGCACTGGTGCCACGCTCTGCCCTATTGTATTGTTTTAACCTATTCTGTGAAGCAGCATATTGCATGCACTTCATGTATGAAATGTGCTATATAAATACACTGATTTTTTTTAAACCCCCCCCCCCCCCCCCCCCCATCTCTCTGTTGTTCATATAGGACTTTGGCGATGGAGGAGCCTTCCCAGAGATCCACGTGGCCCAGTTCCCCCAGGAGATGGGCAGGAAGAAAAAGACGTCGAATGCCCTGGCGGTGCAGGTGGATGCAGAGGGAAAAATCAAATATGATGCCATCGCTAGACAAGGACAGGGCAAAGAAAAGGTATGTTGACGAAACGGTGCTGGTACAGATGTTGCTAGTACATGTTTGAATATTGGTTACAATACTCCACAACATAAATGTAGACCATCCATATGCATTTATCCATACACTCATCAATAAGTTGTCTAACGGATGCGTTAACTAGCCCTGTCACAATTACTTGAGGTCATCATAATTTCCATATTTTCCAAAAATATATAAAAAGTAGACCAAAAAGCTCCATTTTGATCTTGGCTATTTCTACTATTGATGAAACGTTTTTAAGTTATTTGTCATATCTGCCCAGCCTCTTGTTTACAACGCCTAAAAGCCAAACAGAATTGTAATTTGTATTCATAATATTCCAATGTAGAACGATGTACACAATTAAGGCTGTTTTTCCAAAAAAGGCACTCATGCTTAAATTGTATCAACTCTGTTAATTCTAAAGTTACAAAAGTTTTCATAGCGTAATGTCACTGTCTTTTTTTTCTCTCGTTTGCTCAATCTGTGTCATCTCACACACACACACACACACACAAGATGACGCAGAGAGTGAGAGAGACGTGTGAGCAGTGTGATAAAAATGTACCTCCAAGCCGGTTAGCTGTGAACTAAAACTACCGATGGAGGTTCTGCACAAAAATGACCCACAAATCATACTCCCTTGAACAGGCATTGTAAAATGGAAAGTCACTTTAATTTTGTGTTGTGAATTCTGTTTCTCTCTGCAGGTGATCTTCAGCAAGTACACAGACCTGCTTCCCAAGGAAGTCCTAAACGATGAAGCCCCAGAGCTGCAGAGGCCTGACGAGGACTCTGTTAAAGATGTGAGTTTAGATTTTTGTCTCTGTTTTGAACTTTGGATAGGCGTTAATAACAAAATCTTTAAAATGAAGGCACTGGCCTAGGCTACATTGGCTCAAGTATCCTTTTCAAGTATTCATTTTGACCCGAGATCAGATTCTAAAAATGTCTTCTACATCCTGACAGTTTTCTGAAAAAGCTATGTTTCTATGTCAGTGATTCCTCGATTTTTCAAAAATAGCAGACCTACAAGCTTGTAGCGCGCCGCTAGATCTGTAGAACTTCTGCTATTTTTCAATAGCTAAAGCATAACATAATGCTAACACCAAAAGGGGTTCCCGCTCAAAATGGGTTAATCATTCTAATGCTACTATCCAGCTATGTTTTAATGCCAGATTAGAGTATAATTAATTTCTATGTTTTTGAACCCGATATGTTTTTGCCTGGAATTTAAAGATTTGTCCTCTCTTGGTTATTTAGCTGACAGAGAAGACACGCCTTGCCCTGGAAAAGCAGGTGTCTCAGAAGATTGCTGCGGCCATGCCAGTGAGGGCCGCAGACAAACAGGCTCCTGCACAATACATCAGGTAGATATGTCTGCTCCCAATCAAATGGCAACTTTATGGCCATCTTTATTATAGTTTGGGGACGATAGTATTCGTACTGTCAGTGGTTATCAAGCAATGACGGTTCTGAACTCTTCCTCTTAACCCATTTACACCCGAGTTAAAAATATTCACTTTGAAAGAATATATATTCAAAGATTTGCGACACATTTTTACGATTAAAAAAATATATAGCAGACCTACAAGCTCGTAGCGCGCCACTCGGTGGCGCGCTACGAGCTTGTACCTAGACGTACCTAGATGGCGGTTATAAAACGTACATCTTTAACAAAGCCATAAGCTGACTTTCCTTTGAGGAATAAGACGCTGTTTCTCTTTCACCTAAATGCACACACAGTTGTGTGTTTATTAATAAGCCAATCATGTTCCAGTTAGTGTTGTTTTTGGCAGCAAATTTCTATTTTAGTTTAGTCATAGTCTTTGGACTGAAACTTCATTTAGTTTTAGTCACATTTTAGTCACCTGGAATGTCTTAGTGTTAGTCTAGTTTTAGTCGACTAAATGCCATAAGATTTTAGTAGACTAAATCTACAGTTGATTTAGTCGACTAAAATGTATTTTGTAATGAGTGTTTTTACACTTGCTGAAAATAGCCGATCTACAAGCTCACAACGCGTTGCAACAACGCGACGCGAGCTTGTAGATCAGCTATTTTCAGCATGCAACCAAGTGTACAATGACTTATACTAGATCTCTTGTCCACTAGTCTCTTCCTAACATTTTAGTCTAGTTTTTATTTGTCGACTAAATTGTCAGTATATTTAGTCTTAGTTTTAGTCATCGTAGCTTAGTTTTCATTTAGTTTCCATTTGTTTTTGTCAGTGAAAATAGGTAGTCGACGAACTTTTTTCGTCTTAGTCTTAGTCGACGAAAACAACAGTGTTCCAGTGCACTGTGTATGTTGTCAGCAGTTCTATCCTTTACCTGAATATGGCAAGCAACCTACTTTATTATGAATGGAAAATCTTTTTCTCTGAGAAAGAGAGGGAAACTAGAAAAAGTGCCCTTCTGGGCACAGGTCTCCACCAGGTTATCCACAGATCCGTGCAGTTAGAGGTAAAAACACTTTTCGGCCAGTTATAGCGCCACCTTGAGGCTGAGTTGAAATTGTTCATGTGGCATTTCGTCCTCGGCCTAGTGGGAATGTGCGTGCACAATTTCACGGAAATCACGCGATGTGTTCATGATTTGCAGCATTTTGTTTGAAACTGAGCACTCCTGTGAACTTTGGAAGCCAATCTTAACCAATCAGGATGGAGTCTGAGAAATCTGAAAGACCCGTTTCGTTGAATGGCTCTAGAGAGACTGTGTACTAATTTGCGTGATGTTTGGACAAAATCTGTAGGTGTACTGTGAAAAAACTTGTTTTGCACAAAGCGGCCTCCTGGTGGCGCTATAACAGGCCGTTCTGGAAAGTTCATCGTTGGCATCCAGGGAGTGTGTGTGCAAAATTTGGCATCGACCGGGTTAACGGTGGCCGAGATTAGCTGTTCACGGACACACGGACGGACGAAGTGCAAAACATACTCTCCCCACATGCCTTCGGCCTGGTGGAGACAAAAAACAAAACGGCAGCAAACATCTAAATGAGTAATGAACACTGAATAGTTGAGTTGAGTTTACAGTTATGTTCTCTTAATGTATTTTCTTCCCTTCCTCAGATACACTCCATCCCAGCAAGGAGTGGCATTTAACTCTGGGGCCAAGCAGAGAGTCATTCGCATGGTGGAGATGCAGAAGGACCCTATGGAGCCTCCACGCTTCAAGTTCGTAAATATATCCCAGTCGCGCAATATCTAAACATAACCTTGACACGCGATGAGCAATGAATGGGGCCATTATGAACATATTCATATTTAATCATTTCAGAACAGTGAAGAATTGTATACTTCTTTACACAGCCCATGCAATATTATATTGTCATTGACAAGAATGACGTATTCAAAAAGTGTCGCTCAACAGTCAACACTACTTTCAACAATGTTTATGAAGTATCCAATAATTTCAAATATTGTTAATCGAAAATCATGTTTTTTATAATTTAAACAATGAATCATTGTCAAGTCCTACATAATTATTCCATAATTGACTAAATCAATTAGTCTGATTAACCAATAAAGCTGTATTTTATACTTTGCCATACAACAGTGTCGTACAAAATAGCTATAGGGTTACAACACATCGCAATCTTGTAGATTTGGGGCTTTATGCATGTGAAATTTTTAATCTAAAAGAATGCCACCTTCACACACAACACATTACCCTTCCTTTGGAGTAGAGGTGGAAAAAACATCAATATCCATGGTACTTTGCAGTTTTGCGTTAAGAAGTTCTCCCCAGGGTCCTCCTCAGGATATTGTGACTAGAGCTGGGATGCTTTGATCTTTGAATAATTACCAGATCTTTGAATAACACACATTGAATAATACTTGTATTATGTATATATTAAATATGCCAGCTACATGACACTGCTGCTTTTATAGCTTTTGTTGTGTGCCGTTTTCCTGCTTGGAATTGTAATCAACCAAGCTAATTGAAATAACAATATTTCATATGTGACAAACACCTCTTTGTTACAGTGAGATTGATTGTGACGAGGCACAATCTCACACTTTGCTATCAAATTCACCATCTTGTAACATTGTTTCGAAAGGCAATTTATAAATAAAATGTACTTACATGGGTACTGAGGGTGTGTCATCCCTTCCTCTGTCTTTCTCTACTGTCTTAACCACATAATTAAATTTGTGTGTGTGTGTGCGTGCGTTGCAGAATCAACAAGAAAATTCCCCGTGGACCACCATCCCCCCCTGCCCCCGTCATGCACTCACCAAGCAGAAAGGTACAGAAACTTTCTTTAAACGTTATATCTCCTTTTTTAATTTACCCATCATTCATATTCAAACATGAAGAGAACCTGAGAATATTACAAGAGGTTTAGTTACCTAACGCATTTGATTGATAGAATATATAAAGTCTGCATTAATAATGAAGGTTCTGGCCTGCATCAACCATAAAACGGAACATTCTGCACCTCTAACAACTGTCCTATCTCAAAATGCCTAAAAAGAATAATATTGTGTGTGTGTGTGTGTGTGTGTGTGTGTGTGTGTGTGTGTGTGTGTGTGTGTGTGTGTGTGTGTGTGTGTGTGTGTGTGTGTGTGTGTGTGTGTGTGTGTGTGTGTGTGTGTGTGTGTGTGTGTGTGTGTGTGTGTGTGTGTGTGTGTGTGTGTGTGTGTGTGTGTGTGTGTGTGTGTGTGTGTGTGTGTGTGTGTGTGTGTGTGTGTGTGTGTGTGTGTGTGTGTGTGTGTTGCCTGCATCCGCCAGTAGCCAGTGAAGTCTGACTTCTCCATCTGTTTTTTCAGATGACGGTCAAAGAACAGCAGGAGTGGAAGATTCCCCCTTGTATCTCCAACTGGAAGAATGCTAAGGTACAGAGACACTGCAGCCTGACTCCCCGCCCTCCTGGGGCAAGGGAGGGAATCAATCACTGCACACTGTCTAGTTGTAAAGGGCAACGCTCATCGACTTTCAGTACTATAACTAAACTTTTGTTTGTGTGTGTGTGTGTGTGTTTTAGGGGCACGTGTTGATTTTTAATAGTGTCACAAATGTGGGGGGGGGGGAGGGTTCTGCTCAATTTGCCAAAAGCGACTTTATTTTGATTAATGAATTGATGTGCTGCTTTCCTCACCGTCTTATTTAAATGTTTAAACTTCCTTGCAGGGTTACACCATCCCTCTTGACAAACGGTTGGCCGCAGATGGCCGGGGTCTTCAAACAGTTCACATTAATGAGAACTTTGCCAAGCTGGCCGAGGCATTGTACATCGCCGACAGAAAGGTATGACCCCTGTGGATTTCTTAACATTGTGTCTTAAATCTCTTAATAGTGATTTTCGTGCTTTCGTGACATTTTACTTTCAAAATGATCTTAAAATTCAGCAATGATTATGAATCACTACATTCCTGTCAAACTGCTGGCTGTAATTGATAGAAGTTGTATACAATAACTGTATAACAGAAATAGAATTTCTAGTTGAAAGTGGCTAGTGAAGTCTACCTCTGACTCTTGTGTCTTTGTTGTGTTGTTTGCGTAGGCCAGAGAAGCAGTGGAGATGCGTGCCCAGGTTGAGAAGAAGATGGCACAGAAAGAGAAGGAAAAGAAGGAGGAGAAACTGAGGGAGCTGGCTCAGATGGCCCGAGACCGCAGGGCGGGCATCAAAGGTCATGGGGACAAAGGTCAGTCCAAATCTATTTCTTTCCTTTTTTTTTCTTTTTCAAATTTGGGCCTTGCAGAGCTAGCAACACTTTCTCTCTCGCCTCATTCTCTCTCCATCTTCCCAACGCTTTCTCCACCGACCTTCCTCCGTCACGCACTCTTTATCTCTCCCTCCCTCTCCGTGTGCATTGCTCACCCGTTACATAATGTTCTCCTACCCCGCCTTCACTCCGCTTGTCGTCGTCCTCTCAGCAGGTGGAGAGGAGGGTGAGGCCAGGGAGCGCGACGAGATCCGCCATGACAGAAGGAAAGAGCGGCAGCATGACAGGAACATCGCCAAAGCCGCCCCCGATAAGAGGTAACGGACACGCATTTCAAACACCCCGCATATGAAACACAGACGGACCCGTCGCTGCTGAATCATTCATGGCCGCCAGCAGTAATGCCAAACAAACGCAGCTGGACCCGGAACACCACTCAGCCGTGAGGCCCTTGTCTAAAATGATCCCCGGATCGTGTGTGTATGAGTGTGCAAGTTTGTCTAGTTGATGCAATGTGGACTCCACGCCTCCACGGGAGGGAGGGGGCACCAAAACGCTCATCACAATCAGAGTTTTATCTGTTGTAGGAAGGAGACCTCATTACCTCATGGCCTCCCACTTAACCTTGGAATATCAGCTTGTTCAAGGACGATTAGTTAGGATTTTAATCACTTTGTGAGACCACAGGGTGTAAATTTGCACAGCTTTGGAAAAATGCAGAAATTACTCTGTGAACCATTTGCTAAAATCAGCTGGCAGTTATTTTTCCATTCTCGTGTGCGCTACAGGATTCCCCATAGTCGTTTTCTTTGTCTCCACACGTAACTCTTTTCATCTTGATAATGATCCTGGTTCATACTGCCGAACACAATCCCTTTTATCTAGAACTGCAGGCATGTTCTCTGTGTGTGTGTGTGTGTGTGTGTGTGTGTGTGTGTGTGTGTGTGTGTGTGTGTGTGTGTGGTGTACACAAACAGGTACTGTAGATGTTTGTGCACGCAGTCACTCGCACGCGCATGTTTCACATTTGTGTTCTCATTTGTCCTTTCCCAGGTCAAGGCTGCAGAGGGACCAGGACAGGGACATCAGTGAGCAGATTGCCCTTGGAATGCCCAACCCACGGACATCCAGTGAGGCCCAGTACGACCAGAGACTGTTCAACCAGAGCAAGGTCAGAACACGCATGCAGTCACACATGCACTGGTACCACAGTGCAATTCAAACTGCAGTTAAAATGCTAACCAAGTAGTGCACATATGAGCTACGGGTTATGAGATGTTTTTAGTTGTACCCTCAATGTTGGAGTAGCAGGTTTGTGACTAGATAGCCAGTTCGAATCCCTGGACCATCTGAAAATTGAACGAGACGATGATCAACTAGCAATCTCCTTTTAGTGTCTTACCCCCTCAGGCCGGGAACCCATATTTGGGTTCTGTACAGTATTAAAAAAATAATAATTATTATGCTGCTATATAAATATTTAAAGTTTTTCAGAAAACTTAGGTCAGGCTTTAGAAGGCGTTTTTAGAATCGGCCTTAAAGGACAACTTTAGTTTTTTTCAACCAAGGTTCATGTTTTAGGTTGTTATTAGAGAAACTAAAAGATGAGTGTTCATTTTCTTTCATTTGCTGCTTTCTTTCGTTTTAATTTCTTGGGGTTTATTAGGACTATAGTAAATAATAAAATAATAAATCGCCATAATATTTTGTAAAAAAATACATATTTAGCCCCATGCTCGAATGCCCCCGCCCCCCTGTCAAAAACGGCTAAAATCCCCAAAACGAAAGAAAGCAGCAAATTAAAGAAAATTAACACTCACCTTTTAGTTTCTCTAATAACAACCTAAAACATGAACCTTGGTTGAAAAAAACTAAAGTTGTCCTTTAAGCCCCGTTCAGACCAAAAAAAGCTAAAAAAAAACTCATTTCCACGCAGTTTTTTTTTTAGAAAGTGGGCGTGTACAAGGTACCTGTCACTCAAGCTGCCTGGACTGGCTTTGAGAAGGAAGAACACACAGGCAGTTTTTTAGCAGATGCGCATTTGAAAGTCTAAAATGTAAAATAGCGACTGTATAGGAGAAATAATTATATATTTAGTTACATCATAACCTATTTATCGATGAATAAATAATATAATCTTGGTAAACTTGTTTGTAAATAACCGAACGGACCGGATCTCAATCCTCTCCAGTCTTCAGTGCTCATCTCCCCCCACTCAGCTCTCCTCTCCCCCTCTCGAGCGAAACCCTCCGGGCATTTTTTTAAATGGCCGCTCTGTATGTAATGTTGATTTAGCAAGAGCATACCGTAGAAATACAATTGTATATATCCAGCACGTTAGCAATTAAAACAGCTTGTGTTTACGTGCGGTTTCCGGACATTCAGACTGATTCAATCCCCGGAGAAGGGAGCCCCTATCTTGGCGCTGTCTGTCTGTCACTGACCCTCCTCGGCTGGCTATATGTGAGGGTCCGGGGGGGTGGTGGAGGAGCGGTCTGCTCCTCCACCACCCCCCCCGGACCCTCACCGTTTACACTACAGCATCAGCACATTTATGATGTGAAACATTGTGCCAACTAGTAGGCTAGGCATACTTTAATTACTTAATAAATAATCAATATCACCGGAACGGAGTCCAGTGTGTGTGTGTGTGTGTGTGTGTGGGGGGGGGGGGGGGTGCATGAGTGAGAGAGAGATATCGTTTACTTAACATTAATAGTTAATAGGGCCAGTATATACGGTATATGGCATATATATATATATATATATATACGTGCCATTCTATCGCTCTCACACACACACGTGTCCCCGTGTCGGGCGCTCAATATCACACACACACGGGGATTGTGTTCTATCTATCTATAAATATAGGCTATCTACTGTCTTTCAACTTTTGCTATGAGGTTCATCGATAGGCCTACATGAACGCAATAAACCAATTGAAATGATTCCCTCAAATAAATCTTATCTATATGGTATATGCCATTGGTTTATCGATTCAGAACGCAGCAAACCAATCTCAAAACACGGGCAACATATTGCATAAATAAAGGTATGATTCACGGTGCCCATGTTTCAACAATCAACATAGCCACCGACAGACACACACACACACATGACGACCGGCACATGAGCGCAGCGCGCTGAGAGCGGCCGCCTCTCAGCTCATGTGTCCCCCGAGAAGAGGGGAGAAGCAGCCCGGGCTGCTTCTCCCCTCTTCTCGGGGAAAACTCCGACACAACAACCGTTTGGAACTATATTGTTAGTTGTTTGTCTACGTATCTATCTATATCTGCTAATTTATCAACCGTGTGTGTGCACTGTTTAGTCCACAATCAGCATCAGCGACGGATAGCGTTCTGGACTGGTCAGTAGTCCGCATCAATAGCTTCGATGAGAACCGGGGGTGGGGTGAATGCAGGATCACTTCTACCCAGAAACCGTGACAATCCACTGGGAACACGGAACACAACCTGTTTTCACCGCTTCGACAACTTGTTTCTCATATAAACTTTCATTTCTATCGATAAATAAGCTATGGTCTTGCCAAATATCCATTCATATTTCATATACAGCCCATATTTAAAAAGTTTATTTTTTAATTCGGAGAATCAGCCCGCACAGCTTTCGGAGAGGCAAATGGTTTTGTGAAATGATCTCAACTCCGCCTCCTCAAACCACGCTGTGCTCTGATTGGCTACACGCAGCTTTTAAAAGCTTTAGGTTTTAAAAGCTGCTTGAAAGTTAAGTTTTGGGGAGAAAAGAAAACGCAAAAAAAAAAAAGCTGTTCATTCCCAGCTTCAAAACGCAAAAGCTGCTCTGCATAGAGATAACATGGGACCACGAAGCTAAAGCAGAAGCTAGCTTCTTTGGTGTGAATGAAGCTTTAGGCCTAAATGGGTTAAAATGCCCTTGAGCACAAAAAACGTTGGGAATTGGACTACGGATTTCTTTTTGCCCTTGAGCAGGACCTAACTGCCCCAGTAGTGGAGGACTGTGATGTGACTGTTGGAGCTGTGAAGTAGGGCGTTGCAGTGAAAGAGTAGCGCTCGGTCGACTTTCCCTGGATGAATAAAATCTAATAACTTGACACTTTCCTCTCCAGGGCATGGACAGTGGTTTTGCTGGCGGCGAGGATGAGACGTACAACGTGTATGACCAGCCATTCCGTGGCGGCAGAGACATGGCCCAGAACATCTACCGGCCCAGCAGGAATGTGGACAAAGATGCGTACGCAGATGACTTCGACACACTCATGCACAACAACACAAGGTATCATAATCATGGACTTTTCATTTATCAGGAATGTGAGTGTTGTTTCTTTGGATCGGTGCGACCGTATCCAAGTTGCTCTAAACCTTCTTGTTCATGTTGGCTGTTGTTACTGAAGCGGAAAAAATATAACTTATTTTTTAGGTCTTGGTTTCGTTTCTAGACAACCAGGCAAGAGTGCACACAATGATGGCTCAGCACGAGCTCTGGTCCTCCAGGGCGATGGAGCCACACTCTACTGACCGAGCATAGCTTGCCCCTTATGTTTAGCTGTCAAGTTTGACATTGCGGGGCTGCATGCAGTCTGCGTGGCCACATGCCCACACATGAACATCACTTCGTACTATTCTCGGAGGTGTTAACTCGTCCGTTCCAGGGAATACGTTAACCTTTTGAATCTTTGGTGGATTATACAAAACTATTCCCAAACGTATACATGTCAAGGACCCCCAGAAGCAAGCATTTGAGTTAAAGATGTTGGCTTTAAAAAATTGATTTACTCAACGATGATTTGCACGATCTTTCCAAATGAACAGAGCTGCAAACTCATAGCTAGGCTATGATGCGCTATGTATGAGCTTGTATATCTGCTATATATGAATAGCCAAAGTATAAGATAAGCGTGCGCATTGCGCAACCCTCCACAGTTTCAGTAGTTCTTCTAACATAATTTCCCTATTCAAATATTATGAAGGAGCCGCACTCCTACATTAACCAAGTTGTGTGTGTACCATGTTGTCACTTGGATGTATCATTGCGTCCAAGAATCGACATTGACAGACATTGACAAAATCCAGATGATGACATGTCATCACAGTGTTTTTCCTCTTTTCTTGTCCCCCCAGGTTTGTTCCTGACAGGGAGTTCTCAGGAGCTGACCCCAGCCAGCGACGGGAGGGGCCTGTGGCCTTTGAGGAGGATCCCTTCGGGCTGGATAAGTTCTTGGAAGAGGCTAAGCAGCACGGAGGCTCCAAGAGGCCCTCCACCAGCGGCCGCTCCAAGGACGATTACCATGACAAGAAGCGCAGGAAGGAGTGATGTAGGAATGGCAGGCGACGAGGTCCAAGAGAGTGGATGTACGTCTTGTTGGCGCACAGTGAGAGGGGTGTTGTCGTCGTGTGGGAGTCTCTTTTTAGCAATATGTTTGTATATACAGCATGCATGCATAGCCCTTTTTTTCTTCTTTTTTTTCTGTTTAGAGAAAAGTTTCATGTTTTTGTTTCACCCTTTTCTGCTTTTTTTTTCCTGCTCCATTTTGTTCAAAATGTGGACTTGCGATACAAAGATGAGTGGAGATAAAATGAAATGAGAGATATGTGTGAAAGAGTAATCTGCTTCCATCTGAAAGACCACCTTATTATGTTTTTGTTTTTCTGTACAATTTAACCGTAATGCTGTTTCAGATGTGGGTAGTGCTATTTGGCCCTATACCCTGGAAATGTAGAGATGTTTTTTAATATCAAAGGAAATTAGGAGAGATCGTGTTTTTGCCCCCTTCACAATGTCCTGTTGCTAATGAGCCAACAGTGTTTATTTATTGTGTATGCAAGCAATGTTGATCTCTGTATAGCAACACATTCTGTAACTTTCCCATTTGATCGTGACCAGGTTTGTTCAGGATACAACCATAATTTTGCAGTTGGTATAAGACGCCAACCAGCTCTATATTTCTTGTACAGTACTATCAAAAGAAATAAATTTCATATAGTGTGAGAAGGAATTAACTGTTTGTATTTCCTGCGTCAAGCGTTGATGATTCATCCAAGGGATCATGTTGGATTTTGAGTTAAATGTAAATTTTCCGCAATCTAATTTGGCCCACTAGTAGCCACTACATGAGTGCTGCTTTAAGTTTGAGAACTCATCAATGATCAGTCCATTAGTTCTGTAATTTGTTATATTTTGCGGAAGAGTATTTTTTCACCCCCATTTTAGTCATTCCATCCTGAGTAATGTGTGCCATTTATATAGATGATTAAATACCTAAAGTGTATTCAGAGAAGCCATCAATTTATTACCAAGCCTAGAATACTGACATCTCCAGGAGAAACGCACTGAGATATATGTGATGATTAGAACCAAACTGGTGGCAGTAATTACAATTAATCATGATGTATGCATTCTGACAAAGTGACAATGTTAGTTTCCTGATCTCCAAAACTAATCAACATGGCATTACACAGTCCAGCAGACTTGCACATCTGTGACTGTGCATAATGCCATCTCTCACTCGTGCCCAAAGAAAGTGGGTCCATATGTCCCCATGATTTGTTTGAACATTGTTTCTTATGGCTCTCCATGTTGAGCAAAATCATACTTTGTGTTGCTCACCAAAAATAAAAAATAAAGTGTAGTAAATGGTTCTCAACCTATGGGTCGGGATCCCAAGGTGGTGTCCCCAGATGACTCAATTTAAGGACTTTTAATACTTTGTCAGACATATTTTATTGCTGGAGTATACCTATGTTGAATTCAGAGTTTTTAGTTGGCAAAGGCTTTGAACACAACCCTCTAAAATAAAAACCGGTACCTGTGTTGGCCTCTATCGACATACTGGTGCAACTGACAGGTCTGAAATGGATGACACCAAAATGATAATATAAGAATGGGAGCGCTGAGAGGATACTTGAGTCTTGCTACAAAGCAAACAAAGGTTTGCCTATCTTGCTACCGTATGTTCTATTTGCCCAAATTAACCCTTCTGTAATCTAAAACTATTCAAACTATGTATCTACTAGGCCAGATTTAAATTGAGGTTGAAATTACTGCAGTATTTTTATAATTTAAAAAAGTGTCAGCTGATTGTACATTAGAATCCTTTTTATTTAATCCATGAATACTTTTTGATATATGTTTTTATAATTATTACCTTCAATTAAATATTCATTCATAGATAAGTCAATCATGCTACTAGGGCTGAGTTTTTTGTTGTGTGCAATAGATCATTTAAAAAGTGAGAATCACTTGGACTAGATTCAGAATTTTCTGAATCTAGATAACCAATATATTGAATTGCCTGATGGTGCAATTAAATTCAACTTACAGATAAAGTCGGTTGGCCTTTGGAATTCTAAGTTCCAATTTTATTACCTTAGAGCAGCGGTCCCTTTTTCTTTGGCCGTGCAACCCGTTACCTCCTCCTCCTGTCTCGTTTTTGGCGTTTTTTTTAATATGATTATGGCAAATAATCACGGAATGTCACTGCACTGAAACATGCAGCTGCTGTATACATCTATTTACAACAGTGTTTACCAGATTTAGCCTTTTCATGTCACGCACCACAAGGGGTGCACACAGTGCATGCACCAGTTTGGGAACCCCTGCCTTAGACTTTAGAGCACACCTCTCAACATTCTTGATGGCACTAATGTTTTCCAATTTTCCATAAAAGGAAACATTGATTTTTAAGTCCAAATCTTTATAAATAGTATAACAAAAATGTTAATTTCACAAAGTCATTTATTTACAATAAGTCTACAATTGTATATAAACAGTATAACAAATAACTAAATAAATGCAAAAATAATTTCACACAACAATATTAACAATAAATGTACTTAAATATTTACAAAATATCAACATAATTATGTACAAACTCGCACTGGGGCAGAGCAGGCAGGGCATCAAGGCCAATGTCTGAGAGAGAGAAAGTGCCGCGTCTCATTGCAAATGCCAGAGTTGCACTCGCTGCTTCTGAGAGGGTCTTGTGTTTTAGGGTGGAGGAAATACGATTCTGAGTCTGATTCTCTCGAAATACCCGTTCTTCCTCCGGACTCTCTCATGGGTCTCTTTCAAACTCTTGTACCTGGAAAAAAAAGAAAATGGTAAATGGGTTAGTGTCTTAAGAGCATACGATTTGAAATCTTATATTGTTAAAGGGATTGTGACATTAAAAAAAAGGTTTTGGAATTGTTCTTGTTTTTTTTAGGTTTTCTAATCTCAATTGCACCCAAAAAACATGAACTTTTAACATTCAGTAGATTTTCTGTGATCTGGGGTTTTCTGGCTCAAACAGGTGCTCTGATTTGCCGGCAGTAAGTGACATCACTTACTGCAAATCCCATATATGTCAATGGGATTTGCCAGCAGATGTCACTGTTTCACTGTGTTGCCTGTTTTCATTGTAGCTCAAAAGGCCCAAAAAACCCCAAAGAAAACTTCAGACCACAGAAAATCCACTGAATGTTCAAAGTTCAGGTTTTTTGGGTATAATTGAGGTCATAAAACCTAAAATAAAAAATAAAAATAAATGAAAATTAATGTCATAAAACCTTTAAGAAGCTGTTATCCTTTTATTTTTTACATACATATACATATATATTCATGCCAATGTAAATAACATATTAACGAAACACTCGTTCCTGAACTTTAGTGGCAAATGTGACTTACCGCACCACAGACTTCTTGGACACCTGATCCTTCTTCAGGATGGAGGTGGTGGTGCAGCCAGGGACTCTCTCAAGAGAGCCATATCCCTCATCTTCCTGGTTGGACGACTTGCAGGGATCCTCAGGCACAGAGGCTTTTACCTCAACCTGGCAGAAGAGAATAGTGTTAACCATTTGGTTACAAAACTTGTTTTTTATCAAAGAGCTCGAGAGACAGGGAAACCCTTACTGATCAAACACTCTAAAGCACTGATTACAGAATATAGAGTGTAAACATCGCTTACACCATCTTTAATAGGCACATTAACAATAGGATGTCATTTCAAAAAAATGGTGAGTTATCTGATAATTCAAAAACTACAACCTTCTTCGTTGTAATAAGAAACTTCACTGAGTTGAACGTAATGCAAAATAACAAACTGGCCACTGCCATTGATTCACATAATAGACTGACTGCAAAAGCCTTAGCATAGTGCAAAGCCCGCTGGGAGTGGGAAGTACCATAGAAGAACACACCAATAGAGTGGCAGAACCGTAAGTACCATAATAGTGCAATGCAAAAACAGAATATTTACATTATCTTCAGTTCCGTTGATTAGAAATTGATAGTCTCCCCATTGATTTACATTGCGTGAAACAGAGATCGCAGTTTTAGCACACAAACAAATGCAAAGTGGATTCTGCGAACATATCATAACAAAACCAGACACTGCATTTTTATATATATTTGATGATCAAATCCAATCAGATACTTTTCCCAATTAAAATTGTAGAATAAATCAATGCCGTGTTGCATGATCAGAATCCGCTTTGTTTTTGTTAGTATACTAAAAGAGTGACTTTGAGACCCGTTTCATCGTGCAAAGTTAATGGGGAGAATATTTTTGAATTATCTTTATTTTTTATCAACAGGACAACTCAAAGTGTAATTTTGCTTTAATGTGTCAAGCAGGCTCGGCTCCAGGATGAAATCACTGAGGGTGCAGTTGAAAATGGCGAGGGGGCACGAATCGTTTTTAGTAAAACATGTCCATTTAACATTATAGTAAATACATTTATGAGGACATGACATTCATTGTCATTTCCTCATGAAACACTTACCTCAGCATCTTCGTGCTCCACTGTGACTCCGGTAGGACTGGTCAGTGAGTGGACCAGGGGGCTTTGGAGTGGTAGAACGGCGCCTTTCAACTTCAGATCAACCTGGAAATTAAACAGAAAATTGTTATTCATTTTATCGAGATTAACCATATTCATTTAACACACACACACACGCACACACACACACACACACACACACACACCTAAACAGTTACGTTTCATGTCATTTTATGAAGTACCGGTAGTTAAGATATCGTTACCAAAAGTTACACATAAATAATGCTTACAGATTCATTACTATCATTTTACTGTATGGATGTATACTGTAGCCTACATCTTGCAATCGAGTTGAGTTTAATATGCTTACATCCTTGTAAATGCAATGAACAGTGAACAGTGAACTAGTTATTAGTTTGGTGATAGGCTGATAGCCCTGAAACATCACTGTCATACAAGCGTCATGTGAACCATGGCTAGTTCGGTCAGATGATTGATTTTCAAACCTTTTAACAGTTAGATAAAGAACTGCAAAGCTGAAACTGAAATGAAACTGAGCAAACATCCTGCCTGCAGTGCACACAGTAAATGTCATTTTCACACATAGTTGTTAGCCCCATATGTGCCCTCTCCCTACGCTCATTCTGTAGCTCGAATGAGCGTAGTGCTGAGGGAACATAGTTGTATGGCCCATGGCATGACCCATTTGATATTACAATCTCACTGTAAAATCCCCAACTCTGAGGGGACGATCCGACGATGTCGTCCTAAATACAAAAAGCTGTAACCTCCTAGGTTCTGAAAGGGGCCAATGGCAGGAACCAAATTATTGGTTTATTTGGTTACATTTGTACAGTCGTCTCGTCGTCTCCGCGTTACAGACCCGTAATACGTTTAACGGTCCAGACTATTTTCAAATGAAAACTTGCATGTAGGCCTATGGCCTAGTGTAAATGGATTTACAGATTTACTGCCCGGTTTACAGGTTTTCGCGTTTGTTACATGATGGGTCCGGCCGTCCGGGCATCAACCCAAATTCAGATTATAATAACAAAAGAAAGTAGAACTAAAATACAATATAGTGTGTAGACTAGAGGCCGTTATTGGAACGAGAAGTCCACAACTTGCAGAGCTAACGTCTTGCAAAAACGGCAAGACTACAAGCTCCAAAACCGTTCATGTGATAGCACAATCATGTCATCTCTAATTATGTCAATTTCCTCATAAAACTATTACCTGATCAAATGGTTGAACGTCTTGAAGGGAGACTCTGGTCCCTCGGCCTCGACTCCCCTGGATGTCTCCCAGGAGGGGCTGTCTCTCGTCGTCGTCGTCGTGTGGACAAGGACGACGGGGGTTCCTGGAGACACGTTGGCCCATGATATGGTTGGTTGGTCAGTCGATTGGTTAAGTCAGTCAGTTGGTTGGTTAGGTTGGTTAGTTTAGTTAGTTGGTCGGCTGGTTGCTTACGGACCAGTTTGTTGGTTGGTCGGGTCGAATCTGGTCGTTACTAGTCTCGTTACTGGTTCGTGGGTTTCTCTCTCTCTCTCTGGTTCTTCTCTTCTCTCTCTGCAACCAGCAACGAGTCAACGACTACACCTGCTCTGCTGGCGTGGCGTCGACGCTATTTGCTACAGCGTTCAAAGCAATGGCCAATCGGGAGGCCCGTAGGTTGAGTTGAGTTGACCAATAAGAATCAGGGATGCGGCGCGTGTCGCTCGTGGCGCATGCGTGCTGCCGTGTCTCTGAGAAGAAGACGTATCGACTATCGCGATAGTTTGTCCCTTTTTTCTCCACGTACATTACAATACACAGTCTGTCTGTACTAATTTCCATGAAATTGAAAACCACTACTGACCAATCACCACCTAATCAGCACCAGTGTGTGCTATTGCTATGTATTGCGATTGCAATTGCTATCGCTATTGCTATTGGACTGTTGACAACGTCAAAAGAAAAAAGAGGGCGCTGTTTTTCCTTAATATTTTTCACGATGGGTTCTCCGATTGGCACCATGCAGACTAGTGTTCTTGATTTATGCATGTTGCAAGTTGCAAGTAGACCTGGCCAAGGAGGAAGCAGTCAAGTCTCAAGGCAAGCACGTCCTCTGCGTATTTATTTACACTTTTCATGTTGTTAACTTGAAGTTATGGCGTCATACATAACCTATAATCGTAGTGTATAATAATGTAACTTTAATACTTTCACCCTGCCACTCGGTGGTGCTATTGTGCATGCTGGCACACTGTCATGATCTCTCAGGCAGAGCATTAATATTGTGCTTGCTAATTGGTAGCCACTGGCCAGGCTATCATTTATGGCGCCTGAGTAATTTGTTTTCCTAAATACCCATGCCTTAATGTAATTTAGTTTTGTTTGAAGTACATTTGTAATGGATCCAGGATTCCAGATACTTCCAAGCTTTCTCCCCATTTCTTTTGAGCGTATACAGAGACAATATATCTGTGAGTAGGCTAGTAAGGCTACTACAATATTGTCTGAGTGAGTAATGTGTACTGTAGGCATGATAAGTACTGTATTAAGCTAAATATATCTATCCTGATGAGCATTTGAGGTATTTGATTTGGCATATTCTGTGACCTTTGTTCATTGGTGGTTTATCTTTGTTTGTTTCGTCCTTTTTAGTTTCACTAGTAGGCCTATTCATTAGAACCTGGAAGATTATCCCTGAACCTGCAGTGCAGTCTTTGACGATTTTTTAATAAGAGTTTAGCTGCTGGCAGCTACAAGTAGAGGCCAAGACAACGAGTGTTTACTTAATATGCTAAGTGGTAAAGCAAGCAATTAAGCTATAGCTATAACTTAAGCAATGGTTAATTCAAAATTAGTTATTTGTTCATTCATCCATCAAACAGATTATCCAGTCCTGATCCACACAATACATCCAGAGGACCTGCAGAGTCTCACTACCTTTGGTTAAATTGCACTATGTTGTGTATTCACAGCGTTACGGTGTGTTAGTGACCCCACACAGTAAAAAAACTCAAACAAATCAACTAAAAATCTAAATCAACAAACTATAGGCCTACTACAAAAACTGTCAAATAACATAAGAAATAGGCAAAAATTGTGAATATACAATATTTATCTGTGGAACCGAGTAAAACTAAATTCAATGTCTCATCAAGTGCTTATCAGGGTGGGGGTCCCCAGTTCAAATATGATTATTTTGGGCAATGGGGGGTCACTCACTGCCTGAAAAGGTTGAGAACCAGTGCTGTGTTGTGTGTCTACAGTGTCTGTCTGGAGCTATTCTCTTCTACTGCTTTATCTAAACAGAGGCTCCTGGGAAATTTTAGACTTCTGAATCCAAACAAATTACCTCACCCAAAGCCCCCACCCCCCCCCCCCCCCCCTTAAATATACAGGTTGCGGAATGTATCCTTGTGGAGGGGCACAGGCTTTGTTCTCTACTGTGAATGGAGAACAGCCCCAATTTCTCAGTTTCTCAGAGTCACGGCTACTGTTTCCATTCAAATGCATTTTCTCTCCCAGCTGGAGGTCAGACCCAACATGGCTCTTACTGGCATTTTTGGTCGTTATTAGGTCGGAGAAAGAGAGAGGTGTAGCATAGCATGCAAACTCATCGCAGCCCACCCTCTGCACCTGGAGAACTGGGCAAAACGAGATAAACCATGACTCCAAGATAGCAAATTGGCTCTAAAACGATTTAACATTGACCTATATCATGTCTAGAGGAACTGACATGCTGACTCTAGCAGTGCTGTAGGGGGTATCAGTTTGTCCCTCTGATCTGTTGTGGATCAGTCCCAGCAAAGCTTATATTAAATTCACAGCTTCATGACCATAAATTAACTCTGATGTGATTTAACCATGACCTGTGGAGAGAAGTTTATTAAATTGTTGTTCATTTTTATATTTTTATTATGATTCAGACTAGTAGGCCCTAGTAGTGGTGGTGGAAGTGAATTATGTATACTATTATTACAGAATACTACTGTTTTATAGATACATAGGTCAATAGAAGGATAAAGGATGAGGGAGAATGAAAGAGGGGCTTGCACTGTGTATGCATGTGTGGTCCCAGATGTCTACACGCCAAAAATAAAGGTAAATCAATAAAGGGAAATTATCCAAATAGTGTGAGGTGGCAGACAGCAGGGTACATCTGAAATGGCCAATGATAGTGTCAGTGAAGAAATCAATCTTTTGTGTATCAACTAAGTGGAATGTGTGTGTGTGTGTGTGTGTGTGTGTGTGTGTGTGTGTGTGTGTGTGTGTGTGTGTGTGTGTGTGTGTGTGTGTGTGTGTGTGTGTGTGTGCGTGCGTGTGTGTGTGTGTGCGTGCGTGCGTGCGTGCGTGCGTGTGTGCATGGGTGTGTGTTGGACTTAATGGACAAATCCTTTCTCATCATGAATTCCTCAGCAGCATCAGAGACATGGCAGATTGTGTTGTTATGGTTTAGATTAGAAAATCACTGGCGTTTGAAGTCGTCAGGTTGCTGGATCTCATCACATAATGGCATGGGGGCGTTCCCTTGTGCTTGCAATTGCGCTTCGGGACCATTGTTAAAATGTTACGGTGTGTTTAATTTTTGGGGACAGGTTGATAATGGCTCTCCCCTCAGCCCTTGTCTGCCTTTCTGAATGTACACAGAAGAAGATGAATGGGTTTTTTATTCATGGTGATAAAAAGAGAATTGGCTCCTGGCATTGCCTTTGTGAGCCTTTCGACACAAACAGCAAACGTATTGTGTCGGTCCATAATGGAATCTTCAGGTCACAGACGGCGGCCGTGATGGATAGCTTCTTATCTTTTCTCCAGGAGGAAACAAATCCAGAAATGATAAACAACGTTGAGTTGTCGTGGTGCATCTTGCTGCAATATGCACTTCAAGCAGGACAGCTTAGTTTGTGATATGTGCATAGTATATGATACAAGCTGAGCTGCCATATTTCCCAGTCTCTGCCATATCATCATGGTGCACTGATGAATGCAGCCCGTGCCACTATATTGACCTGTCTCATCCTATCTCATTCTGTGAAGATTTGGTGATAGTCTTCTTTATTGAGGGCTGCTGCCCTTACATTGAGTTATAGAAAAACATCTATACTACTTCCTCTCTGTAAACAAACACTGAACAGCTATGCCTATACCAAGTTCCTGAATACCCACCTACAGTGTAGGAACTTAGGAAGGTCCTTCATAGTGTGCTTTATTTTTGTATGGACTTGTTGAAGAGCATATACGTTGATTCAACATGTGTAGACAGACTAGCAAGGCATTCTGGAACCTGTGCACTCATCCAAGTGTCTCCCTTTTCATGACGCATACTCGTTAAAATTAGACACATTTGGATGCGTATAATGTCTTTTTTCTTCTTCTTCTTCTTTTTTTCTTATTCAGAACATACAGAAAACAACAACCTAGTACCCTACTTCTTCTAGTAGTCCTTTGAGTCCTTCATCCCAAAATAGGGGCCCGGGTAGTCACTTCTTCTGTTCCACAGTGTCCTATTATACATTTTAGTATAGTTATGATGGTGACATAAAAACATTGCATGCAGTTATAGCTGATTTTCTACATGAAAGAAATGTAATATTCTGGCAGTTACAGGTTCCCTTCGGAACTACTTGTAATGCATTGTCACTCTCAGTGCTGATATATTGCATACTGCAAATGAAAGTTGTCACGATAGTATTATCCACTAGCAGAATCTAGCTGTGAAAACTGACTTTCCTCTGCCATTCGCTCACTTTTTGTTTGCCATTAATTCTCAGTTTTTGCATATCTAGGACTGAAATTATTCACTCATCATTACGTTGGATAGTGTCTACTGCACCCTGGAAAATGGTCTGTCTATGTCAAGCACTGTCTGTCTCGCTGTTGGTGCACAGCCACGGCCCTTGCGGGAGCCATCCTCTCTCCCTCTGAGGATAATCCATTATATTGGGAAGATTTAGACAGGTGAAACGATATCTAATGGTCGTGTCAGTCAGAAAGCGGCCCTGCCCACTGCCCACTAGCGGCGGGGCAGAGCCCGCCCAGGCATGACTGGAGTCAGTCCTGAGTCTGACAGCTGCAGGATTTTCCATGATGCCGGGGATTGATTGATGCCTCAGCCAATGTGTCTTCATCTGATAAAAGAGCTATGGGCTACACAGTGTGGTTTGAACGATAGCATGTGCAGCTGTTATCGTTTACTGCCTATGTTGGTGTTGGTGACGCAACTGTTGAGGATATATGAAAGCACCATCCGAGGTTAATGGAGAATTGTGTGAAAAGGCAACATATTTTGATTTCACACGCCACTTTCTCCCTGCATGTCAATGTGTACACTTGATGTTTCTACGATTCCTCCTTGCACACATCTACCATACATGCAATTTACCATGTCAGAATGTGAGCTGTGGGCCTGGGCCATGGCTGAGCGGTTCCGGCACCTAGGCCGGTAATCCAGCCTGACGGCATGTCACGGGTTTGAGTCCTGAGCCCGTCAGCCTTTGTCTTCCCCCCCTCACCATCCCCCTTCCTGTCCAAAAATTACTGTACCCTAACAGTAAAAAACATCTTAAAAAAAAGTGAGCTGTGATTGATTGGAACTATCTATCCACTCGTGATGGTCTGAGACATTATAGAGCGGCACAATCAATCTCCCGGAGTGGACCACAGTGGGATGTCATTTGCTGGCAACTCCTTCTACTTTGCACACTAGAGATTCAAGATTCAAGATAACTTTATTGTCTGTCATTGTGTGTTGTGTTCTATATTATGTATCTTAATTTTGTTTAGTTTTTATTCATGATATATCTATGTAAACTATGTTATGCTGGCATAATTGTGTTGATTTTGTGATAGGCTACCTTTGTCATAACTTCACAAATAACAAACAATGCACACGCGGCACGCACGCACATGCGCGCACGCACACACACACACACACACACACACACACACACACACACACACACACACACAGGGCATTGCACCGCCTACCGGGATGAAATCTTGAAGTTGAATATGGATTAAATTGAAGTTCTGGAAATGAGTACTTCCCACACTTGTTCAAATATATAGAAAATGGACAATCTGCTATTTTCACTGTCTTTAAAATGTATAAAATAATTAGTTTAACTTTAAAACAAAACACAAACACAACCCATAACAATGGGTCCCGACCCATTGTTTGGGAAACACTGCATAAACGAGGGTTCAGAGTAACATAACAGAGCGTCGTGCTCATTCCCACTCATTTATCTGGTTGTGTATTATCCTCATTTCATCATTTTGTTATCTACCACATTAGACACTAGTGGAGTAAGACAAACGCCTGCTCGCTCCTCTTTGGCAGCACTGGCTCTGGCTGTCTGGGGGGATGGGGCATGGGAGTTGGGATTGATTGATCCTCCTGATGATTTCATTAGATGACATCAATGACATCAAAGCGGGGAAATGGCAGCAAAGGCCAAAAATGCATCCTCAATGAGTTGGAAAACATCTGTCATTTGAATGTAATGTAATTCAGACTTCATAATTATGGCATGTAAACACGGCAACAACGTTGTTGTTTGTACTGGGATGATGGATTATACTACGTGTGTCTCACTTAACTAGTTGGATAATTATGTTCCTACATAGTGCATACAATTTATGATGCAATAATGATGCACGGAAGCCTTGAGGCCCCCTGGTTTCTCATAGGCTCTGCTACCCCACTTATAGCATCCTCGTACACGAAGAGGAGACGTACAGTATATGAAATAGTCATGGATATAGCATTAAGATCTCTTTCAACTAGAGACCTAGAGAGAACCTTGCATTCATGATAGCAACCCCATCTGTCACATTAATATTAATGCATTTCAATAACACCTCAAAGAACATCAGATCTTAAGTTCAGATGCATCGTTTTTGCATGATATAATGAGAAATATTTCAAAATGTTTTTGTTTTTTTGGTTAGTTTTTTTAATCACTGTATGTTTAATCAGAATATATTGGAATGAGGGAATCATTACTAAAACAGTTTGTTTAATGCACCAGTATCAAAGTGTCAATGAGTCCACTTTCCTCTTAGCCCATATACCTCTGATCCTATTAAAGCTGGATCCTTAGCTACTCTATCGGGTTAGGCATAGCTGGGAAGTTAACTGCCTCTATATTAGCCTACTTTTACAAGAGCTTCTGTTATAACAGAGCCAAGGTTACAACCTTGAGGAGAGGGCAAAAGGCAGGCATCGCATCAGAAATTTACTAGGTAGTTGGATGTTATCACCATTGACTTAATCACAGGTGTTGGACTCCAAGAACACTGGGGCTGCAGACCAATGCCACCAGGCACTGAAATATAGCCAGTGACACCAGCAGAAAGAGGGTAATGAGGTCCCCCTTCTATGGCTCAACAGTGCCATCTACGAGGTTGAAAGGAGAATTTAACCTCCTTGAGGCGTCTTGCTGTAATCTGCACATAGGATGGTGGTTTACTGCAACAAATTGCCCCTCAGGGATTCGGATTAATTAATTCAAGTTTTATTTATTCTCGAAATTACACTGAGTAATCAAACTCATTGTCAGTGTCGTCGAGTAATACAATCACGTAGAAAAACATCACAATACATCAGAAGATCAGGAAAAGAAAAACAAAAGGTATACAGGTGAATTACATAGGTTTACAAATAAAAAGCTAAGACACATTTCAAAATGATCTATGTTAATAAAGACAACCTTGAACCAATAATGAAATCATGTCACACAAGTATGGCATATCTCACATGCACACTGTCCCACAGGCAAACACTCTCTGAAAGCCACTCGTATGAAAATAGCATGTAAATGAATGTAAATGCCAGTGGTACTAGTCTATTTACATTCTTTCTACATTATGAGCACCATGTGCTGACATGTGTGTTCCACTACTAGAGAACCAAACCAAACAGGAAACAGTCAGGAAGTACAACCTGGAGGGCTTTAAAATGTCTTCCACGACAGGACTGGCCTTGACTCTAGGAAACCCCACTATTGTTGTTTCATTTTCTCACTGACATTCCTCCCATCAGAGGTCTTGTTCCTCTCCATGTTGCTGGAATTCGTACACTTATCTATGCACCCTGGCACAGTCCAAGCATAACATACAGACTGTTTCCGCCAGAGGCTAAGAAGGCACACAGAGAAACTCACTGTAAGGCATGGATTGTTGTCACTAGAGATGGGTTTGTTGTGCAGATTTGCAGAACAACACAACCTGCGGATGGAGCTGGAGATAAGGTTCTACTGTTACATGTTATGGGTCATAGACAATGGCCAAGTCAGCATTTGGTTTTTGTTTGTCTGTGTATTTAATTCACTCATTTTCAACTAGGTTAGCAATCTGGGAACCCATTATTTATACAAAGAAAGAATATCATCATCATAACCTTTATTTAAACTCGGAGTACAATTGAGGGGCAGGCCCTCATTTTCAATGTAGCCGAGATACAGAACACAAAATCAACAACATACATTTAATTTAAATACAGCAATATTAAATAAATGAATTGGAAGACAGAAAATACTCAAAACCTAGTAGAAACAAGTAGAATATGAATCTGTCTTCAGAGATTACTATATACTGTAGCTTAGTCACTAACCTATATAGTAATCTCTGAAGACAGATTTATATTACTTTAGTGACAGGTGACATGGTGTCTGTTCCGAAGAACACAAACATAAATAAAATAAAACATCCAAAGGCCCACAACGGGCTGGATTGCCACAAAGGTGCTAGGAGCCAGAGTTGTGTTGACTCAATGCGTCAACACCGCACCTCCTAAATATAATCATTTTATATGACCTAAAGTGGTTAATGTTTGGACTGAGTTGCACCTCCTCCACAAACTGAGATTCACATACTGTACTCTTCGATTTTAACTTAACACAGTGTACTTTGAAATTAAGTTCTCGTCTTAAATTATAACCCCCCTCTCTATCACTGAACATTTTTTGTACATTACCTGGTAAAAGATTTGTCCTTGCTCTAAACATAATTAGTGCAGTCTTGTATTCAACAAGGTCCATTAACTTCATGATATGTGATTGTAAAAATAGTGTATTAGTGTGATCCAGATATCCTGCCTTGTTAACTATTCTTATTGCATTTTTTTGCAGGATGCATAGTGGTTTTAGATTACTTTTATAAGTGTTTCCCCATATAGGTTATAGAAGGAAAAAATAAATAAAACATGGCTGATTATTCGATAAATCGAAAAAGTAATGGATAGTTTCTGCCCCATCCACTTCATCATGCTCTTCTCCAGGGCAGCAACACGTTCGCCACCCCAGCTCACACACAGTCTGTCCAATGTTCCTCCAAGCAAGTAAGGCACTTAACCTCTTTAACCCCTAACTCCTCCCCGGCTGGGAGCATTAACCATATGAACCCTAGCGTCAGACTTCCTGTTCTGGGTGTGAACAGTCTGTGAAAGTAGTAGATCTACAAGATCACAGTCTGATGCTTCGCAATGACGCATTATGAGCTTGTAGATCAGCAGTTTTCAGCGAAGACATCAGGTGTAGACGGGGACGGATCCTGAGTCCACATGCAGGACCCTGGGCCTGAGACTGCCTACCTGTGAGTCAGGACCCCCAGGGGAGTCAACACATGATTTCTGGGGGCCCCCAGATGACAGTGAAGTGTCAATTTAAGGATTTCTAAGACCTATTTAATACACAAAAAAACAACAAAAAACTGATCAAACATTGGCCAAAATTGTAAAATGTTGGCCAAAGAGGCAAACAGTTTGAAATTAGTCAAAGAAAGAAAGTAAAATAGCTCACAACATTTCGTGTTGCGAGGTGTTGTGAGCTTGTAGATCTGCTAATTTCACAATATTTATCTGTAGAACCGAATCAAACAAAATTTAACTGCTACAAGTGCTTATCAGGGTGGGGGGTCCCCAGTTCAAATACCCTATGATTCTTTTGGGAGGTCACTGCCTAAAAGGTTTGGGAACCATTGGGTTCCCAAATCAAGAAATTAGACCTTTGCCCAGGACCTAGACTAGTGAAAGATCTTGTAGATCTTGAAGAGCTTGTATCAGAGCTACAAGCTCACAACGGTTCTCTTCGTTCCGCCTTGTGAGCTTGTAGATCTGATATTTTCACTACTTCATAAACCTTTTAAAAAATATATTTATTTTTTACATTCGTTTTTAATTTTATTTATTTAATTTATTTGAAAAATCTTTTGAAATAATATATGCGGAAAACGGAAAAAAGGAGATATTTACTCGGCATAGAAATTGGTCCGTGACGCGACATTCCAAATCCAACACGGGTTGTGCTCATAACCACGCTTATAACCTTGTGTGCCATTTTTACATCTCTATCAGTGATTCTCAACCATTTTCATTTCAAGGACCCCCGGTTTATCTCATGGGACCCCATTTCGTTCCATTTGTACACTCTCTGAGTTACAGTCTCATATATGGTCCATTTTGTTCCTACCTGGGGACCCCCTGGAACTCCCTCAAGGACCCCTGGGGGTCCCCGGACCCCACTTTGAGAACCACTGGTCTATTGGACCGCCTGACCTTTGGGTCCCTGCAGGGCCTGGGCCCGGATCAGCATGTCCATTCAGGAGGCAGCTATAGGTGTATGGGGGAAAAAGGGTCCAAAAAGCGTCCAGTCACCAAAACGCAAATGTACAGTGGCAAGAATCCCATATTATTATGTAATACTATATTACATAATAATTGCAGTAATAGGCCTATGCAATTATTGCATTATTAAATACATTTACAATTAAACATCAATCATAGTTTATGTCATAGTTTTAGAAGATGTATCTACTTCTCCTTTTCATTAGAATATGTAAAAGAAGAAACAAAGTAAATTAATGTAATCATGTAAAACCCTAAATTGAATAAAATAAGATTAATTGAAATGAAAATACTAGACTTTAGTCTGCCCCAGAGCCTTAGATATAGACATGGCTCTGGTCTGCCCATCGTAAAATATAGATTCTGCCACATGAACAACCATAGAAATCTCAGTGTTGTTGGTAGTATATAGGAATTGTGTGAATGGTGGATCCCTGGTGGGATCCTGCTTGAAAAGGTCTTGACTCTTGATTCATAACGGTGACACTAGTAGTCACTCTCAAAGCATTATTTATTACCATGCAGTACCTGTTTGGAAACCAGGCCCCTACACAGGTGAGAGGCGACGTCACTGGAAACGGGGCACCCAGTTTACGCCCATACAAAGGTTATTATGGGTTATTTAGTTATTTACATTGGGTGGGCTTTTAGGACCTCCCCTGATACGAAATAAATGACGTCAATCAAACACCATCGACTAGTAAAAAACAAGGGTAGCGCGTCCAGATCACATGGCTCGGAGTGGTGCTTGCGCTTTGATTGGCCAGCTGGCTGGTTGTTAGGCAACCGCCGAGCATACCAGCCAATCACAGGTTGAACGTCCCTCCAGGCTATGGGGTGCTCACCAGGGGCGTGGAGTTCCGGCACGCTCGTCGCGTTGCGTAGCGCAGAGTGGGCGTCTCGCTGTGCTTCTCTCCCCACCACAGCATCACCAGCTTCATACATGACTCCGGGATCGCCGAAACTTACCATACCTCAGGCTCAAACCCTAATTTCTCGGGCACCCTTTGGCCGACGAACATGACGGAAAGCTCCGCGAACAAGCTACTCAACGGAGACGCCTGTCACCGGACCCCGAACGGCAAGCTGCCGAGTAAAAATGGCTTCGTGAAGAACCACTGCCTGTTTCAACGGCAGTCGCAGAAGTATCGCCGCCCGAGGGAGAAGGTGAGGCCCCCGGTCCTGCCGAGCACCGCTAGACCCGACCGGGAAGGGAAGGGATGGGCCAACAGAAAGCCAACGGTTCTGATTATAATTCAATAATGTGTGTCGGAAATGAAATGAGGAAATTCAAACGAGAAACGCGCTAATACAAGTTTCCCCGTTGCTTTTCTAACGGAGTCTAACGGGAGTATTTTAGATGAGTTTTTGTTTACATACAGAGCTAAACGAGTGACAACTCTTCCCACTTGAAAGTGTACAGGGACGTTAGTTTACTTTACGATAAATAACTCTTGAGTACATACGTACACACGTACAGAATCTACTCTAACACAACATCTACCTAGCATGGCTATCCTGTACTTAAATTAGTATTTAAATGTATTACACATGGCTATGAGCAAGCGAAGTATTCCATTGCATGCATTTGACGTTTGACGTGTGTGCCATGCTTTCATGTGCTGTCTAAACTTACCTGACTGTGCTTGTGAATATAATGTTCAGTTCCCCTCACTCGCATTGCTCCAGTTCTTATCATACATACTACATGCAGCTTTTCGTTTCACTGCAAACTAACCAACCGCATACAGGTGCATGCTACCTGATCAGGGATGATTGTAGTGGTAAGGTGCTTGTAATCCTACACCTTGTTGTTATTTTGCAAGGTGGGTGGGTGGGGGTGGGTGTTTGTGTAAAGGGGCTGGTCTCTGTTTACAGTGCCACTAGCATGGATAATATCCATGCTCCCTTGTGTAATGTAACCAGAGGAGTTGCTCTGTCTCCTCTCTTGGGAGGGGAGGACAGAAGGTCTACTCCTACGTTTCTCCCTGCAGGGAGAGGAATGTCTTTCGGTTGGGGAGGGTGTGGTTCTTCTCCCCAGCCTGGAATTCATTGCAGCAACATCAGGACTAGGTCTTTCTAGGTTCTGCAAGCATCTTTTGATGTTTTCTGTCAGAGCCCGACAGACATGACATCAGCTTGTGACTGCAACTTGTTCCTGTTCGCAGATGACTCGGCACTGCTAGTCTCGGACAGGAACAAACTGCAGGTTGAAAAGGCCCTCGGCTCTGAACTCGGTAGAATCTGCACCTGGCTCGCTGATAACAAACTATCTTTACACCTGGGAAACACTGAATCCATTCTCTTTGGATCTAATAGTAATCTCAGCAAGGCAAATGGCTTCTTGATTAGAGTGAGTGACAATGTTATCACACGTATAGATGAAATTACCTACCTAGGTTCCATCCTGGAAGCTAATCGTTCCCGTGATAAAATGGCAACCAAACTAAATCAAAAAAGTCAACCAAAGAACAAGATTCCTTTACAGGATCTCCTCACTGGTCAACAAAAACACCTTGAAGACCTTAACAGGAGCCCTCGTACAAGGTTTCTTTAATATGCATGCACCTCCTGGTACCACAGCACCTCAAAGGCCCTTAAAACAAGGCTCCAGACTTCCCAAAACAAACTGGTCAGGCTCCTACTTGGCCTCACCCCCCAAACCCACCTCACCCACCCCTGCCCACTCTGACAGGCTGGAATGGCTTAGTTTTGACGACAGAGTACAGCATCGTGCAATGCGTATGGTCCATGAGATTCAATACACCACCAAGATACCCATGTACCTGTCTAGATACTTCCTTAATGTTAACGAAGTCCACACCCACAACACCAGAGGGAGTGCAACAAACCATGTACAACCCAGTTCGGCACAAACGAGGGACTAAATTATTTTCGCTCCTATGCCACCAAAATGTGGAACGCCCTACCAACAGTCATTAAGACATGCGAATCCCTTGACTCCTTCAAAACCGCTCTCAAAGGGCACCTACGGACGGCTGCAATTCGAAACTGGCCCCCCCACCACCCACCCCTTTTTACCCTCACTGTATGTTTCTTTTCCCTTTTTACCTACCTTATGATGAATTCCTGTTCTGTTCTTTGACTATATAGAAGTGTCTATTTGTACGTCTCTAAATGTTTTGATGAACAAGGTGGACCCTCTTGTAAACAAGTGTAATGCTTAATTGGGTCGTCCACTCACAGTTAACAGTCACAGGGCTGTGCTTGAAATGTACTGTAATTCTGCAAACTGTTAATAAATATTTCAATCAATCAATCAATCAATTTGAAGCGGGAATGCCGGAATTGCCTCAATTCTGATTATTTATTTATTTAATATTTATTGTACTTCCACACTTCCGAAATATGCTCAGAGATTCTGCTCTGATTTCAGAGATCTCTGGTGTTGACATTATAGAGAGCTCAATGATATCAGTTATAAATGGCCAGAGTAGATCATGTTGCCATTCATTATTAATAATTCATCTAATGTATATAAACATTAAGTCAGGTGTCAGACACTTGACTTCACTTCTTGAATGCAGCCCAGTAAGGTCATATGTCGACCCCGCCCGCTCACCTCTGCCCCACCCCCTCCTGGTGCTGCGGCCATATTGGATCCTAAAACACAGGGAGAGAGGTGGGGCCGAGAAAGGCCCTTATTGGTCCTCACTAATGTTCATGATAAAATAGCACAATTTTTTTCCTACTTGGTCTGTCTCATAGGAGGGCTGTGGGCAGTTCAGAAACCCATCCACCAGTGACATCATTGTTGGGTAGATTGTTTTTTAGATGGCTTCTTCGGTGGCTTCCATTTTAGCATTGCAACTTTTCAGGAATAGAAAGCCTGCCGTTTCTATTAGCTTGGATTCCCCATCGATGATGTCACTGGTGGACGGGCTTCTGAACTGCCCACAGCCCTCTCATGAGACGCAGAGTAGGAAATATTATCACATAACATTAGGACCAATTATATGAAGATAGGTTCAAAAGTGGTGTAGTGGTCCTTTAAGTTAGGCCACTCGTTAACTCAAACTTTACATACTGCAATACAAGTTTGAACTTGTAAATGCCTTGGTGTAATATACTGTATACAATGATGTGTCTTCTTGACACCTTCATGTATAGTTATAGCTGTTGCAAGTTGTAACTAATGGGTGCATTTGAATCAGGCACTTTGATTGTTTCCGGTCCTTTAGCGAATACCAAACAACTCGCCCCTTTACTAACTCGGCGGAACAGCGCGGCCTGGTATTCCTTAAGTAAATTATGCTTAAACGGTTAAACCTAAACTTATTCCTAACCTTATCCTCAGTAAAACTATGCCTAAACCTTATTCTCAGTAAAACAAAATAAAGAATACAAGAAACGCCGCACCGAGCGGTCGGTGTAAAAAAGCGGGGGCGAGTTATAATAGGGGCGACCGTACCTGTTACCCCTTTAGCGTTTAGCCCAGGTGCTGTTAGACCAATTAAGTAATTCTTTCCAAGGTGGCCAAAGATAGACCATCATGGCCATCATGACACGTCAGTCTGGCCTGCCTAGGGACTCAGGCACAGGGCTGGAAGACATCATGTCAGTCTGCCCTGCATAGGGAGTCACAGGGCTGGAACTTCTGGAAGACATGTCAGTCTGCCCTGCATAGGGAGGCACAGGGCTGGAAGACATCATGTCAGTCTGCCCTGCCTAGGGAGGCACAGAGATGACACCTAGGTTGTGGGGGTTGATATAACAGCTCATATTACACAGCTCAATTCTGATTGGCCAATCACAGCATTCCAGTGTTCTACACCGCATTTTCTGAAACTATGGTGGTCAACTTGTCAATGTGGTCACTCAGTGATCCCTCAATGTGTTTGCCTAAATAGCAGTACAATAGCCTACTGTAAATAATAGGACTATGGGTTCACACACTTGTTTTATATGTTGTGTAGCAACAGAACAGTGAAAACAAAGGAAGCCAAATGTTTGCTTTAATCTGACCATTCTGTGCTGTTAGGGGTTAAGTGTCTTGCTCGGAGACACTTCCCACTTGTATACTGGCCAGTGTCTCCATTGAGATTATAGTGGTCTAGTAGTTTGTAGCACTCGTATGCGGGTTGTGGAAAGTGCTGTGTTTTAGTATAAGGTAAGCCATGTAGGGGGCAAAATCAATTGCTGGCCTGTTTCTGTCTCTGCAACAGTTTTAGTTCTTTTTTATTTTACTCCATTATAATGAACCTGATTCTCTGAGCGGAACTACACTTATTCCAGGGTGTATGGCCCCTAGCTCAAAAGGCATAAGTTCTGCTTAAAGTTTTACAGTTTGCTGAAATAACAGAGTCAAAAGGAATAATAGAAGCAAAGATTAAGATATTTGTTACATTTCCCAGCCATGATAACACAAGTCAAACAATAACGTCTTGATAAAGACGTGCATGGGAGTAGGGCTGCCACGGTTATGTCATTTTACTTGAGGATTAATTGTCACTCAAATCATTGTGATTAATGATGTCGTTGTGTTTCTGTTGTGGAGCATATATTATATTTCTGTTTGGCTTTTAGGCTTTGTAAACAAGGTGAACACAAAGGGCAAATATTACAAAGAAATAACACATTTAATTACTTTATACTTAAAAATAAACATTTATAGTGGAAATATAATATCTACAAGTTCACTTGTAGATCTGCTATTTCCACTGTTTTTTAAATGTTTTGAAAATATATGGACATTTTTAACATGGAAGTGATTATGACAATTATGCAAAAAGAAAAATTGTGATTCTCTCAAATAATTGCGATTAGGCGTTTATGTAATAATTGTGACAGGCCTACACGGGAGAGGCAATTAGTTGGCAGATTACTTGTTTACTTATATATCGCTTATAGTAGTAGGGAGTGTGCCAGGTGCTAGATTAGGTTTCCATGGATTGAATGGAACACCTTTGGTACCTTCAACAAGTGAGCACGTGACTGATGAGTGAACCACTTGAGTTTCACACCCGTTAAATGTAGTAACACATGTTACTCTGCTCAGCATCGGTGTGGCTGTACTGACATGACATGGGTGAAATGTAGTAACGCATGTTACTGCATCGGTGCATCGGTGTGGTTGTACTGACATGACATGGGTGCACCTCTCTTCTTCACATCCTAGCGGTATAAAGGTAGGGCTGCCAAGATGAGTGAATTAACTCAGTCAGGATGATCAAAGTATGGAATTAATGCATTCAAAATGTAATCATTTGAATCAACTTCTCATGTCAGGTACAGTTCTTCTAGCAAGTGAGTTTATTTGTGACTTGGCTTCATTAATGACTGCAGACAGCGAAACACACACACACACACACACAAACAAATACAAATGTGTTGCTCTCTTTGCCACAGGATATAACGGTTTCTCAGAACGGGAGCCTGCACATGAAAGTGGCTTTGTGCTTCTAATAGACCGTGCCGGTTTAGGTTTGAGTCAGGACCAAAACTTAATGGTGCCTGGTGGGCTACAGTGAGACCAATACATGGAGAGCTTTCAGGATTCTTTGGAAAGAGGGATGTGTGCAGTACACACACACGCGCGCATGCCTCTGAGAGCAGGAGTGTTTCTTGTGATTTGTCACATGTGCTGTGGTTGCTAAGCTGCAGGGTAATGAGTTACGCACATCATTTGATTAGATCTGAGCTTGTAGACCTTTACAACCAGGCTACAGTTAAACTCATATATCCAGCCCATTTATTTCTTCCGTGGATTGTTTAACACAGTTTAGCAGCTGCATAACCCGTTTTCCACGCTATTTAATCCATGTTCTGCCCCTGCGTAATACTCTAAACCTGCTATTTGTTTTATGTGTTTAATTCGCCGTTTTGTAATAATTTTAAAGAAATAGCGGATTTGTCGCATTGCATTGGACTGAGTCCAATGCAACGTGAACGAGGCTGTAGGGTCAATCTTAGCTCGCTTTACTCTTTGACTATGACCCGGATCAAGGAAGTGGCTTTTTTGTCGGCTCAATAACAAATCATTGGAGTGTTTTCAAGCGGATTTTCATGGATCAAAGGCGCAAATTCTTCGGCGTATGCTCCAAAGGTAATTAAACAATATAAAGCTTTCAAAGTGTTAATAAGCAGCACATAATGAGACCGTAATGAATAGCCGCTTCCTGGTCACTTTATTGGCAAGAACAATGCTTTGAATCACTACTACGACTACTACTGTAATTCACAGTCCGATGCTGTTTTGTGATTGGACACGGTTAGATCCTCCACCCTCAGCCGAAATAACGGTACTACAGATAAGTCATTACCTTTTCAAAGGAGAATGAACTGCCTGCAGAAGCGCCCAAGGCTTCTGATTCTGCTACTTGCGCAGAGCATTGTTCTTACCTTTCAGTCACTGAACTGCAAATGCCTGTTGTGAGGGGCCTCTCTGTGTGACTAATTGCAATGGCCTCTATTTGGCCTCAGGCACTGAGGTGGAATGAAAGCAGTGAGACTCTGCCCTGTCGATGACATTGAGCATTTAAATGTTTTAAATGCTTGTAGATCAGTTCACTCTTTTAGGAAAAAATATTGTAAAAAATATATTAGATTTTATTTTTTCATGTTGATTTGTTGAATAACAAGATTATTCAATAGAGGGTATGTTCCTGCATAACTTCCTGGTTTAATGATGATGTCACGCGCATACCCTCTATTAATCAAAAAAAAGTAACTGATAGACTAACACTTTGTTTAATAAATGAAATATGGCCGTTTTGAAACCAACCGTTGTTGGTGTCGGTTTAACCAGGGAAACGGCTTTATTTCCATTCTCCACACCGCCCAACACTGCATTTGTTTTTGTTCATTTCAACAGACTTGTCTCGTAATAACGCACAGTTGTCTTCCTTTTTGTTTTGTCCCAGAAACAGAATGTGGTTCATAACCCCAACCTGTACAAGAAGCCCTTCACAGAGTCATTTGAGGAGACACCTCTGCTGGTGGCTGTGCTCACCTACATGGGTTACTGCATCCTGACCATCTTCGGCTACCTCCGGGACTTCATGCGCCTCTGGAACATCGAGAAGTGCCATGTGGCCCAGGAGCGAGAGGAGCAGAAGGTAGAATCATGCTAAAACAAAACAAGAATGTACTACATTCATGTTTATTTTAAACACTGGGTTAATACAGTTATTTCCTTTTATTATAAAAACTGCAGATTCAAAATAGAATATGCAGTTTGTCTACTGTTGACCAGTCTCCTGTAGCTGCTGAACGTTTGCTTGTCTTTCACACTTGTTTCACACCCATTTGACCTCAGTCAACATTGACATTGAGCCGGGTCCCTGGCCTGTTGTAGCATTGGTGCATGTGAAACTGCCCGACTGGCACAATGCACTATTGCCTGCATTTTAGTCAAGTGATTTCAGTCATGGCAAAGTCAACACAGACGTAATGTTTTGTATGTATTGACCGTATTTGACCATGCTATGACGCTCACTGTGGTGGCCTTGTCAGGAGGAACATGACATCAGATGTTGCCTCACATGTGTGAAAGTCCTGACTGTCTGCACTTCCCCTAATGGTACAAAACCTTGCACAGGAATGCCAAATATTTTGCAACCACCAGTCTTTTGATTGACATGTTGGCATTTCGCTCTTCATCTGTCAATTTATCCATCTCTCTCACTTAAAAAAAAAAGATAAATTAATAATGTATGCTCTGTAAGTCTGTAGTTTCTCTCACACAGGTTTTTTTTCTTCTCTTCCTCTCTTTGGTAGGACTTTGTCCCACTGTATCAGGACTTTGAGAACTTCTACACCAGGAACTTGTACATGAGGATCAGGGATAACTGGAACCGGCCCATCTGTAGTGTCCCTGGGGCGAAGATGGACCTGGTTGAGAGAGTCTCCCATGACTACAACTGGACCTTCCAGTGAGTCCTGTGTGTGTGAGTGTGACTGTGCTTGACTGTGCGTGACTGTGTGTGACTGTGCGGTTGTGTGTGTGTGACTGTGTGTGACTGTGCGTGACTGTGTGACTGTGCGGGTGTGTGTGTGAGATTTGGAAACCCTTAAGGTGTGGTTGAGTAACAGGGCTTCTTCAAGGATGGTTTACAATATACTGTACCTTCCTGTGTGCTATCTTTAGTACAGGAGTGTTGTGCTTGCGGTCATGGCCTTTGTTCTGTTGCTGATAAGAATGAGGAAACGTATGATTTAGTAGAAAGTGGCTGTATCTGTCACATTTGTCAGTGGTGTTGGTGTGTTGGAACGGAAAGCCAATAGGCAATATTCATAAACGCACAAAATACACACACCTATACATGTTTATTGTGACAATAAAATGGATTTGAGTTGAGCACAACCCTAATATACAAGATGTAGAATAATCCCCTAGTCCCTGTAGACCGTATGTAGTCTCTTAAAACACAAGTGTTCACTTGGGTATGATTAATGACTAATTGGTGCAGTATTCATTTAGTTGCCTAAGTTGAAAGATTAGAAGGTGTGTGCGCCCAGAAACTTGAAGAGAGGTTTGGTCATGGCGGGGAGATGAGCAACATACCTAGATAATAAGCAGGATTAAGCAAAACTTATTGGTTTACTGTCTGATTTACCAGACGTGCCCTGTCATACATACGATTGAATGTGGATAAACTAAGCAAGCCGCCTTTCACAGAAACCTGCTAAACTGTGCTCATCAATGGAGCATCCCATTCACAGCAGCATGTTGAACTTGAACACCAGAGAACTGACCGGTTAATGTTAGGCCAACTACAGTTACAAGTGACTAATGACTGGAATAGTAATAGCCTAGTAAGTAATATAATTACTAGGCTACATATAATTAGTTCATAACTTCATACTTCATCTTATAGTCATGTACAGTATGACTGACCAGGTTGTTAAATGTGATGACTGGTAAAGTCTATACAATAGACCTTTTTTTTGTTTTCCCACTGATGAGATCTTTATGAATATGTAAAACCTATGAATGTCATGTCCACTGGCATTTATAGTCTGTGCACATTGACCAGTCTGATTGCCTTCTTAGGAATGTTGTGCTCTTGAATGCTTATTTATATGCTGCCTACTATTGAGTTTTGTCTTCTGGCATAGATTGACTGGAATGACCATGCAATGCATAACTTCTAACTTGCAGAATCTTTTTCTGTGCTAGTCTTTGCCCCAAGAATCTTTTAGGGGGCATAGAATATTAGAAATGCAGTACTGTATGTGTGTTATCGTACAGCACGCTACCAAACAAAGTCAGCATTTAATGCGAAACCGTCTGCCAGACAATTATGACAGCAATACATGAGGCAGGTAACTGGTTTATATTATGGCCGGGGCTCATAGCATCATAGATACTAGTGTGCATCATAGGTGACTGAGATCACAACACAGGCTGGCCATGTGAAGTCCAAGATCAACATTGGAGCCATGATGTTCCTTTTCCTTTCCTTATTATATAACCTTTACAAAAGCAACGTTAAGCAATTTCTGTTGTTTTCTTCCTCAACACATTCCCCTCTGTGCTGTCCACACGTCTTAACTTTGTTGGTGATTATCATCTGTTTCCTTGTTAGAACAATGTGTAGTTTTCTTCCTCGACATCTCCCCCTCTGGGACTTTCCACACGTCTTTACTTTGTTGGAGATATGATCTGTTTCCCCGTTTCAACGATTACATTCACCTGCGTCTTGTTGATTAGATCCTCCTTGGCTTGACTATGGTGGCACAAAGTCAGTATTATAGTGTGATGACGGATGAACACACACGCAGCCATGCACGTACGCACTCACAGACACACAAGCGTTTCTAGTGTTCTTGAGATGCTAAATGTCTCCCTTTTTCCTTCTCTCTCTCTCTCTCTCTCTTTCTCGGCTGCTCTGTGTTTCAGACACACTGGTAAGGTAGTGAAAGATGTGATCAACATGGGATCTTATAACTACCTTGGCTTTGCTGAGAACACTGGGGCCTGTGCTGATGCTGCTGTAGAAGTTACACAAAAGTATGGCGTTGGAGTTGGCAGCACACGCTATGAGATGGGTAAGGAGAAAAACACCTTATACTGTATCCTTTAACATCATCTGAGAAGGGCCCCATGCACTTAACATGTGCACTTATGGATAGTTCACCCATTCACCCATTCCTAAGCCAATAATTGGATGAGTCTCCATTGAGTCTCCGCCAGTCATCAACTTATTAGCTTAGGAATGTGACAAAAACAAAAAAGTCTCCATGCATTCAAGGCTTTTTGAGGTGTGTAATTGATACAAAATAAGTAATTATTTTGGGTGAACAATCCCTTTAATGTTTTACTGTTAAGGTCATTGATAATAGTGCCAGGGCAATTCAAAGGATTGTATTTTATTCTTATAGCCTATGAAAACTCCAAGGCTATATTTTTCAGCCTGATTCAGCATGCTTCTACTACTTATTGTCCATCGGGCCAAATTAATAGCTTATATCCAGAAGTCATAGACCTCCATTGTTGCCCACAAAAGCGTTAAAACAGAAGCTGTGCTGTTGCTTTGGTCAGCATAATTCAGCATCGCAATTAACTTGGGCATTGTCCTCCCAGAAAAACATTATGAATTGACGGTTCAGAATGTAAACGAGGCCATGCTCATTCACGGAGATTGAAAAAGCATTCACTGTTTGATCATACAGTTTTTACGTCGACCCTAACCTTTAAAATGGCACTTTACTTTCGTTAATATGTCTAGAAGGTGTTTCCAGAAGTTGCTAATATTCCTGTGATTAGAGACGTGCTGAAATAATAACTAAAACCATGTCTTTTTAATGTCTCAGATGGGGTGAAATGGCTTCCATTTCTTTAATGTCTCAGACGGGGTGAAATGGCCTCCATTTCTTGACAAATCCAGCATCCTATGTACCACAGTTAGTATTGATATAACAGCCACTGCCTCTGTTTGTCACGCAAACGTTAAAAGTGGCGAGCTGGAGTGTTTTTTTAGTCACCGCAAGATTTTAGAGTAGGAAATATAATGTCATGGTGTAGAGACCACACTATACATTAGCTGTGGAGCTTTCAAGCCTTGTTCGCTTTGAATGCCTTGGGCACTGCAGACTGCTTCTTTGAGCAGCTATTGTTTAGTTCTGTTGGTTTTGTCTATTTATTTTGTGAAAGAGAACAGGAGATTATAACTAGGTACAGTATCTGAATGTAAATAGCAGGCTAGCCTGAAGGAGAATGTGCTGTGACCTCTATTTGCAGAGGTTTGTAAGTAAAACCAAATAAAAAGTTATTCGTAGTTATGACAAACTAACCTTGCAACTGTACTATAAGTCACAGGGACTCACAGCTATGTGGTGAGTCACAATTACTGACAACACGGTTGCTTTTGTTGTCTGCAGGAAACTTGGACATCCACGAGGACTTGGAGCAGCTAGTTGCCAGGTTCCTTGGCGTTGAGTCATCGATGGCCTTTGGCATGGGCTTTGCCACCAATTCCATGAACATTCCTGCACTCACTGGGAAGGTACGCAATTTCCTTTGTCGCCTATTCGCAAAAAATATATTGTTGTTCTTATTATGAGCCAGGCAGGATAGACAGGTGGATGAAGCCCCTGGGGGGGAAACAAATAATTTCTTTCCATGTTCTTTTCAACCCCAGGCTTTATTTTCCTTCATATTTTTGATGCTCGTTCTCTTGATGACGTCAACAAGTTAAGTGTGTTGAAAGACATTCAACAGACTTTGTGAAAATATATTGTTATGGAACCGGCAGGATAGACGGGGTGATGAAGCCATAGAATATGCTACTGACGTCGGAATTGAACCTACTTCATTTGATTTCTGTCTCCCACATCTCCCACACCCTCCACCTAACTGCACATATTCCTTATCACCTTGCATTCCTATTACCAGTTGTATACTTAGGCTCTGTGATCATTACCTGAGGTTATATGACTTTAGATTTCCTAGAAGTAGATTTTCTATGCAAGGTGAAAACAGTTTGGGTTTCCAGTTGCATGTTTTTTGATTGATTGATTATTTTATTAGACAATAGAAAATGCAAACGGTACAGGGTACAGTCAAAGCACATTAGTCCAAAAGGATAGCTAATGTGTAAATGTGCTAATGATAGCTAATGTAAGCAGCCCACAAAGAGTTCAGACTGTTCCACAACACATCAGCTTCCGCCCCCGTTATCAAAACATTCCAAGTTCAGGGGTGGGTCTCTGCAGCCTGTGTGTGTGGTATGCGGCTCATGTTAGCTGTTCTCACCCTTAAGTCTTAACCCCAATGAATCAAGCGCAACACGTCCCACTTCCCCTCTTCTGTGCAGCAGAGGCGTTTTTAGATGGTGTTTTTGATCAGGAAATTACAGAGTTTGCTTGCCAAAAATAACTGATTTAAAAACTAAAGCAATGCATTGTGTAATGTATGTGAAGTATGAATTCACTTTTTCTGGCAGGACCGATTCAGAAAGAGACAAAACTTAACTTTCAACCTGGTGTCCATATTTTGGGTATGTCATTACAATTACAGGTGATTGTAATGTTTACAAAATGTCAGATTTAAATCTCAATGCTGGTGTGTTATGAGCTTATAGATTGGCTCTTTTCACCACGTGCCACTGTCGTACGACAAAGTATGAAATATCCACTTAAACCCTCAATACTTAGTAAACTTGACATTTTCTCCTGTCCTCTTTGTCAAATAGCCAATCTACAAGCTCATAATGTGCCTCAACACAACACGTGAGCTTGTAGATCGGCTATCTTTGGCAATTGTTTCCCCAGAATATGGATGCTGGGGTTCAAGTTGTTAAGTGGTTAAAAACAGACAAGGACAGTGAGAGTGTCAGAAGAATCCAATCACTGGCCTTTCTTAACGGGGATTACATTTTAGTTTTTGCCTGTCCATTCCTTGCCGATTCATATGTTCCCATCATAACATAATTGCATGTTGTGTAACACATTAAATTATTCAATGACCAGAGGAAACCGAGTGACCCGGGGAAAGCTAGAAAAGGTCTACAAAGCGACACACATCCAATACACACAAATAGAGTCTAGCTCTTCCCCAGAGGAAGAGCTAAGATGCAGGAAACGTCCCCTTGGTAGTATTCCGTAAAATTAACTATGCGTCGGCTCTACTTTTCTATTTTAACTTTATTTTAGAAACTCATTTACCTGAAATTAAAAATGAGGAACGCCTTTATTAAATTTAAAAGGCAATTACAATTTCCTTTTTAATTTAATAAGGCGTTCCTAATTTTTTTACTTTGTGTGCCCGGATCCTTCTCTCGTTTGCCTATGTAAAATGAATGGTTGTGTGTGTGTGTGTGTGTGTGTGTGTGTGTGTGTGTGTGTGTGTGTGTGTGTGTGTGTTGTCATTTCATTTCATTCTTCTATGTTAATCCCCTGAGCAACTTAATTTCCATGTGTAAAAGAATAAAGGTTCAGCAATGCTTACAATGAATTTCCGGAATTCCAGATATGCAGTTAGGCTAACTAACTCAATCCTTTACTGTTACTGCTTAATGTGCTTATGGGACAGCTTTGAACTGGATTATTGTTCCACAGTGACTTTATCTCTCAGCTGTGTTTGGGACGGTTATTGTCAGCGATTAGGTATTTCCTGCTATTTTCTCAGCCCTAACTTTCCGTGGCATTTTGAAATGGAACTCATAATAATCAACAGCCCAACATGTGCCCATATAGGCAAAGAGGCATAAGAATCTAAAGCTGTTTTAACACTGGCAAATACAAAGCTACAGTTAGTCTACCATTCATTTTCGGTGGAAGCCAGTGGCATATATACAAATAATATACAAAGCGACGCCCAACGTTTGTAGCTGCTACAACATCTACAAAGATGCAATCTACGTTGAGCTGTCTTCAGCTGCAGCTACACAACAAATAAACATTGTTTAACCATTTGCACTCACCTTTGCTCTCCACACAATTCCTGCTTATAATGGGGGGGTAAACTAATCATTTCTGTCTGCTAGTCCCATGTTCTTTTCAACCTCAGGCTTTGTTTTCCTAATATCTTTTGCCCTCATTGGGCGCACACACACTTGATGACGTCAACAAGTGTGTTGATCCGATCGACACTTCAACAGCAACTCAGCTACTTGTAGTTTTGTAGTCTTTCGTTGCTGCTAGGGTGAACGAACACAGCATTCATCTTTATCGGTACCTGTACACAACAGAACATACCTCAAAGTGCTTTATGATGATTTACAATGCAATAAACCATAGCAAAAATTTTAATCTGTTGGTTTATATGCTTTTAGGGCTGTCTCATCCTGAGTGACGAACTGAATCACGCATCGTTGGTGCTAGGAGCTCGCCTCTCGGGATCTACCATTCGAGTCTTCAAACACAACAGTGAGTGACCTCTAGTAACTAGCACATTACTACAGTACAGCAGTCACATGGGGTGTTTCACTGTACCTCGTGGCATGCACGCAGAATTGGATTAACTAACGCTGGCCTCTTAATTACTCTGCAGCATTTCCGAACGCCCTTACATAGCAAAAAAGAAAAAGCTATATATTTGACAAGGGTGTTTCTGCTGAAAGTTGCCGCACTTAGTACAAACAGGCCTCATGCATCTGTTTTGTTTACTATGCATGTTCACACAGCTGTGGGTGTGGTGTAAGTATTTAACACACCTCCATGCAGGACGGGCCCTCTCTTTCAAACACAAATAAACATGTGCACGAGCGCGTGCACACACACACACACACACTCTTTCTCTCTGGAGCAGCCCTCACAGTCAGCAGCCTAGCAGATCTGAGTGATTGCTGAGAAAATCTCTCTGTGTGCCCCCAAGGGTCATTACCATAAACAATTCACCATCATCAAGTGATCTCATGAATTTTCATATTACAGCACAGAACAAAGTCTAGTCAGCAGCATAGAAGAAAGTCTAGTACTCGACAATAAAAGTTTATTCTGACCAAAAACTCATCTTGTTAATTGACGACAGCCATTTTGCTGTTACATCACGGTATGTTAATGCTCATAAACCCCCAACTCTAACCAAGTTACTGTGGCTTACAGACATGCAGAGTCTGGAGAAGTTTCTGAGAGATGCCATCGCCCACGGCCAGCCAAGAACCCACCGACCCTGGAAGAAAATCCTCATTCTGGTTGAGGGCATATACAGGTAAAGAATTACCCCACTCATATTACTGAACAGTAACCGTTTAGTTAGGCATTGATTTACATTATGCCACATATGTGTACAGTTGCTGTGTGAAGAGAAGAGAAGATTCAACACAGAATGAATAAACATAGAATGGAAATGATTGGGGTTGGGGGACGGAGAATAAAAAAACAGCTACAGCCCTTGCAGTATGAATGATCTAAACGCAAACCATCATGGAGCAATTTACGTCCTTTAAACCAGGGGTTTTCAACTGATTGTGAACCAGGGACCACCAACCTAACTTCTAATCAACCTGGGGACCACTATTGTGTTGGGTGCATGGGGAACTGGGGATATGGGCTAAGATTAGTGCTTTTCTAAGTTAACACTTGCTATGCATCCCATGTGTATACATCCCACTGTTTCTCAACCGTTGACTACTACTGGTAAAATGTCCTAATAATAATGACTCAACCAGACACTTCCCCCTTCTTGAGATTCTAACTCCCTTTTTCTGTTGAATTTCTTGAACTCCATTAAATGACGACATGGATGGACTCATCACAGGTCACTAGTTCACGGTTTCTCAACTAGTGGAAAGAACATTTAAAACAAATTACATTACCTACATTACTAAATGCATGGTCAGGGACCACATGCAATACCTGCACGGACCACCAGTGGTCCACGGACCACCTGTTGAAAACCCATGCTTTAAACGGTACAGCACTTACATGAACAATACACTTCACTGATTTCACTGCAGGTTGCTCACAGCTGTCAACTTTGTGTGTGTTTGTCTTGTCCTTTGTAATGTACTTACTATATAAAGGTGTTCAATCCATTTGATCAATAAGTTCACTGTGAAACGCCCTAACTGATCAATACGGAGAAGAAATGCATCGACGGCTACTGGCACAGCCTTCACTGGATTGTTTATAGCTTTGATGCCATATTCATGTAGTGGTTCTTTCATTCTTGGCAGTATGGAGGGCTCCATTGTGGCTCTGCCAGAAGTGATTGCCCTGAAGAAGCGTTATAAGGCCTATCTGTACCTGGATGAGGCCCACAGCATCGGGGCCCTGGGCCCCCACGGCAGAGGGGTGGTCGACTACTTTGGCCTGGACCCCAAAGACGTGGACATCATGATGGGAACCTTTACGAAGAGCTTCGGTGCTGCGGGAGGATACATTGGAGGAAAGAAGGTAAGAGGCTTTACTCACGCAATACCAATTGTGTTGGAAAGAGCAGAGGGAGGTAGTGCAGTCAGTGCCAGTCACCTTCTAATCCAATCTTTCCTTCTATGTTTTCCTTTCCATGTGTCTCTTCCTACTCCAGACTTTCTATTTGACTGCCTTTTCTTACCCCCCTCCTCCACACAACCATCACTAGTTTTAACCCATTTTGACCTGGGAACGATTCTGCAAATGTCTTTCTAAATCCTGACTGTTTTCTTGAAAAAGCTATGTTTTTCTATGTCAGTCGATCTCACTTTTCACGATTCTTCAAAAATAGCTAAAGCATAACATAATGCTAACACCAAAAGGGGTTCCCATGTAGCATTTCCACAGGATGATGCAGGTTATTATTTATTTTCTCCATATACCGTAATTTCCGGACTATAAGCCGCACCTGAATATAAGCCGCACCAGCCAAATTTAGGGAAAATCCCATATACAAGCCGCACCGGACTATAAGCCGCAGCTACGTTAGCTCAGAGCCTGAGATGGCTCTGCGTTAGCTGTAAAAATCCATAGATTAGCCGCACCGTTGTATAAGCCGCAGGGTTCAAATCATGGGTAAAAAGCCGCGGCTTATAGTCCGGAAATTACGGTAATTGGTTTCTGTGTGGTGGCGTCCGATTTCCTGGCAGCCGTGCTTCCGGAGTATAGTCGGGCCTTCCAACAAACAGAATTGCCAGTGTTTGTGAGCGTATTAACCCATTCTGGTGTTTTAAGCATTATTTAGCTATTGAAAAATAGCAGATCTAGAAGCTTGTAGGTCTGCTATTTTTGAAAAATCGTGAAAATGTGGTGCAAATCTTTGAATATATATTTTCAGAGCGAACATTTTTAACTCATGTCTTTGCTTCTGGGGGTGCCTGGAACGATATATTTTCAGATGGGGGTTGGCGGCCAAATGCATATAATTTTTGGGGTCCTTGACATGCAGTAGTTTGAGAACCACTGACATAGAACTCTATATATATATATATATATATATATATATATATATAAATATGTGTGTTTTTTAGAAAAATCAGTTCTCAGGTCTAAATGGGTTAATGATTTTATTAAAATAATACATTGAATAATAGATTCAATCGATGCGTTCGATTAACTGTTGCACCCCCTATTGTCTAGTCCCCTCCCAGACTAAATGTGGGTCAGGCAAACTAATTTGGAGAAGATGAAACGCAATTAAATAAATTGGTTCCTGTGTTACTTGTGATCGAGGCATGCTGTTCTGTGTCATGTCCAGCGTACAGTAAATCACACCTCTAGCTGTTCCGTGTCATGACCAGCGTACAGTAAATCACAATTTCCCCCAAATAAAAAGGGGAAGCTTTGCTTCCTGTTTTGATGAAACAATATGAACTTCAGGTTTCAGTTTGAGTACAACAGTTATTCAAGCTGCTGCATTTATCGTCCATGTTGGAAGGATTTGAAAAGACATGTGGAAGCACATGTTTACACATGTTTGCATACAGTCTCACCACTGATACTTGCAGGCTTAATGTAAATGAAATGCAATTCAGCTTCTCACTGGTGCTCCTTTTTTGTGAGATGAAACATTTTAGTCAGCAAATGTTTGCCAGGGCATCCTCTGTTTGACTAGATGTAGTTCTTAAAAAAAGTTTTTTTAATTTTATTATTATAGTTTTTTTTTAACCGTGCGTCATTAGTTTGTTTGTTTTCCAAATAAACTAGTCTGATCTGTTCTAGAGCACTCTATCCGGTAGTTTACACACACACACACACACACACACACACACACACACACACACACACACACACACACAAACCGTTTCCATATCTGCAATTTGATCCCAGTCTAATTATTTTTATTTTAACTAATACTCTGGGGCCCCCTGCTGGCTCAGCCAGTAAATGCACTGACTACATATTTCTGAGATCAGTTTTGCATGTCCTGTCTTAGAAGATCCACACTAGTTGTCACATTTAGCCATTGGCTAGTATGTCTCGAGGTATACTTGACATTAATGCCGACCATATTCCAAAGCATAATTGTAGTTTGTTATATTTTCTGAGGAAGCCATTGGATTCCTCAGAAGGTTGATTACATTGTGGTATGAAAATCAACTTGCAGAGACTTGAAACACGATTGTGATCACTAATAGGTAATCAAAGTATCCAACACACTACACCTCATTGTATGTATTTTTTTTTACATTCTGAAAATATTGATTTACAAACAAAATCCAAACATTCTGTGGCACTGTTGAGGTGTATGGAAGCCCAGGTTTGCTTTGATAACAGCCGTTATTTGTATTGTTGAGTCTTATGTCTCACACCTTCCTCTTGACAATACAACCTAGATTCTCTGTGGGGTTCAGGCTGGTCAGTTAAGCACAGTAATGCCAGGGTCGGTACACCAATTACTAGTAGTTTTGGCTCTGTGTGCAGGTGCCAAATCCAGCTGGAAAAAAAATTAGCATCTCCATAAAGCTTGTCAACATACTGATTCTGAAGCACAAAGTGCTCTAGAGCAGGGGTTCTCAACGTTTTCGGCTGGGGACCCCCGGAAATGCTTTGGCCATGTCTCGCGACCCCCCACCCCGCCCCCAATACGAATTTACTGCTACAATAACCTTAATAATAGAGAAAATACATCATAAATAAATACTGAAACCAGCCATTCAGTTGCAATATATATGTTTTCTTTTTATATAATTTGGGGACCCCCCCCCCAATCATTTCAGGTTGAGAACCCCTGCTCTAGAATATCCAGATAAATGATTGTGTTGACTCTGAAGACATCACGTTATAGCTTTTAACCATTCTTTTAAACTTTAGCTGTTGAAAAATAGCAAGCTTGTAGATTCTACAAGCTTGTAGATCTGTTATTTTTTGACAAATTGTAAAAACCTACCTGTGCAAATCTTACATTACATAATTACAAAAAAATACCAAATTTTTGGGGTCCATCCATGGACATGAAACGGTTTGAGCACCACTGACCAAGAAACACAGGTGTTTCAGAAAACCTTCAGAAGACATTTAGTAGAATCTGGTCTTAGGAACCCCTTTTGGTGTCGGGTCAAAATGGGTTAATGAGTTTTTAAATAAGTGTGATTTCTCTTAACAGGAGCTGATTGACTACTTGCGGAGCCACTCCCACAGTTCCATGTACGCCACCTCCATGTCGCCCCCTGTGGCTCAGCAGATTATCACCTCCATGAGGATCATCATGGGAGAGGACGGCAGCACACTGGGTAAGCAGGGTGAATGTTATCACCTCCATGAGGATGGCAGCTCACTGGGTAAGCACTAAGCTTAAGCTGAATGTTGGCATGAAAAATCACTGAACGGATCTAATAGATCAGTGGTTTTCAGACCAACAACTATTTTCAGACCGACAACTATAACGAATATTTTGTTGTCGTTGGATAAGATTTTACCCACATTTCCATGCTGTATTGATGTTGGTACCATTAGATAACAGGCAAACGTTGATCAAAATAAAATAAAAATCTACATTCTGTAATTGTGTAGACTTCTTGTAAATTAAGTAATGCACGAAAATGTAACTCCTGAGAGAATAAAATGAAACCAAATAGATTTGGAACCCCAGCGAGGACCACTTGTTGAAAACCACTGCAATAGATTATTGTTTTATTAGCCAAGTTTTGACAGGTTGTCTTGGTGTACAGGACAGGAGATTAGCTACTGTACACATTCTTCTATCCCCGTGCATGCACCATAAGTGTTTACATTACTCGTATTAGCACTCGTATAATAAGCACAAAGGCAGAAACATAGCCATGGTTTTTCTTTTACATGTTGAATCTTTTAGGGACATGCAGTCAGTACGGGATGTTTGATGTTGCGTTCATCTGAACACAGTCTGCACATGGTCTAGGTTTAGGCACCCTCTGCCCCTCCGGTCATGTGCCATGTATGGTCGCAGTCAGTGTTTGGTGCTGGATTGCAGAGACCTGTTCTTTTACAGGCTTTTCTCCCCATTATGTTCCCTTGGACAGCAGCCAGTCGGCATTGTTGTCCTAGATTTTACCCCTGGTTTCTGGGTCACTTGGAGAGTGTCTGTTCATGTGGGATCACATGGTGCCTGGCACCGCCTAGTATGGTTTTCCATCCGTACCACAAGATGGTGCCATTAACCTGTGATTTGAATGCATGGAATATCAGCTTCCTACAATACCATTGGTTGGCTTTGTTCTGTGACATCATGTATTTCAAATTTAGTTTTTGTAAACGGGTGCCAGCCTCGCTACGTTGCTAGCTTCATACTGATAACATACTGGTTATTTACCTGTGTAATCAATCATTCACAGCTGAGTGATAAGAGCTACTATCAATGAACAACCGGCAGATATGATACGAGGGAGCATGTTTAGGCTCAGTTAATTCATGGGGGACAATTTACAATTTAGGCATTTAGCAGACTCTCTTAATCCAGAGCGATTTACATTAAGCAATAATTCAGGGACAGAGAACTAATGTGATTCATACATCACAGCCTGAAGGACCCTGGAAAAATGCACTGTACTGCATCACATTTTGAGGAGCCTGCTCCAAATTTTTAGCAACTCCAGGCTTAATGGGTTACTTGTAATAATATCACACTACTTCAATCAGGCTCCTTAAATGCACATTCAGCAATGTATCACTCATTGTGTGTGTTTATTCCCTGAATGCAGACCTCTAAAGCAACAGAGAGATTATTTTGAAATGAGTCTTTTCAATATTTAATTATTACATTAATTCTATTTAATTATTGTCCATTACAATTCATCTATCATATGGCACAGTTTAATATGTATTGTCCAGCGCTGGTCTCCCGGCATGCCACATTGCTCATATACTAGTAGCCGGTGGGTGGATTGTTCCCTACCACTGGTTTCAGACAGGCCCAAGAGCTCTTGAAGTGGGGCTGTGTTGACTCTCCCACACTCCCTTTATGTGTGCGCGCCCTCCAGCTGGGTACAAAGAGGCATGGCACTGAGGGCCAACGACCGAACTCTGTTGGGTTCATCTATTTATCTCTGTTGCGCGCACACACACACACCCACTAGGTCACTGAGATTTTGTTGTTCCATGAGGGTGGCTCCCCTTAACTCCCAACAGGCCTCAGAGCTATAGCAGCCCCTAGAATGCTGATATTATAAGATCATATCCCAGTCCCTCCCTCCCCCCACCCCCACACACACTCCTCCAGGCCTGTTCTCTACCACTCAGCAGCAGAATAAACTTCTGAACCGGTGTCAGCGCTTCAGAAACAACCTCCAGGTCCTCTCTGTCCTTCTCCCTACAGTCAGTGTGTGCACATCCATCAGTTCTTTCCAGGCCACTCTCTGAGGACGGGATTGGGGGGGAGGGCATAACGGCTGACCTTGCACTGTATCCTGGCTTGACAGGTTTTCCTAGTGGAAGAGTAACAGTGACAGCGTGATTGGTTACAGCCCAGTCAGTGTTTGAAATACAGCAGCCTTTGAAGTCGCTGACGCGAAGCCGAAGCGACAGACGATCCTTGATCCCCGCGAACGTCGCACCGCAACGTTTTGACTAGCTAAGGAGCGGCCGGTTGGCGGTTCCCAGGCACGGGCCCAACATCAAAATGGCTTTCTTGTCTCACATCTTTGAAGTCTCACATCAGTCAAGTATGTGGACAGGGCATAAGGATACGACATGGCAAGGGCATTCCTCAGCACAGGCCCAATATGAAAGGAATGCCCAACCCAAAGCAGTTGAAAAGCAAGTGTATCAGAACTTGCTGCCCTTCTTTTGTTTCTTTTTTTTAAACAAATCACTCAGTGCTGAGAATCACTTTGGATTCCTGAACAAAAACAAAAAGGGAAAAAAACCATCTGGATGAATATAATTTCGTCGCTGTCAGCCTGAAACCTTTTTAGGAAATGAGAGTTTTTTTTTTTTAAATCAATCGATCCATTGTAGATATCTAGTCACAAGATTCTAATAATACTGCTTTTGCTTTTGCACAACACGGTGCACACACAGTAAAGTATTGATTTATGAAAAAACATATAAAGATGACGTACTATGGAGGAGATACAAGGTTTCTGCCCGACAGCGATGATTTCAGACTTTGTTGTGTCTCAGGGTGCTTTGAAGCCATCATGTTTCTGTTGTGGATTTCAACACGGCCCAGCAGATGTTGGTTGTTGTTGGCACTTTGAGCCAAGCGCTTATTTATTTGGATAAGATGGTATATCCAGATGTATGGCAATGTGAGGTCTTTTTGAGTGTAGCTTTCTGCGCCAATATGCCATTGTGACTGAGCACATGATGTGGATTGAAGCATGTTTAGTTTCACCCCACTCTTGACCTTTTAACTTGCAGTTTGTCTCCAAAGGCAAGCAGCATAGGTCTTTTTCCCCTTTTTTTCTTCCTTTTTTCTTTTTTTACAAGTACGTGTATATCATTGTCAACTGAGTTGTGCACAGCCAACAGCCTGTGTGCTAATTTATACTCCTATACTCTTATATTAAGCCTAAAGATTAATGTATATTCCTTAGCATGATGGTGTCACTTGCCAAAAAACAGAAGAACAGATCTACAAGCTAACAATGAGCTTGTAGATCTGTTCTTTTAGGCCGTCGGCGAGCCCCCGCCGCCCTCGCATTTGCTGTGTTTCTTTATTTCTTTTACAACCGGTTTGCCCACGGGCTAGCCACGGCCCTGTCCTTCCCGTTCGGCACATATTGATATTATATAATCTGAAGTAATTATTTCTCCATTTTGGTATGTATACATGTCAGCTTACTAGCTCCTTGGGCTACTGTCTAAAATCCTTAAATTCCACACATCAGCCGACATTGTAGCTGTCACACTTACTCTGTGCACAAACACTGTCTGCATACACACAATATAAGGACATTTAAAGCTTAAGGTTTCTTGACGCCTTTGCCTACTTGGGCTCTCGTCGCCGAAATCGCCTTTGGATGTATTTTTTTAATATATATTCATTACGCTTCACAACTCTGCTCTGCACACGCTCATAACACTCCGGTGCGATGAAAAAAACTAAAAAAAAAGGGGAAAAAAGTCTGAAGTCTGCTGGCTTATGCTGTCTATGGGAATGTAGTTTTTAGAATCCTAATATCTCAGATTCTTCTTCCAGGCTGCGTTTTTGATCAAAATAGCTTAAAATTTGCTGCGGTTAGAGCAGCCATTTTTCCTCTTCTTAAGCTCTTGTCTTTTTCTCCTGTCCAGGTGCTGATCGCCTCAAACAGCTGGCAGAGAACACCATCTACTTCCGCAGAAAACTCGACGAGGCAGGCTTCATCATCTACGGAAACGAAGACTCCCCTGTTGTACCCATGATGCTCTACATGCCTGCAAAAATAGGGTAGGTGTCTCAGAAGCCTGAATTTGTGTCCATTATGTTATTTTGATTGATGTAGATGTATGCTTTTTACTTGTCCACAGATGCTAAGCATGTTATTTTGTAGTCAAGTCTAACTTTGATTAAGTTAACGTAGCGTGCGTTATTTATCGGGAAGCGACGCCGCCAAAATATGTAGGCTACGTTTATTCAGTTGTATAAACATGTTTGATCCGATCTAGTGGAAAGGCTACTCACATTAGCTTTGGATGGCTATCTGTTTAGCTTTGACCCTGGACTGCGCCATCTTGGTTGAATTTTCGACTGAAAGCGTGCGTGCGTGTGCACATGTGTGCACGCTTTAGACTCCAAATCCCCCTCCCAGGCGGCATTTCTGGTCAAAACAACGCTTATTGCACGGAGCCTGGCACCGGCCTGTACTTCTCAAGCTCCAGGCACAGAATAACAACCTGTCGAGAGTCAACACACACACCATTAAATTTAGGACCATTAAATCAGGGTGCATGGCGATTTGCAGCTTCATGGCCTATTTCAAGGTGGCACGGCGCCATCTTGGAAGTAGCTAGAAGTAGCCAAAACACCCCAGAGGGGATCGACAACAACGGGAGCTATGATTATTTCTAACGCGACAAGCGACGTGACCGCAAAAACATAATCTTTGGTTAGAATTGGAAGCAGATCAAGAGTTATTCACGTTTTAAGATTTTCGATCTCATCCACTAAAATGGAGGGGGACCACTTTGGATGACATCCCACGACCACCAAGATTTTGTGGTCAAATGCGGAAGTAGACGTTCTGAGACGGTTCTTCCGGGTGCATCAGTTTTTGCCCGCTCGGGGTGTTAAGCTGACACAACATCCGGTCGCGTTGTTTTGGATCTACAAAATAAGGGGCGATATCTTGGCATATTGTAATTAATCGCGGCGGGGATTGTGTTAACTTGTTTTCTTGGGACTCTTATTTACTTCACCAATTACCCTGTTTGTTGTACATTGTCACAAGTTGCCTGGATAAGAGCAACCGGTATATGCCCGATATGTGAGCCAACTTCATCTAAGCACTTTTCTCATTATTTTGTTTGTCTGACTTTCATATTAACAGGAGGTAATAACTTAATCCAAGTCATACATGAAGAGAGAGTGATAAGGATGGGTGTGTCGGGGTCGGGGACGAGAATGAAAACATCACTTTAACCGAGTCTTGCCATTCGTCCAATGTGTTTTGCAGAGCGTTTGGGAGGGAAATGTTAAAGAGGAACATCGGCACAGTGGTGGTTGGCTTCCCCGCCACGCCCATCATCGAGTCCAGGGCACGTTTCTGCGTGTCGGCCGCCCACACCAGACAGATGCTCGACACGGTGAGTCACCCGTTTAATCGGTGCGATGGTGTTCACCATCACCTGCCATGTGTATCTGCAGCAGCAATCTTAGGTTCCCCACATTGGTCGCTGTTTGCCTGTCTCTCTGTCTATGTCTCTCTCTCTTTCTCTCTCTCTGTTCGCTATTATAGGTAAAAAGAAAAAACATAGTTCTGTGGATGATGTGAGCTGTACACATTTGTTTGAAGCCACTACTGTAGTTCCACTACTGGAAGGCAACAGCCGTTATTAGGTTTAATAGTCATTTATATTTGACATCTTATAGAGGTTTTGCCAATTTGTTTTATCCACAATAGCAAGTTTCAACAAAAGCGGCAACCATAGAAGAAATAAATGTAATCACCCATGCTGGCACAAACGGGTCTAAAAGTGTATTGATACCTGCCAACCAGCGATGCCCGGGTTACGCTGATTACAAAGTACACTGTTAAAGTGACGGTACACATATTAACCATGCAGTTAACAGTTTCTTTTATATTATTTTATTGGTTCTGGTTAGAAAAGTACTGTATTTGAAGACCCTACTAAAAAATACTCGATTGTGGGCTCAATAAGAACACGGCTCGATAAGCCTGATTAACAATAAAAATTAATAAGCTCCATCCCTACATATAAGTCCAAATATAGGTCCAATTTCCTTACCGACATAATAAATAAATAAACAGTAATAAAGACCGTTATCACCACACTCCGTAGTACCTAGGTACGTGAAATATCTGTCCATTCATGTGTCTGTATTTCACGTATCTCGAGAACTGGCCTTCAAACATGGGAGTGCCGTGTCTGGTGTTGTGTTGGTCAAATAGATGTTTGTCCAGAACCGCCGATCCAACCCATACGCCCGCCTATATATAGACATATATATTGAGATCAGATAAGGCTGGTATTTATGGAAAACTTGAGAAGTCTTAAAATGGAAGACATCTCAGAATCTTGTGGAATATTGTTACGAAACCCACTTTAGCCAGTTAAAAGAATGGATTTGATTACTCTTGACATGACATGAGAGCATGCTTTTGATCCATGGACCATCATGAGTTTGGACTCGCTACTCTACTCTGAGAATGACGTTGTCCTCTCAGCAGTTTGGGGTGGGGGGTGGGTGTGTGTGTGTGTCCTCTTTTATTATAGTAGATCTTGGAACGCTGATAGCTCTGTAAATATTACAGCATGGCTCAGACAGACAGATTTTATTTGGGCCGCTCTGTCTCTCCAAAGACACTTTCATCTCACTGAGGAGTATGTCAACACCATTTTTAATAGTCCATTTAAAGGGCATCAGCTTCACTTTGTTGAATGCTACGAGGAGCCGCTTTTTCCGTCTTTGGAAGCCCACCTCTCTATCTCTCCCCCCCCTGCCCCCCTCCTCTCCCCCCTTCTCAAACCGTGGAATAAAAAAAAAGGTCAGGAGGGAAGGTAAATTGTTTCCAGGTGTTCAGCGGTGTATGCAATGCTGCAGATACAGAGTCTCCGATGGAGAAGGAGTGTAGGAATCTCTGCTCACTTGTGGTTTTTTCTGCAATGACTTCTCTGTGCACCTTTCTCTCCAGAGTTCCTTCTACTCTTTGCTTGTATCGCTCCCGATATGATTAAAGGCTAAGCGCCAGGGATAATGAGGGCTTTTATCGTGAAACCTGCTAAAATAAATTTTCTTTGGCTTTGCGTTCCCCTTGCCTAATTTATCAGGCTTTCTGGCATGCTACCCTTATATTTGTCTTGCTCTCTTCCGTGGGTCAATGTGAAAAGATTCATCTTCTACGCCCTTTAATTTCCATAATGGGACCAATTTGAAGGCCGTCTAGGTTCAGGGTCAGTAATGTCCATCCTGTTCCGTCTGCAGGCATTGGAGGCCATCAGCGAGGTGGGAGAGGTGCTGCAGCTCAAGTATTCCAGACGCCATGACCAGCCCCTGTCCTCCTCGGGGTGGATGTCCGAGGAAAGCCTGCTTCTGGATTAGGCCAGCTCTGTACCTCCCAACCCTCGTCTTTGTCCCCCAACATCCTCATCGCCCAAATTCACTCTGTCCATATCCTGTACCGCCTGGCTCTCCACCCCTTCCCCCCTCAGCGGGTGGCTCACCGGAACATAAGTATTCAGTGGGTCCAACCCGGCTTTGTAAACCTCAGACGCTAACATTTTGTTACCCGTGTGTGTGTGTGGGTGCGCTTGTGCGCACGAGCGATGGCATTCTGATTCCTATCCAACTGTATCCCGAGAAGCCAAAGCGGTCATCGCGGTCATTTTGTGTTAGGAGCTGTTCATTCTTTCCCCTAACTTATTGTGACTGCAGATTTGTGTCAGACCTAACGTCACATCTTGCGTGTGCACAGCACACATTGAATTCTTATTGTATTATTTGTGAAATAATAATGGCAACAACAATGCGGAGTTTCTTTGTAATTCAAACAAACGGTAAGGCGGAACAGTAGACGGGAAGTCTTGATAATGGGTCTTAACTGCTCATGCAGCTGGGGAAGAAAATATAAATGCAAAATGCGTTTTATATTGGTCGTCATTGATGCACACAACAGTAAACATAGTACGTATGTATGTAAATATTATTTATCCCAACGTTTGTGGAGGGTAGCTTCCCAAACCTCAAAGATACGTTATTTCATAGGAGGCAACATAACCATGTGCTCTCCATATGTATTTATCTGATCGCTTTTCTTTTCCATAATCAGTCTTACTTGAACAGCATAGATTATTGGGTTCTTTCCATAACCAAAGGATGAATATATAAATTATATATAGGAATTATATACTTTATGTGTATAGATATATTTTATACTGTTGTCTTAAAAATAATGTAAAGTACCTGTTCAAGATGAAAACCGAAACTTAAACCAGGGAAAGAACCCAGTCGGAGAGCAAGGAGTAGTTTTTACAACTTATTTTCTAGAGATATTTTTCAGCCTTATTTACTGTTTACACCTGCACTCAACAAAACTTGAGCCTGATGTCTTTAACATTTCTATTTGCTAATGAGCTAAATGTGATTGATTTTGCTTTCTTTTTTAAATCTGTGTCTCACTCTCACATAAGTGCTTTGTTGTTGAACCAGCGTTGATGCCAATCGTTAAACCAACATGACGCGCTGCAACCACCCATCTGTATGTATGATGACAATGCATCCGTGCTTATCTGATGTACAGAAAGCTTTATTTATTTAAATAGCTTTTGTTTGTTTGTTTTTGTACTTTCAGCTGTCTGTTTTGTTTTGTGATTTTTATCGGAAAGGCAGCTTCAAATGTGTCCCAGTGTAACTTGTTTTATCTGACTACTACACATCTCAACCACTTGATCCTCGCGTCCCTTTTCTGGGCATGTCATAATAGGCCTTTGGAGCATATTGTATTTTCCTGCGAAGATATTTAGTATAGAGGGAAAATGGAGGGGAACATAGTCCGGTGGTTCAAGGACCATACTGTTGTTATGATGTAGGTTCATCAATAATTAAGAATAATTACCACATTTTATTCAAACGTTAAGGTGCTGAACCCACCTTAATTTCAGCTATAGAGTTTTCAAAGTAATCAACAATTTACCTTTTAAACTCGACAGTGATGTACTTTTGCCCACCCCAAAAAAGAATCTGCAACACAAATGTCAATGGATCTCCAGCATGTGTCAAGTCTCTACAAGTTGAATGTCATAACCTAATGAAGTGAATGGAATCCTTGACATTAAAAAATATTTATGGCATTCTTGGGGAAACGGTCAGCCGCAATAGCTGCAAGTATGTCAATGGGATGAACATGCCAAACCACCTGTTTGGTCTGTTAATACTTAAACCCTTTACAGTACTCAGTCATCCAGATTCCCAAGGGCTCTATAATAGACCCACTGCTGTTTGCGCAATACGGAATAGAAATAACGGATCTACAAGCTTGTAGAGGTGTTGTTTTTTTTGTCAAATGTTAGCCCTGCACTAGGGATGCCGGGGTTCAAGTGGTCAACTTCAGTGCTAGAACTACTGACAGGCATTGTAAATGCACAGATGACGTAGTCACTGAACTTTGCAAAGCTTTGTTTGGACATGCTTAAAATGTCCAAACTTTTTTTGTTTTAAATCCCACGTTCCTGTGAACATCTTAACTAAAGGCATTCCACATTGACATGCTTTCCACTGTTTGTGTTTCAGTTAATGCTAATATGCTATTATGTTTCTTTGTGTACCCGTACCAATATAGAGCGGTTCCTCTACATATGGTATGTATGTACTATGTACATGTAAGGGTTAAACATCCTGTTCATGCACGTATGTTTATGTTATTGATCACTTGTTCATGTGAAAAAATATTTTGTTTATGTGGCCACATCTGCGTTGACCAGTTGCAAAGCTGGTTGTGTGTGTGGCACTGGGACCATACCTGTATAAATATATAAGATGACTAAATGCAACACCCAGATGCTTTTATTGATTTAAGTGCGTTTAGCCTTTTAACAGTATGACAACATTTAAGGGTCACTTTTTACACTACATTCATTGTGTTCATTGCATTGCCTTCTAGTGATGGTCAGTCCCAAAAAAATGGTTATTGATTATTCTGAATTCTGTTTTCTGATGATATTGAAACGTTTTGCCTCATGTCAAAGTTTCTTTTCAAGCTATCTGGGAGACCCTACCGTATGTCAAATGTTTTTTGTTTGTCTGTTTGTTTTTTCAAGACAATGTGATCACTCAGAGGAACATGACAGTTGCTCTCAGGGGGGGTTTCTGAGTTTGAAACGTACGTATTCACTGCAAAATGGAGACAACTCAGATGTTGGACTCCCTTTGTTGAAGTGACATTGTTAAATGTACCACAAACGGACCTGTGAGCTGACTGTTATGACCATGGAAACTTCCTTATCAGTTGTTTTTTTTTGCCCTTGGTGAGTTCAGTGTATTTTGGTGGAAGATAAACCACTTAAAAGGGGGTTGTAAACCATGATGTATGTTGACCATGCTGTTGGAAACTGCTGCAAAGATTAAATCTTTCTTTTTATCAAGTTTTTTGGAATGGGTCTGTTTATTTGCATGTTGCACACCACATAACTCACTGCACAGCAACTCTGCACTAACGAGACTAAATGTTATAATAACCCATGGTCCTGGACAGTGGACACATTTATCGATAACAAGTTGTATGAAAAATGTATATGACTTTCCCTCATTGCGCCTCCATACACTTCGCTGAATCCTGCTCCATATTAACCTGACATTCCTGTACACCCCTACCCCCCCTTTCAGGAAACAAGAACCCCCCCACCCCCCAGTGCTGTGGGCAATTGGGCACTCCCCCTCCTTCATGCAACGGGGGGGACCAACATCTGAAAGCGTGCGTAAAAGTTGACCCAAACCCTGGATGTTGGCCACACACACACAGTCACACACACGCGTGCGCGCACAAATACGCTTTACAGAACCTGTGCTGTTGAACTAACTAATGGATTACATGAACGTCGGAGATAAAAACGACACGGTATACTATTCGCTCCAGATGTCAGTGCATTGGAAAAATCCACCCACCCACCCACGACGAGAAACGACTCGCATTGTGTAAAGTAGTCGAATAAATAAGCGTGAAGCGCCGGTGCGGACGGGGATATCTTTGCGTGGGTATTTGTTTTTGCTGCTACTTAAAGCCGTTTGCAGACTGGCTTTATGGGGCATCTTGACCTCGACCCACCATACGGACAGAGTCAGACAGGGTAGCGTGTTGTGTTGGAGACGTACGGCTGGACACTGGAGCGCAGCTTCATAAAGTGCGACACTGAATTCGAACTGAAGCTGACAACTCTGTCCCGAAGACAACGTCAAAGACAAAATCGATGAAAGCACTGTCTGGAGACTTTCGATTATTGTAAATCAAAATAATTATACGGAGAAAAAAGCAGTTGGAGGCGCAGAGTATAGGAGCATTTACGAATCTTCCTAAAAGGATTTGTTTTTCTGTCAGTGGAGAAGATGCATCAAGTCACAGGGAGATTTCAGATGCTGATGTTTTGGCTAATACTTGTTGTTAGTTTTGTGACGGGTTTTCCCACCAGGCACAAGAATGTTGGCCACAAGCTCCGTAATGGCGTTTCTTTAGAGGTAAGTTGTTTTCCTAATGGATTATATGTGTGTCATACGTGCAAATAATTAAAGTTCCACTGCGTTGATATTAAGTAACAATTAAGTTCCTTAAATGTCCCTATAACTGTGATGCTCTGTGATAACACCTGCACCCGATAGGCTACAATATATTAAGTTAAAATGATGCATGCAGGTTGACAAGTTTATTGGCGACAGCTGGGCTACGTGCATAATTCCCATTCATTGCCCAGTCATGTTTTCAACAGCCTATAGCTATAGGCTGTGATAATAATTAACCCATATTTGCTATGCATAAGCTTTAAATGGCAAAGCTATGCATGCATTGCTTTGCCATTTAAAAAAATATTTAACAGCCGTTGTTTTACTTGTTTTTACACCATAGAATCATCGTTGAACCACATAGGCCACATAAAGTTTAGTTTTATATTAGTCAAGAATAGCTCAAATTATATTACAGTGGAATTTATTCAGGGAAGCATGTATAGGCTATAGCCTACTACACTACAGCATTGTTCTCCTCTGCGAGCTGTATAGTAAGGTATTGAATGAAGAGGGTTTGACATTATAAGACGACCCCCCCATACCGACTCATTTGTGGAAAAAGAACATTTAATGTCAAATTGTCTAGTTCCTGATTATAATACGACCCGTTTTTTTAGGATATTTCCATTGGGGAAAAAAACCTATAGTCTTATATTCAGGCCAATATGGGTAGGCCTACTGTAGTTTCTAGTTTGCATATACATGCATGGACATAATATATGGATATGCAAGAAGTGTGTGTGTGTGTGTGTGTGTGTGTGTGTGTGTGTGTGTGTGTGTGTGTGTGTGTGTGTGTGTGCGCGCGCGTGTGCATGTGATTGTGAAGCGCGGGCTCGTACGTGCTCGTCGGGTCTGAGCTGTTTGCCTTTGAACCTTTTTTTCCTCTCCTGCGTGGCCTCCTGTTAGCAATTGCGTCTCTCTATCCTAGAGCCTGTCTTATTGGTGTAAGATGTCATGTCTGATTGATGTTAGATGTGGAAAAGAGGGGATGGAGAACTAGAACGAGAGAGGGAGAGAAGAATATGGAGGGTGAGAAAAACTGATAAAAGTGTGTCACTGATGACTGTGCACCCTTTCCTGCTTTCCTGTGACCTCCTGGTGGATGGGATGACTGTTCCAAAGGGGTGGATGGATGGATGGATGGAGTAGAAGATGAGAGCCGGGGGTAGAGGAGAGGATGGCAGTTGCCAGGGCGCGCAGTAACGAGAGACTTATGTAACCATAGTAAGGCAAACCCCAGGCAGCTCTCACACTGGGGGAGGGGGGGCTGAGAGCAGGGGGTCAAGGGTCATCCTTCTGATTGTTTACATTGGCCTTATTCTGTGTTAATGTGGAATTTCCTGTTTTCTTTTTTTTCTTTCTTTTTTTTCACTCTCATGTCTTGGAGTGGAGGAGGAGTTTTGTGTCCAAGTGTGAGTGTGCCTTTTTTTTGTCCCCAAATATTGAACCTATGTTTCCTCTGTCAATATCCCAGCCCCCCCCCCCCTCCCCCATACCGCAGCCCCCCCAACACCCATCACCCCAATTCCACCGAGCGCAGGCATTTGTTTTTCCTTTTTTTCCAATTTCCAAAAGCGGCGATCAAAGGGGGCCCATAGTTTATTGTTCTTCTGTAATGGTTTGGAAACGGCCAAGTGCAGAGGCCTTTGATATCCGTGGTCACATAAATCAGGCCTGCCACACCACCGCGCCTTCCCAGCGGCTCCCCCCCCCCCCCCCCCCCTATCCACACTGCGCACCTCCCACCATCACCCCCACCTCCACCCACCCCCACTCCTGTGCCTCGACCTCCTCTCCTGCCTGTCCTGAATGTGTGTCATCGTAAGCAGCGACCGTCACTGGCAGCAGCAGCACCACCAAATTATTCCTAGTATAGGCTATATAGTGGTTCTCAAAATGTGGTCAGGGGACCCCTAGGTGTCCCTGAGAGGTTTGCAGGGTGGTCCCCTGCCAAATGAGGAGTTTATAAGTTTCTGTTTCCTTATCCTTGAGTGTTTAGATAAGGAGCTATATATGTTTGTTATTATTATTATTATTATTATTATTATTTATTCTTTGAGGGGCGCTACTACGCTAGCCCCTATATGGGTTTGTGTGGCAACACAAACATTTGCTGATGATTGGCTGATCACCCCATGGCGATGATTTGATTGGTACATGGATAAAAGTGAGGGCAGTGTGTGTTTCCGGTGTGTTTCCGGCCGTCTGTGAGCAGCTAATCTCCAGCAACCGTTGGACTGATTGGCATAAAACTGTGCCTTAACCTAACCTCCTTAAACCAAAATCTCTCACATCGGCATAGCGCCACCAGGAGACCTATAGTTTTGCAAAACAAATGATTGGATATCACTCTTAGATATTTCGTCCAAACATCAATTCGTAAATCGTAAATAGGAAGATGCAAGGCTATGTTATGTGGGTTGTTCCACCCAACCCACTTTGGATTGGGTGGAAGTGGGTTTGTTTGTGTGAAATCACAAGGTCAGTTTCCAGGCCAGGCCTCAAGTCTCCCGCTGCATCCATACAGTCAGTTTAAAGACCCACCACATGCCATCAGCCCTGCGGGCCTTTGATCCGGGGAAGCCCCTCTGCTCTGCTGTGTGGAGGAGAGGAGGAGGAGGAGGAGATGCAGGGATGAGGGAGAGGAAGAAAGGAGGAGAGTGATATACAGGATCCAGATGTGTAACAGGACAGGATGAGGAGGGTGTGAAAGTATTTGGCCTCCCCTCACTCCGGTGTGCGTTCTATTTGTGTCTGTAAAGATGGGTCCATATAGTAGTGTGCGTGCGTGCGTAACGCCCGGGATTCAAACTCGGGTCTCCCGCGTCCAACATCTTAACCACTAGACCAAAGGGATATCCCTATATGGACTGGGGGAGATATTAGACTTGAGCCCATCAGGCTGAGGCGCTGACCCACTCTGCTACACTCATCCCCCTTTTGACCACGTCCCACGGGCAAACCCGATCCGGGTCACAGCACCAATGTAACGCCCAAGATTCTAACTCAGGTCTCCCGTGTGAAAGTCCAACATCTTAACCACTAGACCAAAGGGATATCCCTATGGACCGGGGGAGATATTAGACTTTTGAGGCCATCAGGCAGAGACTCTGAGCCACTGCCATTCTGCTACGCGTGCATGCGTGCGTGCGTGCGTGCGTGTGTGTGTGTGCGTGCGTGCGGGAAAGAGAGAGAGAGATCATTACTGCTGGTCAGAACTGAGGTGATGACACATGCATACAGCAAACTGAGTTTGTCTTCCCAAACACAAGTATACTCAGTGGCCTATAGTGTGTCCGCCATGAAATTGGGAGGTCAGGGTTCAATCCCCCAGCCGGGTCATCCCAAACACTAGAAAAAAGGGAACCAAATGCCTCCCTGCTTGGCACTCAGTCAACACCAAGTGTTAGATTGAGGTACGTTCCCGAGACATGATACTAGCGTCATGTCCTGGTGAGTACTTCAAGTACGTCATGGATGGTGGGTGTATGTACTGGGTGTTTGTGTGTGTATGGGTGTATGTACTGGGTGTATGGGTGTGTATGGGCGTATAAGCCATCTCACACTAGAGAAACAAGAGATAGGCCCTATGAGTCACATGGCTATGGAACCATTGGTTCCCATGGCTATGGAACCATTGGTTCCCATGGCTATGGAACCATAAGCTCAACGTGCCCATGCAGCCACCCCCCCCCCCCCCTGGTTCCAATCCTTTCAGCTTCAGCTGAAATGGAAGAAGTGTTACTGAAATTGATACTATCAAGTCTGTACAGATATATGTAAAGCTTTTTAGTAGTAATAGGAAAGGCTAATCCTAACCCTTTCACTCTTCAAAAACCATAGTCTTCCATCTGATAATATTTACTGATTTTATTATTTTTCTGAATCATCATTTTGGGCAATGTGAAGAATTGTGATGGTAAATCTTTGGCAACAGGTCAAACTTGCAATCCTTAACCAATTAAGCCTATGGCTTTTTTAGTGTGGTTTCCCTAAGAAGGGCAACCAGACTATAGTAATTAATTGTCTGACTTTATTTAGAGTAACCCTGAAAAGTTTGTTATTTATTATTCCGCCCTGTGATGTCATGTGGTTCAAACTCAATACATCATCATCATCATACATCCTCATCATACTGTACTTAGTGAGCTACTCAAGCCCACACTGTTCCTTCAGGATCAGTGTTTTCTAGTTATTATTTTGAGTGGCGCTCCAATGCGTGGCTTTGTGTGTACAGTATGTACCCCCTGTGACGTCATGTAGCATCTAAGTCGATGGGAAAATGTCAAAATAAATGTATGTCCCCCCCTGACATCATGTGGCATCCAAGTAAACTTGATCATCATGATAAAAAGGTGCCGCTCACTGGGGCGCATACGTTGTTGGTCCGATGTACAGTCCGACATGCATGGCCGGTTAAACACTCACCCGTGGCTCCGACATGCGTGGCCGGTTAAGACTCACGTGTGACTCCGACATGCGTGGACGGTTAAGACTCACCCGTGGCTTCCACGTGCGGTTACGGCTAGGGTTAGATTAGGGTTTGGGGTAGGGTGTCGGACTATTGCGTGTCGGACTCTTAGTACGTCGGACCAAAGATATGCACCCCTGCTGACTTCACACAAGTGTGACTTTTATTATGACAGACTAACTGCACACCAGAACGGATTCATTGGGGCCCCAAGGCCGCAAACCACGCCTCGCGTCGGTGCAACCACACTTGCGATTTCTCCAAATTGAAAATTCAAGTTCATAATTTGAAAACAGCCGAACTATCTGTTACTTTTGAAAACAATTGAGGTTATTTGGAAAACCTTCGCCTATAGAATGATGTGCCCAAAATAGGGACACCAGGGCCAATGTGGTTGTAATATTTGCTAGTTTGCTATTTGCTAGTAGCCAAATTGCAGATTCCTGTGGAGGGGGCTGCCTTGTCTTCCATCTCATTATGTTTGACAGGCCGGTCCTGTAAATAGCCACTACGTTTTCACATGGCTGGAGTTGACCAGCTGAATGACTTTTTTATGGGAAAGTTGCTGTCAGCCTGTGAAGAGTACGTCCTGTTCTAGGGGGCTCCAGCTACAGCTCCTCAAACATTTTGTCTCCTGCCCCGTCACGGCACCTCCAATCTCCACTGTTTTATGCTAAGCTAGTGTGCCTCAACCTTTTTTATTTATTTAAAGAACCCCAAGGTTCATTAGGCCATGGATGGACCCCATTTGATCAAGTTAAGGGGCAGTTTGGTTACAGTATATTATGTAAGGATATAGTAGTACCTGGTGAATGACATTCAATAGCTTATTAGGGGTTGTGGAATGGGGGTTGTTCAACTCGGTGTCTCTCAACAAAAACGAAAATGACAAACTGAGGCACTTTCCTCAGTTGAAAAATAAATATTGTACGACAAAGTATAAATAAGCTTTAGGGCTAGGGTTGATTCATTGGCAGGTCATGCCCCTTGGGGGGCCCATATTTCCCAGATAATATAGACATACTATACAGTGTATATTATGTTTGACCTTATAGCCTCCCTGTTACCATTGCGATGTCCACATTTATCTCAGCAACGTCTCTCATTAATTTGGTTAACTGCACTTTCCACTGGTCCAGGACCAGAGCAGAAAGGAATGGACCTCCTTCTGAGGACCTGAAAGAGAGCCATGGAGGTGTACTGTACACAGCGACATCGGCGACACAGCGGATGGAGACTCACCCAGGCCAGCCCAGGGGTCCCACGCCTCCCAGGCCCTCTCATTAAAGCTAAAAGAGATTCTTCTGGCACAGGACCCTCTTTGTCCAGGGCTGGGATGCCATGGCCAATGTGGGAGGAAAAAAAATAGAAAACTAGAATGCAGGGCCTGGTTGGTCGATTGGTTAGTTGCTTCAGTGGCTTTTTAGAATGCTGACGGTCAATATTTTTCAAGGGGTGCTTCCTGGAAAAATGATAACTTAAACAGTGTCCTCGAGGTGTCCATCAAGGGCCAATTATACCTTATGAACAACAAAGTGTTTTGTCTTTTTGAGTGGTGCAACCACTCCCCTACGGAGCTATGTGAGTGGGTGGCTGGGTGGCTGGGTGTCTGGGTATGAGCACGAAAACAGCATGGTTGTTTTTCACCACGCAACCTAACACACACACAAACACACACGCACGTATTAACTGTATATATGATGCTTGAATGTGGGTGTGCCAGTACAGTACAGTGACAGTACAGTACAGTACAGTAGAGGGACCCCCACACGTCGGTAACTCTGTCATTTCTCTACTGTTCCGGACGCGGAGCGGCTTGCTGAAACGCCGAAAATGTGTATCTTCTTTAATATTTTAATATTTCCTTTTTCAATCAGGCCCATGGCCAGCCATCCCAGAGCAGTGGGGTCCAATACGACCCAGAGACTCTGGAAGAACAGAACCAGGTGCAGAGCCTGCCGGCGGACCACCACCAGAGGAGGTGGTCCCACCCTCAGCATCGCTCCGTGGGGGTCCTTCCTCAGCCAGAGCCAGAAGAGGAGACCAAGCCGTTCATCCTGGACCTGAAAAACTTCCCTGACCTGGCCAACGCTGACCTGGGCTCACAGAATCCCAACATACAGGTCAGTGGGATTTCCTTCTATTTTATGCATGCTATCATGCTGAGAACGTAACAGTGGAATATCTATAAAATGAAACGATTCATATATATATATTCTGCTATGCTTAGCCTACATAAAATGCTATAAGTCTACATAAACTGCTATGTAAGTCTACATAAAATGCTGTCTAAGTTACATAAGTTGAGCCTTTGCATACGCCTGTAGGAGGTTGAGGCTAGGGCAAGTACTGTGGCAAGTGCAATGGGCTGAAGTCTGAAGTGAAGAGGTGTGGTTTGGTTGCGGGCAGCGACCGGGAGCCAATGGAGGGCTCCCAGAGATAGAAATGCCATTCAATGGGGGTCTGTAGCCTAATTCATGTCAAACTGGGGGTCCTTGAAATTAAAATGGTTGAGTACTGCTAGAGCCGTAGAAATGTTCTCTTATGGGGGTCTCTGGCATCTCTATTCAAAAGGGGGTCCACGGGGTAATAAGTGTCAATTCGGGGGTCCTTGACACGAAAGAGTTCGGGAACCATTGTTCTAAATTGTCTTTCTGTTTAACTTCTCACAGGGTAGTTATCCTTCGTCCGCTTTCTGGTCACTGCAGTCAGGATGTGGTTAAGTGGACATAATAATGGCTATGTCTACATCATATGGCTATACAGTTGCCTGCCCTGCTGCTCGCTGTCCCAATCTGACTGATTCTTCTGCAACATGTGCACCAAATTGGCCTCTTTATCCTTTAATAAGACCTGAGGCCGATTCTACAAATGTCTTCTAAACAGATTTCTGAAAAAACTTACAGTATGTTGCCAACTTGCCATATCATGGTTCTCGAACTGTTTCATGTCAATTGGATCCCCAAAGGTATTTGTATTTGGCCGCGGACCCCCATCGAAAAAGATGTTGTTCCAGGGATCCCAGAAACAAAGATTTGAGTTAAAGATGTTTGCTTTAAAAATGTATATATAACGAAAATTACACACACTTTCACGATTTTTCAAAAATAGCATATCTACAAGCTCATAGCGCGCCACAAACTGACACGCTATAAGCTTGTATGTCGAATATTGAAAAGCTAAAGTATAAAATGACACAGATACTTTCTCGGTTTTGTCCACATAATAGCAGTACTTAATCCATAATCCAGTATATATGCAGGCAGGATGTTCCCTCTCTTGACTTCTTGCTGCCTGTTCTTTACATCAATTAAAGCAGGGCCCCTTGCCTCGCCTGTAGCATCTAGCAGTAATACTGAGTCATACTGAGCTAACGAGAGCAGAACAAATTCTCATGTTCTCTGCGGGTTAGATGCATAAGGCAAAGGAACGGGGCATCATTTTGATTGTCTGATTGCTTATTGCTCATACAGTATGTCCTGTTTGGTTAGCGTCAACAAGGCTTCATATCACAGGCCAACATTTAGATAAGACGGTTGATTTGAAATGAGCTTGGAATTCTTTGCTCATTGCATTTCCAGACATATAGATGATCATAATGGACACATACAGCTTATCGCCCATGGTAAACCAAGAAAGTATGCAACTGAGAGCACGCACTAGGTGATGTAATGGTGATGTAAAACAAACGGTGAATGGCATTTAATGTTTGTGTTAGGGACGAGATTACGTACATTTTCCCTTCATTGTCAATGGCGTTTAAAAAAATAACATTTAACTAAAAACACCTGTATATAGGAGGGCCCTCAAAAAATGAAATAAATCAACGTCATTGTAACCTTTGCCGAACAGTAGGGCCTATAAATTGAACATAAAGCAATGTAGTTTTAGTTCGTTTTCATCACTATAATCCAATTATGTCACATGCCTGTACTTCCATGGCTTACACACTTAAACCCTATACTCCTTGACTGCAATCCCCCAGGGGTCTTTTATTCCCCTCAACACCAAATATCTTAGGCTAACATAGTTGATACACAGGCCCATGTGTTATTGTCGCGGAATGTTCGCAGACTATTATGACATTATCTAGCTATGGTGTGGTTAAGAAGAACTTAAATAACATCCAACATTCCACATACCATAGGTAAAACCAACCTGGCACAAAAAAAGTACAGTAGTATGTACTAGGGAGGGATTTGGTTGAAAACACAGCATATGAAAACACAGCCTTATTGTCTCACAGCCTTCTGTGAACCATCAAATGTCACTGTTTTACACCTTGTTTTGGTGCATTTGTGCCTGGATACTGTGTCTCTTCAGTAAGTAAGTAAGTAAGTAAGTAAGTAAGTAAGTAAGTAAGTAAGTAAGTAAGTAAATAAGTAAGTAAGTAAGCAAGCAAGTAAGTAAGCAAGTAAGAACAATGACAAGGCACAATTCACATTAATTCAGTGGGATTCCACTCTCCCCACACAGGTAACCATCGAGGTGGTGGACAACCCACAGATGGAGGTGGAGATGGAGCTGGCCAAGGAGAAAGAGTGGCTACCCTCCTCTCCCTCATCCCCGTCTGCCACGGTGGATTGGCCGGCAGGGAAGAAGCTCTTCTGGCCCCTATTCTGGGGCTACACCGATGTGGACTCCAGTGAAGACAGCACAGGGCGGTCAGGCTCGGAGGACGCTGGAGAGGAAGAGGAGGAGGAGGAAGACTACTCTCTGGACTATGGCAGTGAGGATCCACTCCCCAGCGGCGTGGGAGGAGACTGGGACAGTCACTGGAACGAGGGATGGGACCCAGTGCAGAGTTATTATGGTAAGCTTGCCAAGTGTGATTCATAACGATAACAATAGTAAAACACAAAACAAGGTTACAACGTGTTTTACCACAACAAATATGAAATAAAATTAAACTGAACCAAAACCCTGACTCAGGAACAACCAGACTTTTTTTTAAAGGTCGTGAATGGAAGTCTGCCAAAGTCTGATGTAATTTCACATCATACCCAGTGTGCATTTTACTATTTCTCCCCCATTCTGAATTCCCATAGACTTTTTTCAAATTGCATCAAATAAGAACAGTGTTCCAAAAATAAACAAATGTTCCCGGCCGTTTGGATATGAAGAATCAAGTGATGGTGAGAAAGCACTAATGTTGCCACCGGTCTACCGCTGAATTTGTAAAGTTTTCGTTGTTTCAAATATGAGTGAATGACTGTCATAAACAATACAGATCCATCTCACCGACAATATCACAGAGACAGTTTATTCTCCATAGAGAAATTACTTCAGCAAACCAGGGGATGAGCAAGTGACGTCAGGACGGTAGTCTACAGTACACTTCTCCGAATTTGGCTCGTTCCATTATGTGCGATGGTGCAAACAATGGAGGAGGCTAGGGAGGTGGAGTGAATTTGAACGCTGACAGCTGTACAACTAGCTGTGTCAGCTAAGCATGTAGAATGAACAGTGAATAGTGGACTGCTTAAAAGGGCCGCCTGATTTGCACTGTGGGAATGAGGGCGTGTGTGAGATAGCTTGTAGCGAATGAGAATGAAGTGAGGTTGAACGTGGAGAGACAGGCTGACTTGTGGGAGTATGTATGAATTAACTTGTTTGCGAATGAATGGGAGGTCGGGGGAGAGTGAGCTAGCAATGTTCACCTCCTGCCTTCCGTGCTTAGCTGAACTATTCAATTTGGTAGATTTAGCTTCCTCAGGCTTGGATTGGTAACACAATACAGCAAATTGACTGCATCTGGCCACGTTTAGAAGAATTAAATGTTTTTCATTGATCATGATACAGAAGAAAGGTTTTAAATGGAAAATCTCGGTGTGAAGTTAGGTCATTGATGAATTGTATGAAGGAAGGGACAGGAATGTTTGAGGGTAAGAGAGAGACAGACAGACAGACAGACAGACAGACAGACAGACAGACAGACAGACAGACAGACAGACAGACAGACAGACAGACAGACAGACAGACAGACAGACAGACAGACAGACAGACAGACAGACAGACAGACAGACAGACAGACAGGACAACAGAGTGGCTCGGTAGCATAGGGGCTGTCCTGAGTGAGTCTGCCGATGCCAGGCCAGAGGGGCAATGCGAGCACTCGACCGTCAGCGCATTGTGAGCTTCAGGCACTTTGAAGTAGACAGTGGTCGCGGAGGCCTGCCTTTTGAAGATGGGCCCGTTGCGCTCGCTAATGGCAGCGAGAGGCCGGCTCTGTTCTCTGGGACAAAACAGCCCACTGCTTGTGGACAATTAGAGGGCAGATTGGGAACATAGAATGACAGGGCCCATTCGACTGGCCTTTTATCTATCCCAGGCAACCCCCCTAGCCCAACACCCGTGCCCCGCCAACCCCCCTCCCCCCCAAACCCAGACCCCGGCAGCCCTCGCTGCCCTCCGCGGCTCGGCCCTTTGAGCCAGGGCCTGGCATAATTGATGGCTTTAGCATTTATTTATTTACGTTTCTCCTCTGAGTTCCTCTGGGGGCTGTATGGCAAGTGAATGGATAGACCTTATTGGGTGGCAGTGACAGACAAAGAGAATAGGAAAAGAGAGGAATGAGAGGATAAATGAATGGAATGCTTCCATTCAACGTTTCTTATGCGCAAATACACATACAAACTGGTTGATGGAAACAGAGAGCGAGGAGACAGAGAGCGAGGAGGAGAGAGAGAGATTGAGTGATTGCATTGAGAGAGACAGAGGGTTCTGGGCGTTGTGCTGGTCATGGCTCAAAACCTATGGAGAAGCTGTATATAGTCTTTCAGAGGAGTAGGCCTATTCATCTAAGAGGCTGTTTTTTTAGTGACTCACCTGTAAATTACACACATTCAGCCTGCCCTTTGATTTCGTTGATCCCTTTTTGCATGTTGGACTAATAGCACACAGCTGTGTTGTGTGAAAACCATGCTACTGTAGTTCAAGACTTTCCTAAATCCATGTGAACTATATTAGAACAGACTTGCATAAAGCTCGACTGTATAAGTGAAGTGGATGTGTGGACTAGCCGGCAAAAGGGCAACAATGCCTCTTAAGTGGTCAGATCTAAAGATTCGGTGAGCATAAATCAACGATGCCCCGCATGGGCCTTTCCTGTAATTACGGCTCTCCTGGGACGCTGTTCCCGTGTGGTCGAATGGCGAGCTGGCAGCGCCCACATAGGCTGAAATGAGCCCTCGCTACACCCAAGCTGGTATTTCTGCACCCACCTCGCCTTTAATCGAGAACAACTTGTTTTCAGTATCATTAACACCATGAGGAAACGTGGTGGCGTGGGTGGATCAACTCACCCTCGCACAGTCGTCGTCCCCCCCCCCCCCCCCTCCTCTCTCTAATTTGACAGAATCTTGCTTCAAAACACCATGGCTTTGCATGAGAATGGTTATAACAGGAGAAAATTGGCTGCTATATCGGCTTGGGCAGACTAGAGATGAATGCTTATTCTGGATTAGGGAGTTTCAAGAGTATACTCAAACCCACTACCAGTGTCTGCAAATGATCCTTCAGCAGAAATAAGTTGTTTTACTTCGTTTTTTTCCCACACGCATGCACGTGCACGCGCGCGCACGCACGCAGGCACACGCACACACACGCACATGCACACGCACACGCACACACACACACACACACACACACACACACACACACACACAAATCAGCCTGTTATTTTCCTCTTCCTTAGTAGCTCGTTAAACGCATGTGGTGAACGAGAATCAAATGCCCACGACCGCAAACATATCACTGTGCCCCTTGCCTTTTTCTATCCTAGCCCTTGGGGGCTATTTCTGCTTTATTAGTGACTGTAGTGTAAAGTGATGGTAGACAAGTACAGCGATGTTGATGCTTAATGCGTGTGTGTGTGTGTGTGTGTGTGTCTAAGTGGGACATATGGGCGATGCTGCCAGGACGCTGCAGTGCAGCTAGCGAGAAAGGAATTTCACAATTAGTTTTCTTAATTAGATTAGATTTCCAAGCTCTTTCTGTTTTTCTCTTTTTCTTTATAACAATCTTTAGTCATTACCAGGATTTTACAGTGTAGGACTGTGGGCTGAGTTTGAGGGACGGGCCGTCCTCATGAACTGCCTCTTCTCCCACAGATAAGGAGACAGATGAGTGGACCACCTGGTCTCCCTGCTCGGTCACCTGTGGACACGGCGAGAGGAAGAGGACAAAGTCCTGCGGCTACTCCTGCACTCTGACAGAGGCCTCCAAATGTGACCTGGAACCGTGTCCAGGTGAGATACCATTCACACTTTGCCTGGACTCCGGCCCTGCTCCATACATAGAGATAGGATCATAATTCTCCATAGGTCCATATCTCCATACCTGCAGGTACATAGATTTCCATACCTGTACGTCCATAGATCTGGTTCCCTGTACTGTAGATCTTCATTTAGATCTCTATTGACTTTTGATCTTCATTAATGCAACTCATACAGGAAAAATGAGCAAGCATGTACCCGTTATGTGTGTTAAATATGTGTCTCTCTTCTTTGTAGATGGCAACACTGTGGTGGTGGTGGAACCTTTCCCCTTCGAGAAGGAGAACGGCACAGAACCATTTGGCACAGGTCAGTGCCAAAAGCGAATACCTTACTATTCCTTACCCAGTGATGTGTGCACCCAAACTACTGTATATGCAGACTTTTGGGTTAAGTGCTCGGTAATATGCTTAGCTGTGTTTTTCTGCCGTTTTTCAGAAAAACGCGTCCCGTTTGAAGAGTATAATTATTCTATGTATAAAACTCTTATATAGCATACACATTAAAGTCAGGTTGAACTTATTCCGGTGGTAGAAATACCATAATATTTCTTAAGCTACTTCTGAGCTAACTTGATTGCTAGCACATGTCTCTATGACGCCACTATACACACACAGAACTCTAGGCATCTCTCTATAGACGTATTATCCCAAGAGAAAAACTATATAGTATTTTCTAGCATGATAGACACCTCTAACGCCACTTCGTCTGCCATGCTACCCCTCCAGATGTGGACAGCTGTGAGAAATGGCTGAACTGTAAGAGTGAGTTCCTCCAGAGGTACCTCCACCAGGTCGTATCTGAGCTCCCCGGTTGTCCCTGCTCCTACCCCTCTGAGGCGGCCTACACCGTGGTCAGCGTTTTCGACGAGACCCACGACCGGACCTTCCGGTGGCGCGACGACAGCGGCCCCAAGGCGCGGCTGGACATCTACAAGCCGTCGGCTCGCAGCTGCCTGAGGTCGGCGCTCTCCAGCGACTCGTCCACGCTGGCGGCGCAGCACTGCTGCTACGACGACCGCGGGAGGCTGATCACGCGGGGGAAGGGCGCGGGCACGCCCAACCTCATCAGCAACGAGTTCTCACCCGAGCTGCATTTCAAAGTGGACGTGCTTCCCTGGATCCTGTGCAAGGGGGACTGGAGCCGCTTCCACGCAGTGAGGCCACCCAACAACGGGCTGACGTGCCCGGAGAACCCCCACGAAGACGTGTTCATGAACGAGCTGGAAGAAGCCAGGGAGTACTGAGGGACCGCAGCCAAAACGTACCACTTCAACCCAGCGAGACAGACAGTGGCCCAATCCTAACTTGAGAAGGTAGTGCCTACCTTCGGGAAAGAAAAAGAAACGTCATATCATGTCTACATCTTGCATCCGTTCGTGGACAGCACGTCGGTGTCTCAGACAGAGCCTCTGAGTCAGAGGTCATGGAGGAGATGTGTGGTTGTCTCAAGTTAGGATTCGGCACAGCATCCTGACATCAGACTGAACAAACTGAACTGAATTACATGAATGGAAACTAATGCAGTATTCTCCCAATGCTTTCCAAGCTGTTATACACCCAGCATGACATAGAGCTGTCTATTTTTTTTATTCTGTACACTCCCGTGTGTACGTGTACGCGTGATGTCTATCTGCTGGCTTTGTCATTGGTGATCTGGAGTTTAGTGGGTTAATAATCGCAACATGTGAAAATCATCTTGATCCTGCTTCCATACAGATTAGGAAACACATGATTAAGTGGCTAGTTATACTGATAGAGATAAGAAAGAATGGGCAGAGTCCAACTAATTAAGAATCTTAACTATGCTGCTAATAATAAATGAACATACTTCAGGTTTGAAAGATACTAAGGGTGATGCTTTGAAAATACACGCCTACATTTTATAGGGAGGATACTACCACAGTAAACTACAGTGTTAGTTTATCTCTGAGATTGTAAAAACAACTGAGTTAAGTGAACACTCTAGATTTGACTGTGTTTACAGAAATGGATAATTGAAAAGTTCCCATTTGGTCTCGCATGCAGGCACATTAATGTATTTCAGTTAATGTACAGTATGGGGACTCCATTCCTTTGGGTCATGTTAAAAAGGATCTTCAAGCTAATGTGTCGAGGATGTGGAACGGCGGTAGCTTGAAGATCTGTTTTTGTCAGAAATTCACATTGTTGTACGAGTGTGTATAAATTAAGCATAAGACTACTATCAGATTTCTGTACTGCCAAGAGATATGAATCAGATTATTGGTACCTGCTTCCATCTGGCCTATACTTAGTATCTGCAGTGTAAAATTATAGGCCAAAATGGTCCTAAACTGAGCATTATTGTGTTTCATGGATGTTTCTCTACAACGTTCTCAGGGGGACTGACTGACCATGATGATAAAGACCTGTCCACTTACCTCCGACAGGGGTGTGCCATATTGGACCCTTGTACTAAGTGTGTGTGTGTATTTGGGTAGTGATTGACAGAAGGGTGTGGAACGTGTAAAGCAGATTGAGATGAACAATGAACACCATACAGCAGTCACTGAATTAATGGAATAATGCTTTTGTGCGGTTTTGACAAGCAACTCAACTCTTGATACAATTATTATATATCTGTTGTTTTTTTTATTAAGAAAAAAAGGAGTTGCTGTTGTCAAGACTGAGCTTGAAGTCTATATGAGCATAGGCATGGAGCTAATGGATAGAATCGACCATTCCAGTTCATAATCGTCCTGGTCCCAGGGACCTTTAGTATAGAGCTGATTCTTACCTAACCTACCAGGAAGTTTGCATTCACACCTGGCATTATAGGTGCCTAATTAGCAGTGGTGGGAAAAGTATTCAAATGTTTTACTTAAGTAAAAGTATCAATACTGTAATAGAGAAATACACTTGTCCGGAATACAAAATGTACTTGAGTAAAAGTACAAAAGTATTGTCATCAAAATTATTCAGAATGTCTCATTTCAAGTTTTAAAATGTATAAAGATCTTTTGAAAATAGCAGATCTACAAAGTCACAATGCGGCGATGGATTGTAAGCTTGTAGATCTGCTATTTTCAAATGGCCGAAATGTATATAGGAGCTGAAGTGGTTAATATATGTTTTGTAAATATTCAAAATCTACAAAGTAACTAGTAACTAAAGTTTTCAAATACATGTAGTGTAGTAAAAGTACAATAATGTGCCTCTGAGGTGTAGTGGAGTAGAAGTAAATACTACAATTGTACTTAAGTACAGTACTTAAGTAAATGTACTTGGTTACGTTCCACCACTGCTAGTAATTCGGGACTATTTAGACGTGTTATACCAGGTGAATGCAACATGGTAAGATGGAAAACCACTAGGACTGGTCCCTGTGTCCCAGAGTTGGAAATTATTGCTATAGGTGGTGTTCCAAAAAAGAAATGGCTGATATTGAATGTACATCAAAATGGCATCCCTATTGGAATGTCATCATAGGTGAAGATTTCCAATTTCTTTATTCTCTCTAATTGAAAACTAAGCTGTGATGACTAAAACTAAGACTAAATATATTGACAATTTCGTCAACAAATAAAAACTAGACTAAAATGTTAGGAAGGGACTATTGGATAAGAGATCCAGTAAGTCATTTTATACTTGGGTGCATGCTGAAAATAGCTGATCTGCATGCTCACAACGCGTCGCAGTCACTACGGCGGCATCAAGGCCCGCCAAAATACATTTTAGACGACTAAATTAACTGTAGATTTGGTCGACTAAAACTAGACTAACACAAAAACTAAATGAAAACTATTCAAATCAAGAGACTATGACTAAAACGAAAATCAAAATGTGCTGTCAAAATCAACAGTGGTCTCACGCACACTGTCCCTACATGAAACAATACGGTTTATTCCATCCAGACATTGGCTTACATTCAATGGCAGCCATCTTTGAATACTACTTCAGGATTAGCCCACTCTGTCTGTTCCACAACGTATTAATTTAACTCTGCAATGGGTAAAAAGAAATTGCACTTTCAGAGATAAATTAACACTCCAGATTCTACTGTGTAATCAATGGATGTTGTTTGTGCTGTTTGTTTGTTTGTTTGTTTTTTTACTCCAAACCTCTTTCAGGAATTTCTATTTTGGGATGTATGTATGCAAATGCGCACTTAATAATACATTATGAAATCACCAATCTTAAAAGAAGGCACTTTATTTAAGATATATAGTGTGTATACATACAGTATATATACTGCATATATATAGCCTATACAGTATATACAGTATGTATGTGTATGTATAGTATATACACACACACGCACACACGCACACACACACACACACACACACACACACACACACACACACACACACACACACACACACACACACACACACACAGGTATATATATCAGAAGACATATATTTGAATATGTACTCATGTCATGTTTGCCATTTGTTGATGATATAGTGTCGTGGCGAAAGGACAAGATAAATTGCCAGGAATGCTGCATTGTTCCAGTGCATATTATCAAGTGTTCTGTTACAAAAAGCATGTTCTTTTTTTTTGTGATTTCTGAACCTAGTATTACATATAATATGGTCTTGTACAGTATTTATTTGTCAGTTCTTTGTTTATTTTTTAAAGTTTGCTGAAGCTTTGAAATGACTCTACTCAACATGGTGCACTACTCGGACTGAGAAATGCGGGCGCTCGACGACAAAAGGGAAACCGCTGGCCTCACATTACATCAAAACAGCAAAATCAAGTGTCTGTATTTCACTCTTACGTTGTATTTCAGTGCTCTGTGAATATGATGTTGCAATTATGATGAAGAAATATATAAAGACTATGCATTCATTGCCTTGCTCATTTTTACTGTGTCATTATTTGTGGCTCATACTGCATTTATTATATTCATATGTCACACATCATGTCCACCCCACAGACGAGCTCAACTGATGGATGTCTTTGTTTTGACTCTCCAGAGTCATGATACCCATATTAACCACAACAATCTACACATCAGCAGGTGATCTTACTACCATAGAGAACCTTAGTATTATTTGTCCACCGATCAGGATGAACAATACTTCCAGCAAGGTCTGAATCTACAAGCATGAGTGCACTGACTGCACGACAGAGAGAGGACAGGGGGTTATTTCACATTCCCAGCAAAAGTGTTCTGTCCAGCAACCATATTGAAAACCAAGAATGTAAAACCATCAAAAGCTGTTTTCTGCATGTAACATACTTTATACGCCTTCGCCCACAACCATGACACTGTTGTACAATGAAAGGCTTTATTGTAAGAGTCTAAAGGGCATAAATGGCTTGGTACCTTTGTGATAAGTTGCTTGATAATATTAATCAAAAGACCTTTGTAAAGGCAGTAATCGATTAGGTGTCATGGCACATTTGTTATGACAGTGCATGTATGAACTATGTGCAAATGTTGTTATGGTTTTATTGAACCATCCAATGAATCAACAGTATCAAGCGCTTCCCTCATTTGTTCTGTGTTACTGAGTGCTCTTGGCATAACATCATATTGGGTCTATGTCTGCTGTTCAAAAGCACCATTAACCATATCTATCAGACATGTCAGGAGACTACGCCAACTTTTCTCAAACCATGCGTCATCATTCCAAAAAACGGGTTCCGGGCCAACTCCTGGTGAGTTACATGACCGACACAACTTTGATGAGCATAGATCCCTCAGCAAGATCACTCATCTCGGTCCCAGGTGAAAAAACATAATAATAATTATAACATTTGAAGATACAGAGCTAGCTCGGAGTCATTCATTCATTCATTCATTTTCTTTTTTTAAATCTTGAAAGTGTGAGAACTACTGATGTAGGAGGCATTTATAGAATCGGCATCAGGTCGTCATGGGTTACGGTGTGAAGACTGGCAGTCAGGCCGTGTATGTCCCCAGTGATTCAATCTAGTTTACATCCACCATCCGTGTTGTTGTCTGTCTCTGGCTGCTCTGCTTTTCTAGGCTGTTCTGCACATATAATCGCAGTGATGTCTGAGGGTATACTCTTACAAGAGGATTAAATAACATCAAGATTAAAGGTTCAAGGGTCAGGGTAATGCAAATCCACAGGCTTAGGTAATCCAAATACCCCTCTTAAATACTCTAATTCGTGTAGGTCATGATGACGCCCATTCTGCTCTCAATGACCCCATAGAGAGAAAGGGAAAGAAAACAGACCTATACGTTTCCATTTCTACGAACATTAGGTCAGAATTGGGATGCAGGTGGGACAGAGTTAACTCATCGTTTGTGCATGCATAATTAAAGCTGAGCAGAAACATCCGTCTAACGAACACACGTAGGCATCCATGTGCACGACCACAATGATAAAGCATTCTGTAGTTCTGTAGCGATTCAGAAGTGGACTACATATGAGTGCTGGGTGGAAGGCAGCCAGACACATGTTGACCACATTGCTGCTGCAGCATAACAGATAAATAACCGCAGATGTGTAGCCTGCACCCAAAGGCCTGCACACGACAGAAAGGAGAGGGGAGAGTAAGTGAGAGGGAGGCTGAGAAACAGGAGAGAAGAAAGAACATAAAATAGACAGGAGAGCTTTCAGGGCTGACCTGAATTCTTGAATTGAAGAGTTGTTTGGAAAATAGATTTGAAAACTGGATGGATACATCTGGCAGGGCATGCCACAACATGCCACAGAATGTTTTATTCATCATCATTGCTTATACAAGCCAAAGACACAGATGTAAAATGTGACCCACAAGACATTATACTGTATTTAAAATACATTATTAGGTAAGAAGATACAAAATATGGTACAGGGAAAAATAAATAGTGAACATAAACCTAAACCCTTGTTCTGAAGTGACAGCTATGCATTGTAACAGCAGGTTAGTGAGGCGCTAAGATGTGTGTATGAGTGCAAACATCTGTGTGTGAACTGTTGGGACTAAAGAAGGTTAGCCAATGGAATACAACCACCCTAAAGACTATAGCAGTATCAAATAGTAGAAAACCACTAGACCTACTGGACATGTAAACAGAGCTGCTACCTTTAAACAAATCTTGTATACTATTTAAATAGTCTTGAGAAGAAATGCTGCTATTTGTCCCAAAGTGACTAAAAAAAGATAGCTGGTATTTTTTTCAAAGTACTTTATACCCTGTATAACATGTATAATGATGTAATGTAACATAGCTCTGTTTACAAAATGCTGTACCCCCTCCAACTGTATATTATACTTTCCCCATTTTCAACAGTTTTTTATCATTTTGACACTTCCTTTGGCAATCTAAACGTATGTTTTATCATGCCAATAAAGCTCCACTGAATTGTTTGCGTGCGCGTGTGCGTGCGCTCGCACATGTGTGTGTGCGCGCGCACACACGTGTGCGTGCATTTCTCTGTGTGTGGTGTGATGTGTTCCTGCCTTTAGTTGTAGTGCTGGTGGCCTGGGCTGTGTGCCATCTCTCGTGGTTACAGATCTGTTTACTCTTGCAGGCTCGGCTGGCAGGAACATGAGATTTCCTCTGGGTGTGCTGTGGCTGGTCGACGGGCAAAACAGCATCATGGCTCTCAGCCACTCCCTATACCGTGACCGTGTCCCTGTACCACACACTGTCTGTGACCAGGGCTGGAAAGTAACTAAGTACATTGACTCAAGTGGGCCTACTGTTAAGAACAGTTTCTTCTGTACTTTTCTTTACTGGAGTATTTCCATTTTTTATACTACTCCATTCTACTCCAATACATATAGCAACATTTTTACTTTTTACTCCACTACAATTATTTGAGTTACTTTGCAGATTTAGATTACTACTAGTGTTAGATTACCCATGTCACACTGCCATTCCGATATGTCTGAGTCATAGCGTTGGAGGCTTTGTCAGAGTACCCGTCTGTCTGTGTCCCTTTTGTGCCCATATCTGTTTCTGTCTGTCTACCTGTGTCCCTTTTTTTGCACATAATGGAAATCCCTGACGTCATTATTAAGGTTAGACAACTGCACTCAACTCACCACACATGTGGGCATGCCCCTTTTGTGCCCATATATGGAGCTGACTGATTTCTTTGCGGCTGATGCCATGGCCCATGAGGACACATTGAGGTTAGTAGACAACTCTCCATATTTGGGCGTGGCTGCTTAGGTAACACCTTATATGGTTATGGCTAAGTCCGAGTGAAGTCAGAGGTCTGCCGGCCGGCCCTTTTATTAGTCAATTTATTGTATTAATCAGTACAAAACATGCATTAACCACTTAAGCCGATTTTGAACTTTGGCTATTCAGAAATAGCTGATCTACAAGCTTGCAAGTATGTTTGTTTTGTGGTATATATTGTTACTTCACTTGGGTAGGCTACTACTTGCACCGCTGTCTGTGACTCTATCCTCCACTGTGGATCACATGTGGTGGGTGGAAGTTGGAACATAAGGGCTGTGAGCGCACAGGCACACAATGGGTCAATGTGTTCAGTCAAAAGCCACTCACTGTTATTGTGCTTCTGTCTGTGCACGCACTCAGGTGCACACGCACCTCTAATGTGCTGTACATAAAGAAAGATGTGTGTGCATGCACACACAAAACTCACTTGTGTCGTAAAACACACATGCAACAAGGGTACAGTGGTACACACAAACATAACAAGAGACAAACCCCCATACTTAAACTCTTCTCACTCTCTCTCTCTGTCTGTCTGACACACAACACACAAACACACACACATACACACACACACACACACACACACACACACACACACACACACACACACACACACACACACCGATGGCAGAGGAAACCATGCAAGGCACCAACCTGAACATCAGGAGCAATGAGGAGTCTTGAGCCTTGCTCAAGGACACTTCGTCACTAACTCATGGGGAGCCCAGGATCGAACTGGGAACCTCATGGTTCCCATCCAGCCGGTCTATCTGCCACTGTCTCTGTCTCTAGTTTGAGGTGAAACTCTCTGTCCGCCTGTTATTTGGCTGCTTTCTTTGCAGGTACTGGAGGTGGGCATGGGCATGGCCTACTGGAGGTGGGCATGGGCATGGCATGGGCATGGCAGACGTCAGCAGAATGGCAACATCTCTAGGTTCATCAGCAACAGTGGCAGCTGATGAAGGAACAGTGTTCCTTTAAAATAGCCAAAGCCTCTGGAGCCCCCTTGCTGCATAATATGTTTTTTTTTTTAAGTATAAATAATTAGCGAACAAGAACAACAAGAACAGTGAGCACAATAAAGCCTGGCCATCAATATCCTCAGACAAGTCTGAATATCTGAAATTCCTCAAAGGAATGATATTATAACATCTTTTTTGTTTGTTATTGTTTGCCCTGCATGTTCATTTCTCTGTTGATAATGTAGGCCTAATCAAAAGAGCAGCCAGCAAAAACAATACCTTTGGACATGAGAGGAGCCCTAGTGCAGAGCCGGGTAGCCTACAACTGAGAAGGCAGACAGCCAGCCATAACAACATCAAACAGCCTGCAGCCTGCAGCGCTTACACAGAGCCAAGACCCTGGACCAAAAATATGATATGTCCTGTGTCTTGAAGATAAGAATGCAGACAAGCTTGAAGGTTATATTGGAAGCAATATGTGCAGGTATGAAGCACACACAGAATTGAGTCACAGTCACTGGTTCATTAATCCGAGTTCCCAGAAGTTTAGGCAGGGCTTAGCTCTGGTCCATAGCCATAGACTAAAAGTTCTGTACAATTTTAAGAACTGGTACAGATCGAGGGATCACCTTTGGGATATAATAAATAACTCATCACGTGAACAGTGATGGTTCTCTAAAGTCTAAACGACCGTTTTTAAACATTGGTATACCGTGACTTTGGAAATTGAAGAACTGGTACAGAGCACCCCCTGCTGGTCACCCTGTCCACGTACACCTGTAAAGGGACAGGATAAACTGGTACAGAGCACCCCCTGCTGGTCACCCTGTCCACGTACACCTGTAAAGGGACAGGATAAACTGAGGATAAGATACATTCCGTGGACACTAGAGTAGGCCACCCCTCACCGGCTCCATGTAAAATTGGCTAAAAATGGCTTCCTGGTTTGCTTCTGGGAATCTGGGGTAGGCTATTGGATTTTAATATGGGAATCATCTGACAATGCACAATGAGGTGTGTTTGTAATGAAATCATCATATTCGGATAATATCCTAGAAAAATGACATTCTATGGCAGGCCCCAGCGAGGATCGAACTCGCGACCCCTGGTTTACAAGACCAGTGCTCTAACCACTGAGCTATGGAGCCAATGTTGCGCCATTACGAGATTGAATGGTAATTTATCAGATTATCCGACCAAGGCGATGTCCATTGAGTTATGATTGATTGATTGAAGTATTTATTTATTAACAGTTTGCAGAATTACAGTACATATATATTTCAAGCACAACTCAATACAAAACTGTCAACTGTGAGTGAACGATCCAATAAAGCATTACACTTGTTTACAAGAGGGTCCAGTAGAAAGGAGAATGATCTTCCTCAAAATTCTGAACGCGTAGGCTTGCGGCCCCTGAGCCATTCCCTATATTTATGGCCGGCGGTCAATTTGGGTCAAGTCGCCTTCCGTGTTTATGTCCTTGGTTTATGCGAGATGAACTTATATAACCCTATGCTGTGTGCTGTCTCGCCCCTTTGCCAAAGCGTGGATATCTCGCCCCAAAATAAACATATGTTTATTTTACCTTATTTCTCATAATAGAACATTTAGAATCAATGTTGTTTGTCAAAGGAGAACATTTAGAACCAGTTTGTTGTTGTTGTTGGTCAAATTAAAATTATGCATGGTTACATTTAATGAATGGCTCACCCCCCTCCATTGTTCTGAAAATTCCATTCTGGAAAGGTGTTCCATTCGCTCTTGTGTCGTAAAGCTGACCATCTCTACTTCAGAGTAATTATTGTAGGTTGACAGACATGCAGTTATGCACTTTTGTTTGTGTCTGTTTTTATTTTAGTGGCATTTATCCGGTTTTGTTGTCTTATCAAGTACAGTCATTGGAAGTATATGATCACATTCCTGGACGGTTGGACCCCCGAGAGACAGGTGATTTTAAGTAGGAACATATTTTGCTCGTTTGTTGTGCTCCGTGAGCGGGCCGTGCTCCATGAGGGGGCCGTGCTCCGTGAGGGGGCCGTGCTCCGTGAGCGGGCCGTGCTCCGTGAGGGGGCCGTGCTCCGTGAGGGGGCCGTGCTCCGTGAGGGGGCCGTGCTCCGTGAGGGCGGTGATCCGTGAGGGACCGGAAGTGCGTTTTCCCCCCCGCTTGCACGTGCACAAGCGCACATGCACGCACGCACGCGCAACATCATGCGCGTGCACGACACGCACTTGCTGGTGCGCGCTTAAATGCCGGGTGTATAGTACCAGCTGTGCTTAATCATAAATTACGTGCTCGGTTTGGAAAAGTTTGATGTAGTTTGTTGTAGGTAATAGTTTCATTGAAAGCTTATTAGTTGGTAAGTGTGCATATTTTAAGAAATGCAAATCTAACAATAACTAGAACTGCACTCTGTTGAGTGCATACTTGCTTGTTGCACTATAGTAGGCCATAAATGGCCAACTAGTGCGCAAGCAGCGCGCGCAAGTACTTTCGACCGCTGTAAACTGTTAAATCTCAGTATCTCTGTGAAGGAACGTTTGAAATGTATAATCATTAGGTGTAACTATTTGCTACCTACCTACTTTATGCATATAAACACCTAGTATTATGCCTAGTGGTGTGTATTATTACAAATACACACCACGTACTCTGGTCCCAGCAGATCAGGCACAATTTGCTATTTTATTTTTACTGGTTATGTATATAGTATACGTATGACTAGCTCTAAATGATGACGTAAGACATACGTATACATATACATATACTATATAGAGTATGTAGTTGTAAGTTGATTAGCGGTATACTGTGGTTACTTTGCGCCAAAGACCGTGACAGCCAACCCGCCAATTTTATGTTTATGCAAAAAAACATCAAATCTGTGCCTGGTTTGCTGGGACCAGATTACACAAATGACCATATTTCTGTCATGTCTGCCTTGACAATTTCTTAGTCATCATTGAGAGCTAGTCATACATATACACACCACGTACTCTGGTCCCAGCAGATCAGGCACAATTTGCTATTTTATTTTCACTGATTATGTATATAGTATACGTATGACTAGCTATCAATGATGATGTAAGAAATATGGTCATTTGTGTAATCTGGTCCCAGCAAAACAGGCACAGATTTGATGTTTTTTTTGCATAAACATCAAATGGCGGGTTGGCTGTCACGGCGAAAGAGACTGGGCGAAATTATTACTTGCGCGCTCTACTTGCGCAAGTAATAAAAAGATATGCAATATGCTAGGCCTATATATGGTCGAATATGACATATGATATCAAGGCATTTAAGTAATGTAATAAGTTGTTATAACCCTGTACAAGTGATACTTGTCCAGACCATATACCACAGACCACAGACCACAGACCACTTTGTCCCCCATATGCATTGGGTGACAAAGTTCTTAAGAATGTGTTGTTGCGACTGTAGGCCACTGTTTACTATGAAAACCTGCATTTCCCGTCAGTCAGTCAGTAAGTGTGTCATGTCACGCCTCGTGTCATGCCTCCATATATGGTCACGCCTCATGACATCACGCCTCGTGACACGTCACGTCACCATATATGGCCGTTTCCATATATGATATAAGATCACGACACTGACCTCATCAAATCCTGGATAGCCATACATGGAAAAGACTGGATCATCACCTAGGTCTCCTTATATGGAGCTGAGCCGGCCAGCAACTCTACATCTGACCTCAAACCCTTAGATCTCCATATATGGAGCCGACCTGTTCTGACATTCCATATGTTGATCCTACCCCACCCGTCCTTCCTCTTCGATGTTTCCCTTTTGACTGATACCTGTCCATTCAAACTCTAGACGGGCCCGCCCCAAAGTTATTAGTAGCCCGGGCCCAAAAATGAAGGCCCGGCCCTACCTGGGCCCTCATCAACCCTGTACACCCTGTACACTGTAGACACGCTCAATGGCCAGTACAGAATTAATTCCATATGTTGATCTGACCCCCCCATGCCAAAGCACCAGCGCTCGCCCAGCAGTCTGCCGTCACCCAGGCAGATGTGTGCACGTGACCTAATTTCTCGCCCTCAGGGTCAGGGCGTCTTACTGGTATAGTCATGATCCGTGTACTTTTACCTTTTATTTTGTAGTATCTAGTGTCTCTTGGTTTCCTGTGTTGACCATGTTTACCTGCCTTGTCTAACCCTGTGATTAGTGTAGTGTTCCCCACCTGTGTCCTGTTACTCTCCCAGCCAATCCCTGTGTTGACACCGTGAACCACTCCATACTGGTTAACAAGCTTAAAGCTATTGGTTTTGATAGCACATCAGTGAGCTGGATGCAATCCTACCTGGAGGGAAGAGAACAGATGGTGGAGGTGAACGGAACACTGTCCCCTCCCCTCCCAGTGAGCTGTGGCGTCCCACAAGGAAGCATACTAGGGCCTTTACTGTTCCTAATATATGTTAACGACATGACTTCAGCTTGTGACTGCAACTTGTTCCTGTTCGCAGATGACTCAGCACTGCTGGTCTCGGACAGGAACAAACTGCAGGTTGAAAAGACCCTCAGCTCTGAACTCGGTAGAATCTGCACCTGGCTCGCTGATAACAAACTATCCTTACACCTGGGAAAAACTGAATCCATCCTCTTCGGATCAAATAGTAATCTCAGCAAGGCAGATGGCTTCTTGGTTAGAGTGGGTGACAATATTATCACACGAAAAGATCAAATTACCTACCTAGGTTCCATCCTGGAGGCCAATCTTTCCGGTGATAAGATGGCCACCAACGTAATCAAAAAAGTCAATCAAAGAACAAGATTCCTTTACAGGATCTCCTCACTGGTCAGCAAAAACACCTTGAAGACCTTAACAGGAGCCCTCGTACAAGGTTTCTTTGACTATGCATCCACCTCTTGGTACCACAGCACCTCAAAGGCCCTTAAAACAAGGCTCCAGACCTCCCAAAACAAACTGGTCAGGCTCCTACTTGGCCTCACCCCCCGAACCCACCTCACCCCTGCCCACTTTGACAGGCTGGGATGGCTTAGGGTCGACGACAGAGTACAGCATCTTGCAATGGGTCTGGTCCACAAGATTCGATACACCACCAAGATACCCATGTACCTGTCTAAATACTTCCTTAGTGTAAACGAAGTCCACACCCACAACACCAGAGGGAGTACAACAAACCATGTACAACCCAGATTCGGCACAAACAAGGGACTAAATTCTTTTCGCTCCTATGCCACCAAAATGTGGAACGCCCTACCAACAGTCATTAAGACATGTGAATCCCTTGACTCCTTCAAAACCGCTCTCAAAGGGCACCTACGGATGGCTGCAATTCGAAACTGGCCTCTGTAAAATCTGAATCCCCCCCCACCCCCCCCACCCCATTTTCCCTCACTGTATATTGTATCTTTTCCCTTTTTTGCTTCCCATATGATGAATTTAGCTACATAGAAATGTCTATTTGTATGTCTCTAAATGTTTGTATGTCTTTAAATGTTTTGATGAATTGAACAATGTGGACCCTGTTGTAAACAAGTGTAATGCTTAATTGGGTCGTCCACTCACAGTTGACAGTCTTTGTATTGAGTTTGTGCTTAAAATGTACTGTAAATTCTACAAACTGTTAATAAATATTTCAATCAATCAATCAATGATTTGTCTGTTGTATTTCACCTGTGTCTAGTTAGTCTATGTCTATTTATATGCCCTTGTGTTTTCAGTTCTCCGTTGGTTCGTTATTATTTGTCACTGTGAGTATTCGTTATAGTACCTTGTTCCTTGACTTCTCGTTTGCCCTGTATTTTCAGATCCCCTAGTTTTCCCAGTTTAGTGTTTCCCTTTGTACTCTTTGTTCTGTGTTTTGACTGCCTACTCATCGGGCTTGATATAATAAATATATTCATTTGAACTGAGCTGCCTCTGCCCCTCATCTTGCACTTGAGTCCTCCTACACTGTCTTGACTCGAACCGTGAGTCCGTGACATAGTCTGATTGGCAAGATGGTCTACTGTTATTTATCTTTCTATTCCCACAACAATAAAGGGCGCGTTCGGAAATACCGCACCGGAGCGCACTCGCCTATTAGTTTGCATTGCACATGCAGTGTGCTATTTCCGAACGCGCCTAGCCCTCCAAGCAGAACCCAATGCTACTGAAGTTTCTGACATTTGTTCGACCCAGTGCATTGGGTCCTGTTGCACCACTACCATGCCACCTGGTACGCAGCCATTCTTAAACATAAACAACATGTTTAGCGCCTGTCGGCGCTCTGTGACATTTTTCCGTGTGAGGCTTTCTGAATATGTGAAGTATAAGTACCCATACATCCCGCTGCGAATATCTCCTGTGGCGCGGAAGCTTTAAGTATTTTTAATCTTTGTTTGACCGATTTGGTCACTTTGATTCTTCTCTTCCTTCCTTGTTTATTGACACCTCATTGTACCGCCTATCTGGCTAGCTAGTGGCGCTATAGCTATGACAGAGCAGATCAGAGGCAGGGACGTAGCCGCACAAGCCAACTGCACACCGGGAGGCGGTACAATAAACGGTAAACAAACAAGAAGAAATAAAGCGACCAAATCGGTCAAACAAAGATTAAAAATACTTAACGGCTTCCGCGCCACAGGAGATATTCGCAGCGGGATGTATAGGTACTTAAAGTTCCCGAATTCAGAATAACTCAAGCAAAAAAATGCCGTCACACAACGCAGATTCAATCTTACGCGTTCTTAATACTTCCGCGTTCCGGAATTCCCATACGAAAATATAGTCATGACCAGGGACCCTACATAAAACTCATCAAAATTTCAGAAAAGCTTTATGTAGGGTTCCGAGAGGGGCTAGAACGCGCCCATAGTCTACAGAAATATATGGCATATTTTGGACATCATTGATCATGACTAATGTATTTTTTTTTATGTAATCGTTTGACAGCCCTAATAATATATATATATATATATATATATGTATGTATACGCACACACACACACACACACACACACACACACACACACACACACATATATATATATATATATATATATATATATATATATATATATATATATATATATATATAATATATATTAAAAATATTATATACACACACACACACACACACACACACACACACACAATTGGTATTATTAAAGCACGGCCCGCTCACGGAGCACGTCTCGTCTGCGAGACTGCAGCTGGGTGCTATTGTAAATTTGACTGGACAAGTTTGAGTGTGTTACCACAGTTAGACCACAAGATGGCGCTTGCAATTCGCAGAGGAATCGGAAACGATCGACTCCTCTGCTATTACTTTCACCTTTGCCATACATAACATTTGATAGTTTTATTTGTACGGTTAAATAATATATTGTTGTATACTAATCCAACACGTTGCTCATGTTGTGTGAACTTGTGTCAGGAGATAATCTTTCTGTTCTTTCTTTGACACTATGGGTTTTTAAATCTCAGTTCCTGCTTTTGCGGTTATGCACTTTTGTTTGTCTGTTTATATTTTCGTGGCAGTTAGTCCGGCTTTGTTTTCTTAGCGATCATTTATAACCCTATGCTATGTGAACTCGGCTTCAGAGTTCAGACCACTAGAAAGCAGCGCCTTGCTTCTTGTGTCGTAAAGCTGAACTACTTTATTTAGTGATTTCAGAGTAATTATTGACTGTTGACAGACATGGGTTTTTTCCCTCTCGTTTCGTGCTTTTGCGGTTATGCACTTTTGTTTGTGTTTGTTTTGATTTTAGTGGCACTTATCCGGTTTTGTTGTATGATCAAATACAGTCATTGGAAGTATGATCACATTCCTGGACCCCCAAGAGACAGGTGATTTTAAGTAGGAACATTTTTTGCTCTCACTTCTCGCTGAATAATAATTCTATTCACATGTTTACATTTGTCCCTGAACAGTTTTTTCCTCGGACATGTACCATCAGTAGTGAGGGCGACGACGATAAGGGGAAACCTGCACGAACAATTCTTGGAATGGTGAGAAATCTCTTAACCCTCTAACACCCGCATTCATTTCTACTTTCAAAAAATAGATTTCAACCTTACTACTACTTTGTACTACTAGGACTAAGACTAATAACTAAAAACTAAAAACTAAAAACTAAAAACTAAAAACTAAAAACTAAACTAAAAATATGTTGAAAAAAATAAAAAAAAATAAAGTTTGATGAAAAATGTATAATAATTATATAATAAATTAATAATTTACATTTGGGGGATATCTTTCACAATAATGAATAAAACATGTTCTAGACATTCTAATGATCACAAAAAAACATACATTACAATTATTGTACCTACTTTTATTAGGGTAAAGGTCAAAAGTCTTAGGTTAAAAAATGTTCAAAATCGCACAGAGTCCAGACATTTTTAATTTGTGTGAATTTCAGCCTCTGTGGGGGGTATTTATATGCAAATATCATGACCAATGGCATTGAAATGGCATTGCAATGAACATCACTGATGACGTTTAGGTGAAAAAAGAACAGAAAAAAATAATAATAATTTAGTAATTAATTAAAATAAAATTGTTGCTAAAAAGCAACGCTGGGTCTTAGAGGGTTAATGATGAACATGTCTAGTTTCAGTTGCAAACATAAACATGTAGATACACATCCAATCCAACTTTATTTATAGAGCACATTTAAAAACTACAGAGTTGACCAAAGTGCTTTACATAACATAACAAAAACACAAATAAAAGTGCACAGAATTGCATAAAATGTGGTCACGCCTTCTTGTGCTTGTCAACAAGCTGGCAACCCTGGCTAGCATTGCAGTAGGCCTAATCCAGGCGGGTAGTAATAAAGCACGTAGGCCCTATAACTTTTTCAAAATCTACAAAAATTAAAAAAGGCTTCACCTTCGATAAAACCCTGAGCTGGAAAAGAAAAGCTGATTTTAAAACTGAATTTACCTGTTTATCCATTAAAAAGTCAATTTTTACACCTAGTTTGGTTTTACAGTGGGTTTTGTGGGCCTAAGTATACTTCGGACATAATTATTTGCAGCAAGACTGCATTTAAAAATTATGATCTCCGTTTTGCTCGTTTAAATGAACACGTCCAGTTTTCAGTTGCAATATCACTTTAAACATAAACATGCAGAGGTCACCATACTGTGAGGGGGAGACAATAATACTGAAGACAAATGGATATTTATGACATCAAACATTGATTGATTGATTACTTTATTAGACAGAAATGTACAGTCAAACACTTGGTCTAAAGTCTAAACTCTAAAGGATAGCATAGTAGGTTTGTGTTTAGGACCTCTGGTGTGGATGTGCAGGAATTGCTAAAACAAGGCCCATTAATCACATAATTTCATACTAGATCACCACCAATCCTGGTGGAAAGTAACAAAACTTTGATGACATGCTGCTCTCTACATACAGGACTCAGTGCTATGGACCAGTGTACAGGATCAACATGTTGGGTACTGTCATGCTGGGTGTGAGCTGTCCAGAGGCCACCAAGGTAAACACCTGGGCTTAAAGTATGCACGAGGGACCTGCTGAGTGCTGACACATGAAAAGCAAACATCAATGCTAGTGTACTGTCATGTCTACTTTTACACTCACACTTTTGTTTAATTACAGGGTTAACCCAATTCGTCATAACAAATGTGTCAAAAAAAGAAAAAGAAAAAAAGTTATTCTTTGGATTGGCCCTCTGTTATTGTTCTTTGTTGCAGGAAATCCTCATGTCCACAAAGTATCCCAAAGATAAGATGGTCTACCAGAAGGCGTTCAGTCTGTTTGGGCAGAGGTACTGTAATTCACTAGTCCAGGAACTCTCAAAGGTGCTCCTGTTAGGACATGATATGATATTGTAATTTATTGTAAGTTCACACTGAAATTTGTAGAACAAAACAATATTACATACATAAAGACATGAAGACAAGAGCAATGTTCACCACTCAGCTAACCCCTGGCTACAACTCCTAATTAAGTGTCAAGTCGATTGGTGGACAAATGACCACTTTAGGACAGCCTCGTTAAAGTATTACATAATTACAATATGAAGAGCAGTGTCAAATATAACAACAAATAATTTCCTTATTTCGTCTATATTTTGTCTTTCAACCATATAAAGAAAAACATTTGCCAAATCTTCTTAAAATCGTATCTTTTCATTGCTTCTACCTTGAATCCTAATTTATGCTCCGTCATACGACACTTAAGGTCATTACACACTGGCGAATTAGCGACGTGATGCGAATAAGCGATTTGAAAATGCGAAATATTGCATGTTGCAGTTCGCCTGCGAATCTCTGCAAAATACGACACCAGAGCGAACAAATAAAAGCGAAAACGGTCGCATTTTCGCACATTCGCCACTGATGTGGAAGCTTGCATGGACTTCAATTGGGTTTTTTTAAATGCGAATTATTCGCACGAATATATCGCATCGCTAATTCGCCAGTGTGTAATGACCTTTAGACTTTAGCCTAGTGACCCTAGTCACTAGTGCTATGTACTCTAGATCAGTCCGCAGTAATTCTCAATTATTTATAAACCTTTTCATCCCTGAGTTACATTGTTACTTTATATAATTTTACATTTATGTCATTGCTCTACGTAAATATGTAAATCTTTCTCCCTAAGATACAGTGTGTGTCACGAGGAAAACTTGAGAATATTCAATAGTAGTTTCCAGTATGACAAATTGAAAATAACTCCATACTTGCCTAACCACCACCTGAACATTTAGTGGTTAAACTGAAGTGATATTTATTAATTCCAAATATTATCAAAGTATCCTGAGGCCACGGTGACGGCGCCCACTTTGAGAACCACTGCTGTGGAGTGAGTCAGCTGGGCGAGGTTCATTGTAAATCCTTTCCATTATGCCCTGGCCATGTGGGCAGGAAGGACAACATTGTTTAGATAGCGGAGGTTTACACAGCAATGTCAAAATGATTGAAACATCTAATATAGTTTAGACCTATCTTTTATTTTCCATGGGAAAGTAGCTTAGCTAGGGTGCTCACTGCTACGCACGCACGCATGCATGCACGTGACGCACACACACAAGCCTGACTATTATCTCTCCACAAGGTTCCTTGGCAGTGGATTGCTTACAGCACAGAACCATGAACAATGGTACAAACAGCGACGCATGATGGACCCTGCCTTCAGCAGCCTGTAAGACATCTCTGCAATTAATTCTTTTGTAATAATAATAATAAACATCTCTGCCATTCACTTAGTTCAAGATACCTATGGCAGCTGTTAACAGTACAGGGAACAACTACAAAACATTTAAGGATGACTCCTTAGACAGAGAAAAATAGAGCACCGAAGTCTGACGTCACTTTCAGTAGAGGGCGCCAGTCCCCAGGTTCATGTATTTGTTTAGTTGCATTGAAATCCCCATTGAGGCGATTTTAGATCGCCTCATATAACAACTGTGTTTGAAAAATAAACATGTCACCCCGGCCGCTTCACTCATATGGATATGAAGAATCAACTGACTGAGAGAAAACGCTAATGTTACTGCTGCTGAATTAGTTAGATTTTCGCTAGAAGCAGACTGTATCATATATGAGTGACTGACTGTTGCAAACGATACAGAGACACCTCCCTAACAATAACGCCGAGACAGCTTGTTTATTTTTGGACCACAACGCTTATAGTAGACGATATTAAGATCACCCCATGTTATTCTCCATAGAGAAATTACTTCTGCGAACCAGGGGAATCGTCGGGATGAGCGAGTTACGTCAGGACTTCGGTGCTCTATACAGTGAATTCTTTATTTTTTACATGATCACACATAAAAGTGTGCATTATTATGAAGGCTTCATTGTTGTTTTCTCCTTGTAGATACCTTAGAGGTTTGACAGGCACCTTCAATGACACCTCAGAGAAGTTCATGAATAAACTTGAAGAAGCTGCAGATAGCAAAACAGAAGTCAACATGCTCCACCTACTCAACGGTGTTACACTTGACATTATTACCAGGGTAAGGTGCCCTTAGTTGTCCTGACATATCCTTTTTCACAGCATCTATATTGCAACAGTTTTTATGACAAACATTTAAACAGTACACATCAGATTACCTTCATGGCATAGCCATAGACTATACATTTGTAGACGTATGCAGGTTCATGCTTTTCTTCAGTTTACCAACTTAAAGCACCATTTCTTGATACGCACTCCCAGTGTAAACGGGGAATTGCAACAAGAACCAGACTGTTTCAATTCGTCCGCACTAGCCCCTGAGACACTGCCGCCCAATATTTAACCCTTGAGCAAGGCACCAAACCTCCAACTGCTCCAGTGGAGCTACTCAGTGGCCAACAGTAGGCTATAAGACTTGGTGTACTGGCCTGCTCCCAGGTTTAATGTGTGTTTATGCAGAGCGTGGAAATTGAAATTAAGCTACCTCCCTGGGTAAATACAGTAAAAATATAAAAGACGAAATAGGGTGTGAGAAGATTGACGACGTTTAAATTCCTTTATGTGTGGCCTCTATTGTTTGAAATGAAGGTTGCGTTTGGGGTGGATTTAGAGCTGCTGATAAAAGCTGAGTCACCATTACCCAAATCCATTGAGATCTGCCTGAAGGGGACGGTTTTATCTATCCGAGACATCCTTTTTCAGGTATGCATTCACGGCACATTTACCTGAGATTAATTGAAAAGATTAGATAATCCATGTATCAGTGTAACATATTCATGAGTTTGAGCCCTAAAACTCTGTCCTTTCCAGTACAACCCAAAGAACTGGGCATTTGTCAATGAGGTGAAGCAGGCATGCCAGTTTCTGCGTACCACAGGAGCAAAGTGGATTAACGACAGAAAGGTTGCCGTGCACAGTGGTGAAGATGTGCCCAAGGACATCCTCACACAGATCATTAAAACTGCTGGCAAAGGTTGCACATCTTTAATAATTTACAATAAACATTAAGGCTGGGAAATATATCTGTTACCGGTATATCAATATTGGTAGTAGATTGTGTTTCCAAATGTCATGTCACATTGTGCCACATCGTGAGCTTGTAAATGGGTTATTTTCACTATTATTAATAATTTCTAAAAAATATATATATATTGTCAAAATACAATAGTCACAATATCTACATTGATGTAGGCCTATTTATTTGGACAAATATATAATTATATTATCCTATATTACATTTCCCACAATTGCACACCCACAATTGCTCACATTTTTGTAACCATGTGCACAATCATTTTATTTTGACGCGTGACGCTAGATGTGAGCAGAATGCCAAAGGGTGTGAACCACTAGTTTATTATATTTTGTCCATATCGCCAAGTCCTAGTAACAAGTGTGCAGTTTAAGCTTATTTTGGTATTATTCAATGTTGTCAAATTCATGAAATGAATATAGGTTAAATCTTAGATATACGTATTATATACGTATTAAATTAAGTTTTACTTCAAATGGCAATTCCGTAACTTTTATGTCTTTCATGTTGTGTATTAGTTTGTTGGAATACTCAACTTAGAAGTGACTGGAAGTAGTACAGACGCGCTTGTGCAAAACGTGCTTTAATCACCGTCACAAAAAGACAGGAGCTCCAACACAGATGACAACCAAATCTGTTTGTTACTGGCAACCTTTTATACTCAGTTGAGGCACTTAGTTTCGACTTCACCATGTGAAGATTGACATGGGGTAGATTGACAAATAATACAAATACATAAATACAAGAACTCTCATAAAATATATTAAAACTCCCTGAACTACACCACTAATGATTCTACTACAGCATCACAACCCTCCTCTGCCATTCTGACTTGGACCAGCCCAATTAGACTGTCACTGACATCTCAAGCGTCCAATTATCACTTAGCATTACCAATGTAATGTGCAAAATACAACTGTGCTATTAATAATGTGCAAATAGACAAAGTGCCAATGTGCTGTGCAAATATTGTTCAATTAATAACAGTTTATGTGCAAAAATGGGTAAAAGAGGTCTAAGTTTAGTTTATTCGCACAATAAAAACAGTACAAAAAAGGTAACATCAATAAAAGAGAAGTGTTTGCAGGTGAGAAAAGAAAGCCAGGGAGGGCTTATATGTGGTTCTCACCAAAGATAATATACAAATAGTAATATACAAATAGTAAGACAAAGTAATCAAACATAGGTATGGAAAATAACAAAAACAACAAAAAATACATTATTTACACTTGTGTGTGTGTGTGTGTGTGTGTGTGTGTGTGTGTGTGTGTGTGTGTGTGTGTGTGTGTGTGTGTGTGTGTGAGAGGTCCTCTCTGTTGCACCGCTATAACAGAAAGCATGTCTCAAACATGAAAGGATAAATTGTGCTTTGACCTTCATGCAATCAATACATATTGTCAACCAGTAGTGGTCCTATATCTGAACACAGGATCTGCATTTCTCAATAGAAGAACAGAGAGACCAACTCATAAATTGGTCAAAATAAAAATGTATTCACTAAAAAGGCTATGGATTGCAGCTTTAAATCACTTTATTTTTCATTACAGGGGAAACCACGGAAGAGGATGACGAAGTGATGGTGGACAACTTTATGACTTTCTTCATTGCGGGTGAGTTTGATTGAATTACAGTACATTTCAAGCACAACTCAATACAAAAACGACCAAATAAAGCATTACACTTGTTTACAAGAGGGTCCACCTTGTTCAATTCATCAAAACATTTAGAGACGTATAAATATACACTTCTATTTTGCCAAAGAACAGAACAGGAATTCATCATAATGGAGGTAAAACGGGAAAAGAAACTTATACATTGAGGGAGAAAGGGGTGGATGGGGGGGGGGGGGATTCAGATTTTACGGGGGCTAGTTTCGAATTTCAGCCGTCCGTAGGTGCCCTTTGAAAGAGGTTTTGAAGGAGTCAAGGGATTCACATGTCTTAATTACTGTTGGTAGGGCGTTCCACATTTTGGTGGCATAGGAGCGAAAATAATTTAGTCCCTTGTTTGTGCCGAATCTGGGTTGCACATGGTTTGTTGAACTCTTTCTGGTGTTGTGGGTGTGGACTTCATTGACATGTACATGGGTATCTTGGTGGTGTATTGAATCTTGTGGACCAGACCCATTGCAAGATGCTGTACTCTGTCGTCAACACTAAGCCATTCCAGCTTGTCAAAGTGGACAGGGGTGAGGTGGATTTGGGGGGTGAGGCCAAGTAGGAGCCTGACCAGTTTGTTTTGGGAAGTCCGGAGCCTAGTTTTAAGGGCCTTTGAGGTGCTGTGGTACCAAGACATTTTGTACTAGGGCTCCTTTTAGGGTCTTCAAGGTGTTTTTGTTGACCAGTGAGGAGACCCTGTGTAGGAATCTTGTTCTTTGGTTGACTTTTTTGATTACATTGGTGGCCATTTTATCACCGGAAAGATTTGCCTCCATGATGGAACCTGGGTAGGTAATTTCATATTTTTGTGTGATAATATTGTCACCCACTCTAACCGAGAAGCCATCTGCCTTGCTGAGATTACTATTTGATCCAAAAAGAATGGATTCAGTTTTTCCCAGGTGTAAAGATAGTTTGTTATCAGGTGCAGATTCTACCGAGTTCAGAGCTGAGGGCATTTTCAATCTGCAGTTTGTTCCTGTCCGAGACCAGCAGTGCTGAGTTATCTGCGAACAAGAACAAGTTGCAGTCACAAGCTGATGTCATGTCGTTTACATTATATTAGGAACAGTAAAGGCCCTAGTATGCTCATGCTTCCTTGTGGAATGCCACAGCTCACTGGGAGGGGGGGGGGGGCAGTGTTCCGTTCACCTCCACCATCTGTTCTCTCCCCTCCATGTAGGATTGCATCCAGCTCACTGATGTGCTATCAAAACCAATAGCTTTTAGCTTGTTAACCAGTATGGAGTGGTTCACGGTGTCAAGGTCCAGCATGACCATGCCGCAGTATTTGCCAGCATCCACCTCGTGTTTGATGTGGTCACTCAAATAGAGGAGGCATGTGTCAGTGGAGTGGGATGTTCTGAAGCCGGATTGAAATTCGTACATTAATTGTGGCGAACAGTCGACGCCAGCGTCCTCACTTCCCACATTCATACACCAATGGTGGAAAGCTCACACCAACCAACTCATTGGAGGCAATGTAGGGTTCAGTGTCTTGCCCAAGGACACTTGTGGACATGTGGACAGGAGGAGCCGGGATTTGAACCGCCGAACTGCTCTACCTCCTGAGCCACAGCCACCCAGGTTATACAATCCAATATACCATTTTGGAATCTTTTGACAATTTCCGCCTATAATGCGGCATGCCACCCTCAAAATCACCAGGTAGCTAGTGTTTGTCTTATGTTACCGATTCAAGTAATTAATAATTAGTAATTAATATTGAATCTTTTTTAGGGCAAGAAACAACTGCTAATCATCTTGGCTTTTGCATCATCGAGCTAGGAAGACACCCTGACATACTAGAGAAGTAAGACATGATAAGAGTCTAAATGTATTCATTTAAGTTCTATCCACTAGACTCTAGTGACTAGAGGGTGCTTGTGTTCACTTGCTCAACTGTGACATGCACAGACTTTATTGTCTACTGTGAAGCTAGCATAAAAGAACCTGGAAAAATATCTGTAAGTAATGTCAACCATTTCCTCAAGTACCATAGGTATACTCTCAACGCGTGTATCTAATGTGCGGCTGAGCATAGACATTGTAACGCCCCGCCTGCCTCTGATTGGCCTACCGACACTGCCCGTCTTGACTGTCCACTGAGGTGGATATAGCTGCGCTGGATAGTCTGATCTCTGCTGCGAGGTGGTGGAAAATAATACAAGTATACGGTATGATACAAGAGAACTGCCTGTAACTTGTACGTTTTATTTTTGTAGAATAGGCAAACTAATATTGTTTATGCTGTTTGCTTTGATTGAACGATTGATTGAACATATACGCCGTGTTGATTATTGTGTAATTGTTTTTGTATGTGGAAACGTGAAACATTATTGTACTGTAAAAAGGTCTCTTTTCCCTTCACCTTTTTAGTATAATATTAGTTATAGTTAGATTATTACACTATAATCAACACTTTATTTAGAAGTACACACCCAAATCAAACCATAGTACATCGTACACGTGTGTTCAATCAATTATTCAATCAAAGAAAACGGCATAAACAATATTAGTTTGGCTCTTCTACAAAAATCAAACTTAAAAGTTAGTTAAAATTAAGGCTGCATTCTTTCTGTTTTGGGTGTAATTGAGGTCATAAAACCTATACTAAAAGAAACGGAAAAATAACTAATTCACGTCACATAATCTTTAAGAAGAGTGCATTTCATGGCCACCACAGAAATATATGATTGCAATAATACACTATAGGATTCCACAATGAACACGTGTGCTTAAAGGGGAATACCACTCATTTTCAACATTTTACTATGTCATTAATAATACCTTAGTAACATTATGTAACATTATGAAGTACATCTTTGGGATGTCACTGAGTTGTACTTCATAATGATACTGATATTTTTCAGACCGCCTGTTCTAGGCATCACAGAATGGGTGGTAACCCATCTGTTAGTCTGTGACTGTGAGTGGAACTTTTCAAAACAGGCTACCTCAGGCATACAGTATTGCGTTAAACAATATATTAGAGCATTATTTCAAACATTTCCTGCAGATATTTCAATGTTGTTAAGTTACTGTCTTTAGTTGAAAACATGAACACTAACACTCTCTGGTGGATAGAAATTACATTGCACATTAACTTTCTTTCCCTTTGAAATATTGCAATTGCAGCAGTATACCTGGATTAGGTTACAAAAGGGTTTCATGCCTTGACAGTTTGTTTAGTAGACAATGTGACAATGTGCTCACTCCCTGGAATAATTTGTTTCGGCTGTCAATGCTTTTTATTATACGAGTTTAGTGCTCAACATTAAAATGGACTCTCACTATATAAACATTAATGATAATACAAATTTATGCTTTGCCGCACAACACTTTTGCTTGACAGAAATGTGTTTTTTATTGTATTTCTTTTTCTCAACCTGACACTGTTGAAAATACAGTTTAGGTACATTTTGGTTAAGTGATAGTCATGTAACAGAGTATAAATTAGAGTAAGCCATTTCTGTCCCACATGAACTATTACCTAATTTCTCAGAGCAAAGAAAGAGGTGGATGATGTCATCGGAATGAAGCGGGAGATTGCCTATGAGGACCTGGGCAAACTGACCTACCTCTCACAGGTACAGTATACATATCAGAGTTAAGCTCAACACACACTGTCTGCGAACGCCGCGCTCCGTTATTTTCAATGAACCTATCCCACACCGGCGGTGTCCGACGCGCGCTGGCGTGCGTTCACGCCTCACCTGACGCTCCGATACGCCACTGTTCTATTTTCCAGGCATTGCCGTGCGGCAACGCCTATGCCGCGTCGCTGCACACCCGCTTCGCAGACGGTGTGTGTTGGGCTTCACACATGCTTTCCTCTAAAAATAGAACCATTTAATTTCCTGTTCTAGCTCAAGCATGGATTTCTCTCCTTACAATTTCCCCGTCAGGTACTAAAAGAAACTCTCAGACTATATCCCCCAGCTCCAGTGACATCTCGTGACATAATGGAAGAGATTGTCATCAATGGAATAACCATTCCTGGAGGCGCCGTGTCCATTGTGAGTCTCTTGGCTACAAATGTTTTCCTGTAAAGCAACATGTCTTCAACTGAAGGTTTAAGGAAGCTAAAATGGGTATCTGGTCAGCTCTTTCTTTTTTTTCACGATTTTACGATTTAGCTTTTTCATAATTTCTATAAAGGACCACTTCACCACTTTTCAACCTATCTTCATATAATAGGTCCTCTAATAATCATGATAAAATGGCACGATTGTTTTCTACTCAGTCTGTGTCTCATAGGAGGGCTGCGGGCAGTTTAGAAACCGTCTATACTAGTATAGTATATATAGTTATTTAAATTTCATAGAAAGATGTCAACTGGATTTCCCATGACATTCACAGTTCAGTTCCTATGTGGCCCAGAGACTGGAGCAACATTTTAAGGACCCATTGAGGTTTGATCCGGACAGATTCCACCCAGATGCTCCCAAGTAAGTCACTAACAATGACATTTTTTACATGGTAATAAATGTAACCACTCATTTTATACTTTGTCTTACAAGGGTGTTGTATGGTGAAAATAGCCATAATAATACAGATGGCAGATGGTACAGGTAAAATACAGTCTGGGTGATGAAAAACAATCCCTCACTACCATTCAAACCATTCAATTTCTGAATCATGGCAACGCTGCTTTCAATTTGGCCAGGCACTCCAAAAAACACAAAGTTTGCAGGTGGGAAACTTAGCTACTGATCCTACTACTGGCACATGTGGTAAAAAGAAGACCTGAGTCCAAGGATTTGCAGTGCACACACTGTAAATTCCTCAATGATCATTGAGGTTTTATCTTTGTATACTTTGTATATCACTATGTGTCACTTTATTGTGTAATAACAAATTGTGTCATCTGTTTTACAAGGCCCTACTACTGCTACTATCCCTTTTCTCTGGGAGCACGATCATGTGTGGGACAGAATTTTGCTCAGGTATGGACACGGATGCACACACAAACCTGTACCTGTACCACACACAAACAAATGCACACGTGCACGCGCACACACACACATCGTTTTAGTTAGTTTTGCATTGCTCATTTTCGTTTTTTGAAGGGCGTACAGGTTTAATGTTTGTTTTTACAAACGCCATTGACAATGAAGGGAAGATTTACGTCAGGTTGTCCCTAACACAAACATTAAATGCCATTAACAATAAAGATAATTTAATTTATCGTTTGTTTTACATCACCTAATCATAGCAACATGAGTTAGACTTTAATATATTAGCGCCCCTCACTTTATACGGGTGTGATTTTTTGTTTAGTTTCAGTTTCATGTGTTCAGGGCTACTTGTGCTACTTAATTATATAATGATATGAACAATTACAGACCATTGCCACAAGCTGCAACCTCTCTGTAATGACAAATTCCACCTTGTGATTTACCTAAGTATCTCGGACTGTTCCACCATGCTTGAAGAAAATCTGACTGAGATGTTGCCACTAAACTAGCCCTGGAACATGACTGCCATGATAATTATCATGACAGTCATGCAGTAACTTTGCCCTGTTTTTTGCAGTCGCTGCATTTACAAGATTTCCGTATATATAAACATTCAGATTTCAAATATAAAGTACTCACAAAGTGTCCCACGGGTGTTAGTTAGTAGCAGCGCGAGCGATTAGAATTGCTGCGTCCCGCGTTCTTTAATAAAAAGCATTTTTGTCCGAGCTCTCCGGCTACTTTTTTCAAACGGGGTTCGTTTGGGAAATCCACAGTTGCACACCGGGAGCGCACTCTCCTATTAGTCTGTATTGGCAGGGCGGTCAGCGTACCTATATCGAACACACCGAGTGCCACCCTCCTCCCGACCGATAGGGGCGCGTAGTTGAAAGCCAATGGCAAAATAACACCTCGGATAAAAATGCTTTTTATTAAACAACGCGGGATGCAGAAATTCTAATCGCTGGCGCTGCTACTAACTAACACCCGTGGGACACTTTGTGAGTACTTTATATTTGAAATGCGAATGTTTATATATTTTAATTATTTGTAAATGTAGCGTCTGCAAAAACCAGGGTGAAGTTGCGTCATGACTCTCGTATGAATACGAGAGTCATGTTTACAGGGCTACCACTAAACCTGCCACTAAAACATTATGTGAAAGCCTTTTGTAACCGTTACTGTCAACATATTTTAGTTTTAGTTTAACCCTGACTCATACATCCACACGCATCATTGATCAGTCTGGTGTTGGTGTGTGCTTTCAGATGGAGGCCAAGCTTGTGATGGCAAAACTGCTGCAGAGGTTTGACTTCGCCCTGATTCCTGGACAGTGCTTTGACATCCAGGACATGGGCACTATCAGGCCTAAGAACGGAGTAGTATGTGCCATCAGTCACAGAAAGGACTAGATCACTGGTTCTCAACCTTTTCAGGCTGTGACTCACCCAAAATAATCATATTTGAACTGGGGATCCTCCACCCTTGGAACGTAGGCATTACATTTTCGGTTCCACAGATACATATTGTGGAAATAGCAGATCTAAAAAGGTCTTAGAAGCCCCGACCTACAGGTTGAGATCCCCTGGATTAGATCACTGATCCAGGGGATCCCCAGCTAACATGTTTGTAACCAAATGCACAATTATGTGTCTGTAACTCGGAGAATGTTCAAATGGAATAAAATTCTATTTGTATCCTCCCAGAGTCAGTTAAACACTCCTTTTACAGTGTAGATTGGGGTCCCACAGATACAAAATGTTATCAAATGGGGGTCTGTGTACTAATGCATCTATCAAACTGGATACACACACGCAGTCACGCACGCACAAAACTTCACTGTTTGAATGTTTTGCTATTTGCACGCTGCACAATTAAGGCTGATTTTATACTAAAGCGTATACCTCATCATAGTATGCATCGCTTGCTGACAAGAACTAAACTCCTCAGTAGCCTGCTGCCTAACTAGTTTATGGTTAGTTAAGTTAACATTGTATACACCAGGCACTGGCAGTTAGTACCATGAGAAGTGAGAACATAGTGTAAATGTAGTTTAACATGGCTTCCCCATCATGAACCAAACACTATCACTTAAGTCTGAATATGAATGTTGATTGAGAATTTGAGAGGTGGTGGTGGTGACCTTTGCTTCATTATCAGTGCTTGCCAATGCTTTAGACTTATGTATATTAACATGTTTTTATATTGCTAAATTCAATTGGTCTTTGACTCTTTAATAGACCCATAAAAGTTTGAAAAGCTTGAAATATAACTTGGTATGCACAGATGACCTATGGATAAGACGGCAGGGATTGCATTTTTGTTTTGTTTTAATTTACAATAAATGTTCAAATAAAATACTTGTTTATCCTGATCCGTGTTTTTCCGTGAGCACACATATTATCCATTATATAGCTTCTTCATCCGGCTTCCATGTCATGTTTACTGCTGTTTTCAATAATTTGAACACCAATATTGAAATAGTTTTATTATTTTATTGATCACAAGATAAGCTTTTGTTGAAGGCACCAAAAACTACTACTAAATTGGGAGATACTGCCTTCAGGGTGTATGCTCCACATTTATGGAATAATTGTCAAAACAAATTGAAGTTGAATGTCCTTGTTTCATTTACTACTACTTTTAAAAGACTCTTAACTGACCTCACACTAGAGAAAGGCATAGGCTATGCACCTGCTTTTTGTAATATTTGGTTATAAGGTTTTGTTTCTGTGTGTATGTGCTTGTGTATTATATTTGTTGTACTGCATGTCCATGTCATGTACTATGTAAAATCATTGCTGGACAAGTTTGAGTGAGTTACCACAGTTAGACCACAAGATGGCGCTTGCAGTTCGCAGAGGAATCGGAAACGATCGACCCCTCTGCTATTACTTTGGCTCCGTCTTTTGAGCTAATTTAGAACTTCCTGTCTGAGAGCTAGCTAATTTAAGACATCCGGTTGCCTTCAGAATAAAATAAGGCTATTTAATTAATAATTATTACATTACATTATTATTATTATTATTACATTACAGTTATTGTAAAGACACACATTATGTTTCTGTGTAAAAATAAGTAATTAAATAACATCAAAAAGTTATCTAAATGGATAAATGCTATTCACTGGAGTGAATATTCTATTATATTCTAAAAACGACTTATAAATCCTAAAGCCTTGTTTATACTTCACTGTGCAACGGTCCTATGCTGGACAATAGCAGATATGCAAACTCACAGCACATCTCATTCAAGACACTGAACTTGCAGATCTGCCATTTTTGAACACACTATAAAGTTAACCATTTATCATGCTGCTCTACGTGGCACTGCATTCTGTGACATTAAACCAAATGGCATTTTCCACTCTATGACACTACTGTTCTACATTTTTGTCTAATAAAATAGGCTATTAATTTAATCAATCAAACTGCATTAACTAACAGAGATACTACTAACCAAGCTATCCATGTCAACATGCTCTATAGGAGTCTCAATAACAGGTATAAGTAACGTTTAATGTTTAGTAATGTTTAATGTAGCAGAAGAGGCCATTCATTGAACAGAGTTTTGCACAATTTTAACATCCCAGATCGATTGAAATATGAATCTACTGTGCTGTGCTACACCATGATATATTAAGAGTACAATAACATTCCATTGTGAATAAAAACCTATTAACCACAGTGTAATGCTAAAGGTTTCATCACAGGGCTGTCTGCTTCATGTAATATCATTAAAAGTGTTGTTGGTGACAGTTATATGAGTTGGAAGCATTAAGACCCATTTTAACCCTCAATGGCTTCCTTTCTGACAAATAACGTTATTGTAAAAAAAAAAAAAAAGATTCACGCGTTCATATGTAGCTATTTTGCATTAGAAGCGGATGGGACCAAGGGACCCGGATGTAACGTAAGAGGACTACAATAGATTCGCGGTTAAATCTCGCGGGCGTGGCCTCGCACCGGAAGGAAGTGCCGCCGCCCTCAAATACGGAAGAGACGCGTGGAGGTAGGTTTGGTCAGTGTTTGTTTGGAACGTGCCACGTCACCATCGCGGGTCCGTCTTCGGAGCAAGTAAGTGATTAAATGTTATTTAATACTTAACGCTGTTGTTGTTTGTGTGTTCAAACTATCACTTGAAGTTACTTGTTATGATGTTTATATATGATGTTTGTACGAAACTGTAAAACAGTGTTTCAGTAGCCGAATGGTTAGTGTCGAAGGTTTATAAACAACTATGCCCGGCCTCAATGTTTACTAACCGTCGACAGTACCCACTCGACTACCGAAACACGGCTTTAAAGAGTAGTATTTACATATCTAAACACAACAAGTAACTTCAAAAGTGATAACATGTTTGAGCCACGGACCACCATTTCACATTAATAGACTATCACAATGGTGGTCAGTGGCTCAAATGGGTCTGAGAGACTAGATGGCCTCAAATGGTGGTCCGTGGCTCAAACGCTGAATAAATAATCGACTAGAGGTGAAAATAGTATTGTTTGGTAGGTAAAAGGACAAACATTCTGTGAAAATTGGCACGAAGCAACAAACATTCTTTGAAATTGGTGGGAAACGATCCCGGGCACTCATGTTAACAAAGCTCAGTCACTAACCACTATGCTACAATCAGCATTATATAATCAAAGGATCAAAAGTAGCAATCTTCTACATTCTCTAATTGTGTAGTTTTTTTGGAAATTAAGCAGATGCTTAACAACAATTGAACTATTGAGAGTGTAAAGATCTACTATTGGGGTCAATTTGGTTACCTAAATTAAATTGCTCTGTATTGTGACAGTAATCATTGCTATAGTGTGTGTTCAGTAACAGTGTTAAATAGCTCTATAGTGTGACAGTAATCATTGCTATAGTGTGTGTTCAGTAACAGTGTTAAATAGCTCTATATTGTGACAGTAATCATTGCTATAGTGTGTGTGTTCAGTAACAGTGTTAAATAGCTCTATATTGTGACAGTAATCATTGCTATAGTGTGTGTTCAGTAACAGTGTTAAATAGCTCTATAGTGTGACAGTAATCATTGCTATAGTGTGTGTTCAGTAACTTGCAACACAGCAGCCAAGTATATGCAGAACACATATACCTACACGCATTTGACATAACACAAACAACAAGACAATTTACATACATAAAGACATGAAGAAAAGAGCAATATCCACCGCTTAGATTATCCTGTGGCTACTACAACTCCTGATTAAACCCTTTTCTATTTATTAAAGAGCTGGAGAGACATGAATATTCCTGTTACTGAACACACACTATAGCAATTATTACTGTCACAATAACTTTGTACTTTTGCTACTGATGTTTGTGTGCAACATTTGAGCTGGTGTCAAGTCACCTTAATTCAAGTGATAGATTATATACAGGGGCATGCCATATGGTCTACCTGCACAGCCTTTGTGATTACTGGTAGATCACGATGTACCTTTTGGGCACCCCTGCAATACAGGATTCCTGTCCAGAATTGTTTTTTATTAAATATAGAGGGTTTAAGTGTAGGGTTTGTCATGTTGGTGTTCTCTATAACTTTTCGTCCTGGGCATGACGTTAAACTGTCCAGTGTAACTAGGGATGCACCGATCCGGCTTTTTGGCATTCGATACCGATTTCGATACATGGGGGTCCAGTATCTGCCGATACAGAGTACCGATCCGATACCCTATGTCTAATGTATAATGTAATGTATTTAATACATTATTATATATATTATATTATATATAATAATATAATATATCATTAACACGTGGATTAATAATATTGGTCAACCACGGCGATTTCTGAGGGTTTAACATTCTAAGTACAAATAAAAGCTGTGCAGTATTATGCACTTTCATAGTTTTTATTGATTTAATACGCAGATTACGTCTTTGGCCACTAGGGGGTTTTATTATTATTATGCCTATAATTATTATTTTTGGTTTATAATCCATAGTTACTATGCATAATAATATTATGCCTATAATTATTATAATTATTATTATTTTAGGTTTATAATCCATAGTTACTATGTATAATATTATTATTATTATTATACATAGTAACTATGGATTATAAACCAGCTAGGCCTACACATAAAAGGAAAGTTGTAAAGCACAACCACAATTTAATTTATTTCTGACGATAGTCAACCACATCATTTTGGTTTCTATTCCTTTTATAACTCTAGTTAATGTTCTATTCAGATATTATTCAATGCATCATTGCCAGCATTAGCCCCATATGTTCCCTCTCCCTATGCACATTCTGTAGCTACTGTGGGCCAGCATACTCAAACTACTATTATTATTTTAATATTCGGAATCCCCGCACACACGCACGCACACACACACACACACACACGCACACACGCACACGCACACGCACACGCACACACACACACACGATCCCTTTGCTGCAACGTTAGCTTGCTAGCCTAGCAATGTTGTGTAGGTAGGCTACTGTTGATAGCTTTAGCAGCTATCGCTAACATGAGGAACAGCAACAACAAGTAGGATGTAATTGAATGGGGGCTTTGGCAACTGTCTTCTTTGGCTCTCCGTGTTCATCGGATTCTTTATCTTACATAAAGAAATACGAGCGACCTGCTAAAAAAGTTAAGAACACAGCGGGGGGACACCCGGGACAGAAGTGACAGAACGAGACAGACTAGTGTAGTGCACAGTGACTGAGCGCAGCCCGAGCCCCTCCTCTCCCTCGAGGATCAGGAGGGAGAGGGCTGAGGGAGCGAGGGGGCTGTTTGACTGTGTGTGCGCACGGGAAGGAGCATGTCTCACGTTCCAACGGGAGAACGGAGCGGCATCTGACTGGATCGGATAATGGATCGGCCCATTGCCACCGATTCCCGATCTAGAATTTTAGCCTGGATCGGCGCCGATCTCCGATACGAGTATCGGATCGGCGCATCCCTAAGTGTAACTCCAAGTTACATGGGGTGGGTATGGTTTGAGAGTTTGTGATGCTCAGTTCTTTTTTTGCGTCTCGGTTCCTCAGGTGGAAGCTGCATAGTTGGGTTTTTGATGGGTTGGGTTTCAAGTGGCTGGTCGTTTGTTTAGATATTGAAAAGGAGGGGGGCGAGCGCGCTACCTTGTGGGAGGCCGTTCTTTTCGGCTTTCCATTTACTCCTCTGGTCATTTAACTGAACATAGAAGCGCCTGTTGTTGAGGAGGCTTTTCCTGACCATTATGCGGTGTTGGACAGTGTCGTAGGCAGCAGAGAGATCTCTGAATGCTGCTCCAGTTATTTGTTTCCCCTCAAACCCATCCTCAATGTGTTGGGTGAGGTTGAGCTCTGTCCAGCACAGGAGCGGCTGGGACGGAAACCAGCTTGGTCTTTAGTCAGCTTGGTATCTATGAGTGGCAACAAGGCGTTGGAGTAGCAGCTTCTCATATAGCCTTGTAGGTGATGCAGAGGGAAATGGGTCGGTAGCTCTTTGTGGATAATGGGTCTATGCCAGGTTTAGGGATTGCAACCACGTTGGCCTTTTCCCAGACAGAAGGGATGGTTTTCTGTGCTATGCATGTGTTCAGCATCCCCACAAGCCAGGTCTTTGCGTTGGGTCCCAGGTGCTGTAACATTTCTGCCAGTAGGTCATCAATCCCTGCTGCTTTTCCGGGTTTCAACTTTCCCATTGCAGTTTCAAGTTCTTCTAGGTCGAAGGGTTTGGTTTGAGGGCTGGCTGATTGTGGTTGGTCTGATACCACTGTGCGATGGTATTCTCCTGTGGGTCGGTGGCGGTCTTGGTCACAACTGGTGGCCAACAGTTGTAACCAACACCGCCACCGACCCACATAGAATACCATCGCACAGTGGTATCAGACCAACCACAATCAGCCAGCCCTCAAACCAAACCCTTCGACTTAGAAGAACGTGAAACTGCAATGGGAAAGTTGAAACCCGGAAAAGCAGCAGGGATTGATGGCATACTGGCAGAAATGATACAGCACCTGGGACCTATCGCAAGGACCTGGCTTGTGGGGATGCTGAACACATGCATAGCACAGAAAACCATCCCTTCTGTTTGGAAAAAGGCTGGAGTAGTTGCAATCCCTAAACCTGGCAAAGACCCATTATCCCCGAAGAGCTACCGACCCATTTCCCTCCTCTGCATCACCTACAAGCTCTATGAGAGGCACTACAATTTCTGAACAGACTATATTTACATCAATATGTCTGAGTCCCCACCTACTCACTCAGGGTTGACGTGTCACACCTGCAGTGATGGGAGGGGCACCAAAATGTGGTATTTTGATTGTTTAATGGGGGCACTCCCTTAGTATAAAAGTGTATGTTTTGTGTACACATGACCTGATGAAGATCAAATGGATCGAAACGCTGTCAGTATTTCAACAAAGAACGTCTTTCTTATACCTGTGGTGTGCGGGCTCCATCCAATACCTACACCAGTTGTGATGCAACAGAGTTTGCTGTGACCGTTGTGAATTATGGGTGGTGTGGTTTTTGCCAAGACGGTGGATTGTGGCCCATGCCTTCCTGCTGTTATTTGACATGTTGGTGTTCTCTATATCTTTTCGTCCTGGGCATGACGTTAAACTGTTCCGTTCGAGAGGACCAGCGACCCTCGAATGTAAACGGCCACGAAAGGAAATTATGTGTGTGTGAGGTGTTCTCTATAGGTTGGGTTTCAGGTGGTTGTATTGTAGTAGCTTGACATTTCTTGGAGGGCACTTTCAAGGACAGACTCAATCTTCTGGAAGTCTGCTTGTTGGGTCGTAATGCAGAGGTTGTCGGCGTAGATGAAACGCTGGCATTAGGCATTGGGTAGTGGCTGGTCGTTTGTGTAGATATTGAAAAGGAGGGGGGCGAGCACGCTACCTTGTTGGAGGCCGTTCTTTTGGGCTTTCCATTTACTCCTCTGGTCATTTAACTGGACATAGAAGCGCCTGTTGTTGAGGAGGCTTTTCCTGACCATTGTGCGGTGTTGGACAGTGTCGTAGGCAGCAGAGAGATCTCTGAATGCTGCTCCAGTTATTTGTTTCCCCTCAAACCCATCCTCAATGTGTTGGGTGAGGTTGAGCTCTGTCCAGCACAGGAGCGGCTGGGACGGAAACCAGCTTGGTCTTTAGTCAGCTTGGTATCTATGAGTGGCAACAAGGCGTTGGAGTAGCAGCTTCTCATATAGCCTTGTAGGTGATGCAGAGGGAAATGGGTCGGTAGCTCTTTGTGGATAATGGGTCTTTGCCAGGTTTAGGGATTGCAACCACTTTGGCCTTTTCCCAGACAGAAGGGATGGTTTTCTGTGCTATGCATGTGTTCAGCATCCCCACAAGCCAGGTCTTTGCGTTGGGTCCCAGGTGCTGTAACATTTCTGCCAGTAGGTCATCAATCCCTGCTGCTTTTCCAGGTTTCAACTTTCCCATTGCAGTTTCAAGTTCTTCTAGGTCGAAGGGTTTGGTTTGAGGGCTGGCTGATTGTGGTTGGTCTGATACCACTGTGCGATGGTATTCTCCTGTGGGTCGGTGGCGGTCTTGGTCACAACTGGTGGCCAACAGTTGTAACCAACACCGCCACCGACCCACATAGAATACCATCGCACAGTGGTATCAGACCAACCACAATCAGCCAGCCCTCAAACCAAACCCTTCGACTTAGAAGAACGTGAAACTGCAATGGGAAAGTTGAAACCCGGAAAAGCAGCAGGGATTGATGGCATACTGGCAGAAATGATACAGCACCTGGGACCTATCGCAAGGACCTGGCTTGTGGGGATGCTGAACACATGCATAGCACAGAAAACCATCCCTTCTGTTTGGAAAAAGGCTGGAGTAGTTGCAATCCCTAAACCTGGCAAAGACCCATTATCCCCGAAGAGCTACCGACCCATTTCCCTCCTCTGCATCACCTACAAGCTCTATGAGAGGCACTACAATTTCTGAACAGACTATATTTACATCAATATGTCTGGGTCCCCACCTACTCACTCAGGGTTGACGTGTCACACCTGCAGTGATGGGAGGGGCACCAAAATGTGGTATTTTGATTGTTTAATGGGGGCACTCCCTTAGTATAAAAGTGTATGTTTTGTGTACACATGACCTGATGAAGATCAAATGGATCGAAACGCTGTCAGTATTTCAACAAAGAACGTCTTTCTTATACCTGTGGTGTGCGGGCTCCATCCAATACCTACACCAGTTGTGATGCAACAGAGTTTGCTGTGACCGTTGTGAATTATGGGTGGTGTGGTTTTTGCCAAGACGGTGGATTGTGGCCCATGCCTTCCTGCTGTTATTTGACATGTTGGTGTTCTCTATATCTTTTCGTCCTGGGCATGACGTTAAACTGTTCCGTTCGAGAGGACCAGCGACCCTCGAATGTAAACGGCCACGAAAGGAAATTATGTGTGTGTGAGGTGTTCTCTATAGGTTGGGTTTCAGGTGGTTGTATTGTAGTAGCTTGACATTTCTTGGAGGGCACTTTCAAGGACAGACTCAATCTTCTGGAAGTCTGCTTGTTGGGTCGTAATGCAGAGGTTGTCGGCGTAGATGAAACGCTGGCATTAGGCATTGGGTAGTGGCTGGTCGTTTGTGTAGATATTGAAAAGGAGGGGGGCGAGCACGCTACCTTGTTGGAGGCCGTTCTTTTGGGCTTTCCATTTACTCCTCTGGTCATTTAACTGGACATAGAAGCGCCTGTTGTTGAGGAGGCTTTTCCTGACCATTGTGCGGTGTTGGACAGTGTCGTAGGCAGCAGAGAGATCTCTGAATGCTGCTCCAGTTATTTGTTTCCCCTCAAACCCATCCTCAATGTGTTGGGTGAGGTTGAGCTCTGTCCAGCACAGGAGCGGCTGGGACGGAAACCAGCTTGGTCTTTAGTCAGCTTGGTATCTATGAGTGGCAACAAGGCGTTGGAGTAGCAGCTTCTCATATAGCCTTGTAGGTGATGCAGAGGGAAATGGGTCGGTAGCTCTTTGTGGATAATGGGTCTTTGCCAGGTTTAGGGATTGCAACCACTTTGGCCTTTTCCCAGACAGAAGGGATGGTTTTCTGTGCTATGCATGTGTTCAGCATCCCCACAAGCCAGGTCTTTGCGTTGGGTCCCAGGTGCTGTAACATTTCTGCCAGTAGGTCATCAATCCCTGCTGCTTTTCCAGGTTTCAACTTTCCCATTGCAGTTTCAAGTTCTTCTAGGTCGAAGGGTTTGGTTTGAGGGCTGGCTGATTGTGGTTGGTCTGATACCACTGTGCGATGGTATTCTCCTGTGGGTCGGTGGCGGTCTTGGTCACAACTGGTGGCCAACAGTTGTAACCAACACCGCCACCGACCCACATAGAATACCATCGCACAGTGGTATCAGACCAACCACAATCAGCCAGCCCTCAAACCAAACCCTTCGACTTAGAAGAACGTGAAACTGCAATGGGAAAGTTGAAACCCGGAAAAGCAGCAGGGATTGATGGCATACTGGCAGAAATGATACAGCACCTGGGACCTATCGCAAGGACCTGGCTTGTGGGGATGCTGAACACATGCATAGCACAGAAAACCATCCCTTCTGTTTGGAAAAAGGCTGGAGTAGTTGCAATCCCTAAACCTGGCAAAGACCCATTATCCCCGAAGAGCTACCGACCCATTTCCCTCCTCTGCATCACGTCTTTCTTATACCTGTGGTGTGCGGGCTCCATCCAATACCTACACCAGTTGTGATGCAACAGAGTTTGCTGTGACCGTTGTGAATTATGGGTGGTGTGGTCTTTGCCAAGACGGTGGATTGTGGCCCATGCCTTCCTGCTGTTATTTGTCATTATGGTGTTCTCTATATCTTTTCGTCCTGGGCATGACGTTAAACTGTTCCGTTCGAGAGGACCGGCGACCCTCGAATGTAAACGGCCACGAAAGGAAACTGTGTGTGTGAGGTGTTCTCTATCATTTCATTCCAGACTTCACTGTCTATCTCCTGTGTTTTCCATTCATCTTGAGCGTTACACAGTCGTCTGATGTGCGGGGGGAGGTGCCGGCTAGCGCATAAAGGCACGGACGGGACAGGTGTTGTCTTGACCCATCCCGTGATGATGCGACAGGTGTCATTTAGGGCTGTGTCGACCAATTTGGTGTGACGTGATCGGCTCCAGCTTGAGCAGGCATACTCTGCTGTAGAGAAAGACAGGGCCATGGCAGTTGCACGGATTGTTTGTGGGTCTGCGCCCCACTTGGGAGTTCACTAGTTTTCACAGGATGTTATTGTGGGTGTTGACCGTGGCTTTTGTGTTCTCCAGGTGTTTTTTTGAAGAAGAGTGTCCTGTCCAGTGTAACTCCAAGATACATGGGGTGGGTATGGTTGGAGAGTTTGTGACCATCCCAAGTGACGCTCAGTTCTTTTCTCGCGTCTCGGTTCCTCAGGTGGAAGCTGCATAGTTGGGTTTGTGTGTCTTTCTTTTTCTGTCTTTCTTTCTTAGGACGGAGATCAAGGTAGACGCCATAGGAAGGCTCAACACTAGCCGATGCCCCTAGAGATCCATCCCAAAGCTTCCCTCAGGGAGCACAGCAAGCCAGCTAGCCAGCAAGCCTGCCCAGTCAGCCAACGCAGCCAGTCAGCTCCGCCAGTCAGCCAGTGTAGAAAGTCAGGCTGCCAAGCCAGAGCATATCAGCCCTTGCAGTCAGCCATTGCAGCCATACCAGCCTTGCTCAGTCAGCTCAGCCAGGCCTCTCTTGAGGCCTGGCTCTCTGTCTGCCTGGCCCGGTCTGCCCTGCCCTGCCTTGCAGCAACAGAACCAGCCTTTCTGGAAAGCCAGCCAGCTCAGAATGCGAGCTGAGCAAGCCAGTGCAGCAGCAAGCCCAGACTAGGTTACCGCAGCCTTACTGTGCAGCCACAGCCACTCAGTCTAGACCAGCAGGAGCTGGCCAGGCTCCAACCCTTGCAGCGCAGCCTTAGGCCGGACAGTCCCCCTGCCTGCACTTTGTTGCCTTCCTGGCCTGTCTGCCTGCCTAGGCGCCTCGGTCTTCCTGTCTGTCTGCCTTGGCCTGCCAGTCTGAAACTGGTTTAGACTAACTGCGTGCTTGCCAGCTGCGCTGGCTTGCTGAGCTCGTATTCTGAGCTGGCTGGCTTGCCAGCAAGGCTGGTTCTGTTGCTGCAAGGCAGGGCGGGGCAGACCGGGCCAGGCAGACAGAGAGCCAGGCCTCGAGAGAGGCCTGGCTGAGCTGACTGAGCAAGGCTGGTATGGCTACAATGGTTGACTGCAAGGGCTGATGTGCGCTGGCTTGGCAGCCTGACTTTCTACACTGGCTGACTGGCGGAGCTGGCTGGCTGCGTTGGCTGACTGGGCGGGCTTGCTGGCTAGCTGGCTTGCTGGACTCCCTGAGGGAAGCTTTGGGATGGATCTCTAGGGGCATCGGCTTGTGTTGAGCCTTCCAACGGCGTCTACCTTGATCTTCGTCCTAAGAAAGAAAGACAGAAAAAGAAACACACACACAAACTCAACTATGCAGCTTCCACATGAGGAAGGCAGGCAGGCACGCAGGCAGGCACAAGCTGCCTGCGTGCTTGCTTCGCCCTCCAGTTGCTGCTCCAGTTATTTGTTTTCCCTCAAACCCATCCTCAATGTGTTGGGTGAGGTTGAGCTCTGTCCAGCACAGGACGGGACGGAAACCAGCTTGGTCTTTAGTCAGCTTGGTGTCTATGAGTGGTATGAGGCGTTGGAGTAGCAGCCTCTCTTGTAGGTGATGCAGAGGAGGGAAATGGGTCGGTAGCTCTTTGAGGATGATGGGTCTTTGCCAGGTTTGGGGATTGCAACCACTTTGGCTTTTCTCCAGACAGAAGGGATGGTTTTCTGTGCCATGCATGTGTTCAGCATCCCCACGAGCCAGGTCTTTGCGTTAGGTTCCAGGTGCTGTATAATTTCTGCCAGTATGTCATCAATCCCTGCTGCTTTTCCGGGTTTCAACTTTCCCATTGCAGTTTTGAGTTCTTCTAGGTCGAAGGGTTTGGTTTGAGGGCTGGCTGATTGTGGTTGGTCTGATACCACTGTGCGATGGTATTCTCCTGTGGGTCGTGGCGGTGTTGGTTACGACTGTTGGCCACCAGTTGTGATGCAACAGAGTTCGCTGTGACCGTTGTGAATTATGGGTGGCTCCCTGAGGTCCTTGATCGCCATTGGGTCCAACAGTGGTCATTGAAGCGTGCACACACATGCACACATGCACCTACACACACAGGGGCACATGCGTATGCACACCTGGACCTTTAAATGAACAACAACACAAAAACTAAGGCACTGGTGTCGGACTTCTGGTTTACCGGAACGGGGTTCAACTCCCTGCAGTGCCCTGCTCAATGTGTTGTATTTCATTCATTGGTCCATGGTCTCAGGTCATTGAGCGGCGCGCTATAGTGTGCGATTCTTCATCATTGTTGAGGATTTTTTAAAGGTGAAAATCAAGGAAAAGCAAAAGGCTATAGTCCATGGTCACGGACCGCATACTGGTCAAGGTCATTTATACTGGTGAAGATCATTTACTAGTCTTCTAAAGGTCATTTCTACTGGTGAAGATCATTTACTAGTCTTCTAAAGGTCATTTATACTGGTCAAGGTCAATTACTAGTCTCATGAAGGTAATTTATACTGGTCACAGTCATATACTGGTCACGGTCATTTCTACTTGTGAAGGTCATTTATACTGGTCAAGGTCATTTGTACTTGTCAAGGTCATTTATACTGGTCAAGGTCATTTACTAGTCTTATTGAAGGTAATTTATACTGCTCAAGGTCATTGATATTGGTCAAGGTCATTAAGTGGCACGCTATAGTGCGCGATTCTTCATCATTGTTGAGGATTTGAAAAAAGGTTAAATTGCAGAAAAGCGAAAGGCTAAAGTCCATGGTCACGGAGGGCATACTATAGTATGTTGTTTTTCTTTTTTTTGGTGGTGTGCGGGCTCCATCCAATAACTACACCAGTTGTGATGCAATAGAGTTTGCTGTGACCGTTGTGAATTATGGGTGGTGTGGTCTTTGCCAAGACGGTGGATTGTGGCCCATGCCTTCCTGCTGTTATTTGTCATGTTGGTGTTCTCTATATCTTTTCGTCCTGGGCATGACGTTAAACTGTTCCGTTCGAGAGGACCGGCGACCCTCGAATGTAAACAGGTGTTGGGACAGGGTCAGGTGTTGTCTTGATGCATCCTATGATGATGCCACAGGTGTCATTTAGGGCTGTGTCGACCAATTTGGTGTGACGGGATAGGCTTGTAGGTGATGCAGAGGAGGGAAATGGGTCGGTAGCTCTTTGGGGATAATGGGTCTTTGCCAGGTTTAGGGATTGCAACCACTTTGGCCTTTTTCCAGACAGAAGGGATGGTTTTCTGTGCTATGCATGTGTTCAGCATCCCCACAAGCCAGGTCTTTCCGTTAGGTCCCAGGTGCTGTATCATTTCTGCTAGTAGGTCATCAATCCCTGCTGCTTTTCCGGGTTTCAACTTTCCCATTGCAGTTTCACGTTCTTCTAGGTTGAAGGGTTTAGTTTGAAGGCTGGCTGATTGTGGTTGGTCTGATACCACTGTGCGATGGTATTCTCCTGTGGGTTGGTGGCGGTCTTGGTCACAACTGGTGGCCAACAGTTGTAACCAACACCGCCACCGACCCACATAGAATACCATCGCACAGTGGTATCAGACCAACCATAATCAGCCATCACTCAAACCAAACCCTTCGACCTAGAAGAACTTGAAACTGCAATGGGAAAGTTGAAACCCGGAAAAGCAGCAGGGATTGATGACCTACTGGCAGAAATGATACAGCACCTGGGACCTAACTCAAGGCCCTGGCTTGTGGGGATGCTGAACACATGCACAGCACAGAAAACCACCCCTTCTGTCTGGAAAAAGGCCAAAGTGGTTGCAATCCCTAAACCTGGCAAAGACCCATTATCCCCGAAGAGCTACCGACCCATTTCCCTCCTCTGCATCACGTCTTTCTTATACCTGTGGTGTGCGGGCTCCATCCAATACCTACACTAGTTGTGATGCAACAGAATTTGCTGTGACCGTTGTGAATTATGGGTGGTGTGGTCTTTGCCAAGACGGTGGATTGTGGCCCATGCCTTCCTGCTGTTATTTGTCATTTGTCATTATGGTGTTCTCTATATCTTTTCGTCCTGGGCATGACGTTAAACTGTTCCGTTTGAGAGGACCGGCGACCCTCGAATGTAAACAGCCACGAAAGGAAACTGTGTGTGTGAGGTGTTCTCTATCATTTCATTCCAGACTTCACTGTCTATCTCCTGTGTTTTCCATTCATCTTGAGCGTTACACAGTCGTCTGATGTGCGGGGGGAGGTGCCGGCTAGCGCATAAAGGCACGGACGGGACAGGTGTTTTCTTGACCCATCCCATGATGATGCGACAGGTGTCATTTAGGGCTGTGTCGACCAATTTGGTGTGACGTGATCGGCTCCAGCTTGAGCAGGAATACTCTGCTGTAGAGAAAGACAGGGCCATGGCAGTTGCACGGATTGTTTGTGGGTCTGCGCCCCACATGGGAGTTCACTAGTTTTCACAGGATGTTATTGTGGGTGTTGACCGTGGCTTTTGTGTTCTCCAGGTGTTTTTTTGAAGAAGAGTGTCCTGTCCAGTGTAACTCCAAGATACATGGGGTGGGTATGGTTGGAGAGTTTGTGACCATCCCAAGTGACGCTCAGTTCTTTTCTCGCGTCTCGGTTCCTCAGGTGGAAGCTGCATAGTTGGGTTTGTGTGTCTTTCTTTTTCTGTCTTTCTTTCTTAGGACGGAGATCAAGGTAGACGCCATAGGAAGGCTCAACACTAGCCGATGCCCCTAGAGATCCATCCCAAAGCTTCCCTCAGGGAGCACAGCAAGCCAGCTAGCCATCAAGCCTGCCCAGTCAGCCAACGCAGCCAGTCAGCTCCGCCAGTCAGCCAGTGTAGAAAGTCAGGCTGCCAAGCCAGAGCATATCAGCCCTTGCAGTCAGCCATTGCAGCCATACCAGCCTTGCTCAGTCAGCTCAGCCAGGCCTCTCTTGAGGCCTGGCTCTCTGTCTGCCTGGCCCGGTCTGCCCTGCCCTGCCTTGCAGCAACAGAACCAGCCTTTCTGGAAAGCCAGCCAGCTCAGAATGCGAGCTGAGCAAGCCAGTGCAGCAGCAAGCCCAGACTAGGTTACCGCAGCCTTACTGTGCAGCCACAGCCACTCAGTCTAGACCAGCAGGAGCTGGCCAGGCTCCAACCCTTGCAGCGCAGCCTTAGGCCGGACAGTCCCCCTGCCTGCACTTTGTTGCCTTCCTGGCCTGTCTGCCTGCCTAGGCGCCTCGGTCTTCCTGTCTGTCTGCCTTGGCCTGCCAGTCTGAAACTGGTTTAGACTAACTGCGTGCTTGCCAGCTGCGCTGGCTTGCTGAGCTCGTATTCTGAGCTGGCTGGCTTGCCAGCAAGGCTGGTTCTGTTGCTGCAAGGCAGGGCGGGGCAGACCGGGCCAGGCAGACAGAGAGCCAGGCCTCGAGAGAGGCCTGGCTGAGCTGACTGAGCAAGGCTGGTATGGCTACAATGGTTGACTGCAAGGGCTGATGTGCGCTGGCTTGGCAGCCTGACTTTCTACACTGGCTGACTGGCGGAGCTGGCTGGCTGCGTTGGCTGACTGGGCGGGCTTGCTGGCTAGCTGGCTTGCTGGACTCCCTGAGGGAAGCTTTGGGATGGATCTCTAGGGGCATCGGCTTGTGTTGAGCCTTCCAACGGCGTCTACCTTGATCTTCGTCCTAAGAAAGAAAGACAGAAAAAGAAACACACACACAAACTCAACTATGCAGCTTCCACATGAGGAAGGCAGGCAGGCACGCAGGCAGGCACAAGCTGCCTGCGTGCTTGCTTCGCCCTCCAGTTGCTGCTCCAGTTATTTGTTTTCCCTCAAACCCATCCTCAATGTGTTGGGTGAGGTTGAGCTCTGTCCAGCACAGGACGGGACGGAAACCAGCTTGGTCTTTAGTCAGCTTGGTGTCTATGAGTGGTATGAGGCGTTGGAGTAGCAGCCTCTCTTGTAGGTGATGCAGAGGAGGGAAATGGGTCGGTAGCTCTTTGAGGATGATGGGTCTTTGCCAGGTTTGGGGATTGCAACCACTTTGGCTTTTCTCCAGACAGAAGGGATGGTTTTCTGTGCCATGCATGTGTTCAGCATCCCCACGAGCCAGGTCTTTGCGTTAGGTTCCAGGTGCTGTATAATTTCTGCCAGTATGTCATCAATCCCTGCTGCTTTTCCGGGTTTCAACTTTCCCATTGCAGTTTTGAGTTCTTCTAGGTCGAAGGGTTTGGTTTGAGGGCTGGCTGATTGTGGTTGGTCTGATACCACTGTGCGATGGTATTCTCCTGTGGGTCGTGGCGGTGTTGGTTACGACTGTTGGCCACCAGTTGTGATGCAACAGAGTTCGCTGTGACCGTTGTGAATTATGGGTGGCTCCCTGAGGTCCTTGATCGCCATTGGGTCCAACAGTGGTCATTGAAGCGTGCACACACATGCACACATGCACCTACACACACAGGGGCACATGCGTATGCACACCTGGACCTTTAAATGAACAACAACACAAAAACTAAGGCACTGGTGTCGGACTTCTGGTTTACCGGAACGGGGTTCAACTCCCTGCAGTGCCCTGCTCAATGTGTTGTATTTCATTCATTGGTCCATGGTCTCAGGTCATTGAGCGGCGCGCTATAGTGTGCGATTCTTCATCATTGTTGAGGATTTTTTAAAGGTGAAAATCAAGGAAAAGCAAAAGGCTATAGTCCATGGTCACGGACCGCATACTGGTCAAGGTCATTTATACTGGTGAAGATCATTTACTAGTCTTCTAAAGGTCATTTCTACTGGTGAAGATCATTTACTAGTCTTCTAAAGGTCATTTATACTGGTCAAGGTCAATTACTAGTCTCATGAAGGTAATTTATACTGGTCACAGTCATATACTGGTCACGGTCATTTCTACTTGTGAAGGTCATTTATACTGGTCAAGGTCATTTGTACTTGTCAAGGTCATTTATACTGGTCAAGGTCATTTACTAGTCTTATTGAAGGTAATTTATACTGCTCAAGGTCATTGATATTGGTCAAGGTCATTAAGTGGCACGCTATAGTGCGCGATTCTTCATCATTGTTGAGGATTTGAAAAAAGGTTAAATTGCAGAAAAGCGAAAGGCTAAAGTCCATGGTCACGGAGGGCATACTATAGTATGTTGTTTTTCTTTTTTTTGGTGGTGTGCGGGCTCCATCCAATAACTACACCAGTTGTGATGCAATAGAGTTTGCTGTGACCGTTGTGAATTATGGGTGGTGTGGTCTTTGCCAAGACGGTGGATTGTGGCCCATGCCTTCCTGCTGTTATTTGTCATGTTGGTGTTCTCTATATCTTTTCGTCCTGGGCATGACGTTAAACTGTTCCGTTCGAGAGGACCGGCGACCCTCGAATGTAAACAGGTGTTGGGACAGGGTCAGGTGTTGTCTTGATGCATCCTATGATGATGCCACAGGTGTCATTTAGGGCTGTGTCGACCAATTTGGTGTGACGGGATAGGCTTGTAGGTGATGCAGAGGAGGGAAATGGGTCGGTAGCTCTTTGGGGATAATGGGTCTTTGCCAGGTTTAGGGATTGCAACCACTTTGGCCTTTTTCCAGACAGAAGGGATGGTTTTCTGTGCTATGCATGTGTTCAGCATCCCCACAAGCCAGGTCTTTCCGTTAGGTCCCAGGTGCTGTATCATTTCTGCTAGTAGGTCATCAATCCCTGCTGCTTTTCCGGGTTTCAACTTTCCCATTGCAGTTTCACGTTCTTCTAGGTCGAAGGGTTTAGTTTGAAGGCTGGCTGATTGTGGTTGGTCTGATACCACTGTGCGATGGTATTCTCCTGTGGGTTGGTGGCGGTCTTGGTCACAACTGGTGGCCAACAGTTGTAACCAACACCGCCACCGACCCACATAGAATACCATCGCACAGTGGTATCAGACCAACCATAATCAGCCATCACTCAAACCAAACCCTTCGACCTAGAAGAACTTGAAACTGCAATGGGAAAGTTGAAACCCGGAAAAGCAGCAGGGATTGATGACCTACTGGCAGAAATGATACAGCACCTGGGACCTAACTCAAGGCCCTGGCTTGTGGGGATGCTGAACACATGCACAGCACAGAAAACCACCCCTTCTGTCTGGAAAAAGGCCAAAGTGGTTGCAATCCCTAAACCTGGCAAAGACCCATTATCCCCGAAGAGCTACCGACCCATTTCCCTCCTCTGCATCACGTCTTTCTTATACCTGTGGTGTGCGGGCTCCATCCAATACCTACACTAGTTGTGATGCAACAGAATTTGCTGTGACCGTTGTGAATTATGGGTGGTGTGGTCTTTGCCAAGACGGTGGATTGTGGCCCATGCCTTCCTGCTGTTATTTGTCATTTGTCATTATGGTGTTCTCTATATCTTTTCGTCCTGGGCATGACGTTAAACTGTTCCGTTTGAGAGGACCGGCGACCCTCGAATGTAAACAGCCACGAAAGGAAACTGTGTGTGTGAGGTGTTCTCTATCATTTCATTCCAGACTTCACTGTCTATCTCCTGTGTTTTCCATTCATCTTGAGCGTTACACAGTCGTCTGATGTGCGGGGGGAGGTGCCGGCTAGCGCATAAAGGCACGGACGGGACAGGTGTTTTCTTGACCCATCCCATGATGATGCGACAGGTGTCATTTAGGGCTGTGTCGACCAATTTGGTGTGACGTGATCGGCTCCAGCTTGAGCAGGAATACTCTGCTGTAGAGAAAGACAGGGCCATGGCAGTTGCACGGATTGTTTGTGGGTCTGCGCCCCACATGGGAGTTCACTAGTTTTCACAGGATGTTATTGTGGGTGTTGACCGTGGCTTTTGTGTTCTCCAGGTGTTTTTTTGAAGAAGAGTGTCCTGTCCAGTGTAACTCCAAGATACATGGGGTGGGTATGGTTGGAGAGTTTGTGACCATCCCAAGTGACGCTCAGTTCTTTTCTCGCGTCTCGGTTCCTCAGGTGGAAGCTGCATAGTTGGGTTTGTGTGTCTTTCTTTTTCTGTCTTTCTTTCTTAGGACGGAGATCAAGGTAGACGCCATAGGAAGGCTCAACACTAGCCGATGCCCCTAGAGATCCATCCCAAAGCTTCCCTCAGGGAGCACAGCAAGCCAGCTAGCCATCAAGCCTGCCCAGTCAGCCAACGCAGCCAGTCAGCTCCGCCAGTCAGCCAGTGTAGAAAGTCAGGCTGCCAAGCCAGAGCATATCAGCCCTTGCAGTCAGCCATTGCAGCCATACCAGCCTTGCTCAGTCAGCTCAGCCAGGCCTCTCTTGAGGCCTGGCTCTCTGTCTGCCTGGCCCGGTCTGCCCTGCCCTGCCTTGCAGCAACAGAACCAGCCTTTCTGGAAAGCCAGCCAGCTCAGAATGCGAGCTGAGCAAGCCAGTGCAGCAGCAAGCCCAGACTAGGTTACCGCAGCCTTACTGTGCAGCCACAGCCACTCAGTCTAGACCAGCAGGAGCTGGCCAGGCTCCAACCCTTGCAGCGCAGCCTTAGGCCGGACAGTCCCCCTGCCTGCACTTTGTTGCCTTCCTGGCCTGTCTGCCTGCCTAGGCGCCTCGGTCTTCCTGTCTGTCTGCCTTGGCCTGCCAGTCTGAAACTGGTTTAGACTAACTGCGTGCTTGCCAGCTGCGCTGGCTTGCTGAGCTCGTATTCTGAGCTGGCTGGCTTGCCAGCAAGGCTGGTTCTGTTGCTGCAAGGCAGGGCGGGGCAGACCGGGCCAGGCAGACAGAGAGCCAGGCCTCGAGAGAGGCCTGGCTGAGCTGACTGAGCAAGGCTGGTATGGCTACAATGGTTGACTGCAAGGGCTGATGTGTGCTGGCTTGGCAGCCTGACTTTCTACACTGGCTGACTGGCGGAGCTGGCTGGCTGCGTTGGCTGACTGGGCGGGCTTGCTGGCTAGCTGGCTTGCTGGACTCCCTGAGGGAAGCTTTGGGATGGATCTCTAGGGGCATCGGCTTGTGTTGAGCCTTCCAACGGCGTCTACCTTGATCTTCGTCCTAAGAAAGAAAGACAGAAAAAGAAACACACACACAAACTCAACTATGCAGCTTCCACATGAGGAAGGCAGGCAGGCACGCAGGCAGGCACAAGCTGCCTGCGTGCTTGCTTCGCCCTCCAGTTGCTGCTCCAGTTATTTGTTTTCCCTCAAACCCATCCTCAATGTGTTGGGTGAGGTTGAGCTCTGTCCAGCACAGGACGGGACGGAAACCAGCTTGGTCTTTAGTCAGTTTGGTGTCTATGAGTGGTATGAGGCGTTGGAGTAGCAGCCTCTCTTGTAGGTGATGCAGAGGAGGGAAATGGGTCGGTAGCTCTTTGAGGATGATGGGTCTTTGCCAGGTTTGGGGATTGCAACCACTTTGGCTTTTCTCCAGACAGAAGGGATGGTTTTCTGTGCCATGCATGTGTTCAGCATCCCCACGAGCCAGGTCTTTGCGTTAGGTTCCAGGTGCTGTATAATTTCTGCCAGTATGTCATCAATCCCTGCTGCTTTTCCGGGTTTCAACTTTCCCATTGCAGTTTTGAGTTCTTCTAGGTCGAAGGGTTTGGTTTGAGGGCTGGCTGATTGTGGTTGGTCTGATACCACTGTGCGATGGTATTCTCCTGTGGGTCGTGGCGGTGTTGGTTACGACTGTTGGCCACCAGTTGTGATGCAACAGAGTTCGCTGTGACCGTTGTGAATTATGGGTGGCTCCCTGAGGTCCTTGATCGCCATTGGGTCCAACAGTGGTCATTGAAGCGTGCACACACATGCACACATGCACCTACACACACAGGGGCACATGCGTATGCACACCTGGACCTTTAAATGAACAACAACACAAAAACTAAGGCACTGGTGTCGGACTTCTGGTTTACCGGAACGGGGTTCAACTCCCTGCAGTGCCCTGCTCAATGTGTTGTATTTCATTCATTGGTCCATGGTCTCAGGTCATTGAGCGGCGCGCTATAGTGTGCGATTCTTCATCATTGTTGAGGATTTTTTAAAGGTGAAAATCAAGGAAAAGCAAAAGGCTATAGTCCATGGTCACGGACCGCATACTGGTCAAGGTCATTTATACTGGTGAAGATCATTTACTAGTCTTCTAAAGGTCATTTCTACTGGTGAAGATCATTTACTAGTCTTCTAAAGGTCATTTATACTGGTCAAGGTCAATTACTAGTCTCATGAAGGTAATTTATACTGGTCACAGTCATATACTGGTCACGGTCATTTCTACTGGTGAAGGTCATTTATACTGGTCAAGGTCATTTGTACTTGTCAAGGTCATTTATACTGGTCAAGGTCATTTACTAGTCTTATTGAAGGTAATTTATACTGCTCAAGGTCATTGATATTGGTCAAGGTCATTAAGTGGCACGCTATAGTGCGCGATTCTTCATCATTGTTGAGGATTTGAAAAAAGGTTAAATTGCAGAAAAGCGAAAGGCTAAAGTCCATGGTCACGGAGGGCATACTATAGTATGTTGTTTTTCTTTTTTTTGGTGGTGTGCGGGCTCCATCCAATAACTACACCAGTTGTGATGCAATAGAGTTTGCTGTGACCGTTGTGAATTATGGGTGGTGTGGTCTTTGCCAAGACGGTGGATTGTGGCCCATGCCTTCCTGCTGTTATTTGTCATGTTGGTGTTCTCTATATCTTTTCGTCCTGGGCATGACGTTAAACTGTTCCGTTCGAGAGGACCGGCGACCCTCGAATGTAAACAGGTGTTGGGACAGGGTCAGGTGTTGTCTTGATGCATCCTATGATGATGCCACAGGTGTCATTTAGGGCTGTGTCGACCAATTTGGTGTGACGGGATAGGCTTGTAGGTGATGCAGAGGAGGGAAATGGGTCGGTAGCTCTTTGGGGATAATGGGTCTTTGCCAGGTTTAGGGATTGCAACCACTTTGGCCTTTTTCCAGACAGAAGGGATGGTTTTCTGTGCTATGCATGTGTTCAGCATCCCCACAAGCCAGGTCTTTCCGTTAGGTCCCAGGTGCTGTATCATTTCTGCTAGTAGGTCATCAATCCCTGCTGCTTTTCCGGGTTTCAACTTTCCCATTGCAGTTTCACGTTCTTCTAGGTCGAAGGGTTTGGTTTGAAGGCTGGCTGATTGTGGTTGGTCTGATACCACTGTGCGATGGTATTCTCCTGTGGGTTGGTGGCGGTCTTGGTCACAACTGGTGGCCAACAGTTGTAACCAACACCGCCACCGACCCACATAGAATACCATCGCACAGTGGTATCAGACCAACCATAATCAGCCATCACTCAAACCAAACCCTTCGACCTAGAAGAACTTGAAACTGCAATGGGAAAGTTGAAACCCGGAAAAGCAGCAGGGATTGATGACCTACTGGCAGAAATGATACAGCACCTGGGACCTAACTCAAGGCCCTGGCTTGTGGGGATGCTGAACACATGCACAGCACAGAAAACCACCCCTTCTGTCTGGAAAAAGGCCAAAGTGGTTGCAATCCCTAAACCTGGCAAAGACCCATTATCCCCGAAGAGCTACCGACCCATTTCCCTCCTCTGCATCACGTCTTTCTTATACCTGTGGTGTGTGGGCTCCATCCAATACCTACACTAGTTGTGATGCAACAGAATTTGCTGTGACCGTTGTGAATTATGGGTGGTGTGGTCTTTGCCAAGACGGTGGATTGTGGCCCATGCCTTCCTGCTGTTATTTGTCATTTGTCATTATGGTGTTCTCTATATCTTTTCGTCCTGGGCATGACGTTAAACTGTTCCGTTTGAGAGGACCGGCGACCCTCGAATGTAAACAGCCACGAAAGGAAACTGTGTGTGTGAGGTGTTCTCTATCATTTCATTCCAGACTTCACTGTCTATCTCCTGTGTTTTCCATTCATCTTGAGCGTTACACAGTCGTCTGATGTGCGGGGGGAGGTGCCGGCTAGCGCATAAAGGCACGGACGGGACAGGTGTTTTCTTGACCCATCCCATGATGATGCGACAGGTGTCATTTAGGGCTGTGTCGACCAATTTGGTGTGACGTGATCGGCTCCAGCTTGAGCAGGAATACTCTGCTGTAGAGAAAGACAGGGCCATGGCAGTTGCACGGATTGTTTGTGGGTCTGCGCCCCACATGGGAGTTCACTAGTTTTCACAGGATGTTATTGTGGGTGTTGACCGTGGCTTTTGTGTTCTCCAGGTGTTTTTTTGAAGAAGAGTGTCCTGTCCAGTGTAACTCCAAGATACATGGGGTGGGTATGGTTGGAGAGTTTGTGACCATCCCAAGTGACGCTCAGTTCTTTTCTCGCGTCTCGGTTCCTCAGGTGGAAGCTGCATAGTTGGGTTTGTGTGTCTTTCTTTTTCTGTCTTTCTTTCTTAGGACGGAGATCAAGGTAGACGCCATAGGAAGGCTCAACACTAGCCGATGCCCCTAGAGATCCATCCCAAAGCTTCCCTCAGGGAGCACAGCAAGCCAGCTAGCCATCAAGCCTGCCCAGTCAGCCAACGCAGCCAGTCAGCTCCGCCAGTCAGCCAGTGTAGAAAGTCAGGCTGCCAAGCCAGAGCATATCAGCCCTTGCAGTCAGCCATTGCAGCCATACCAGCCTTGCTCAGTCAGCTCAGCCAGGCCTCTCTTGAGGCCTGGCTCTCTGTCTGCCTGGCCCGGTCTGCCCTGCCCTGCCTTGCAGCAACAGAACCAGCCTTTCTGGAAAGCCAGCCAGCTCAGAATGCGAGCTGAGCAAGCCAGTGCAGCAGCAAGCCCAGACTAGGTTACCGCAGCCTTACTGTGCAGCCACAGCCACTCAGTCTAGACCAGCAGGAGCTGGCCAGGCTCCAACCCTTGCAGCGCAGCCTTAGGCCGGACAGTCCCCCTGCCTGCACTTTGTTGCCTTCCTGGCCTGTCTGCCTGCCTAGGCGCCTCGGTCTTCCTGTCTGTCTGCCTTGGCCTGCCAGTCTGAAACTGGTTTAGACTAACTGCGTGCTTGCCAGCTGCGCTGGCTTGCTGAGCTCGTATTCTGAGCTGGCTGGCTTGCCAGCAAGGCTGGTTCTGTTGCTGCAAGGCAGGGCGGGGCAGACCGGGCCAGGCAGACAGAGAGCCAGGCCTCGAGAGAGGCCTGGCTGAGCTGACTGAGCAAGGCTGGTATGGCTACAATGGTTGACTGCAAGGGCTGATGTGCGCTGGCTTGGCAGCCTGACTTTCTACACTGGCTGACTGGCGGAGCTGGCTGGCTGCGTTGGCTGACTGGGCGGGCTTGCTGGCTAGCTGGCTTGCTGGACTCCCTGAGGGAAGCTTTGGGATGGATCTCTAGGGGCATCGGCTTGTGTTGAGCCTTCCAACGGCGTCTACCTTGATCTTCGTCCTAAGAAAGAAAGACAGAAAAAGAAACACACACACAAACTCAACTATGCAGCTTCCACATGAGGAAGGCAGGCAGGCACGCAGGCAGGCACAAGCTGCCTGCGTGCTTGCTTCGCCCTCCAGTTGCTGCTCCAGTTATTTGTTTTCCCTCAAACCCATCCTCAATGTGTTGGGTGAGGTTGAGCTCTGTCCAGCACAGGACGGGACGGAAACCAGCTTGGTCTTTAGTCAGCTTGGTGTCTATGAGTGGTATGAGGCGTTGGAGTAGCAGCCTCTCTTGTAGGTGATGCAGAGGAGGGAAATGGGTCGGTAGCTCTTTGAGGATGATGGGTCTTTGCCAGGTTTGGGGATTGCAACCACTTTGGCTTTTCTCCAGACAGAAGGGATGGTTTTCTGTGCCATGCATGTGTTCAGCATCCCCACGAGCCAGGTCTTTGCGTTAGGTTCCAGGTGCTGTATAATTTCTGCCAGTATGTCATCAATCCCTGCTGCTTTTCCGGGTTTCAACTTTCCCATTGCAGTTTTGAGTTCTTCTAGGTCGAAGGGTTTGGTTTGAGGGCTGGCTGATTGTGGTTGGTCTGATACCACTGTGCGATGGTATTCTCCTGTGGGTCGTGGCGGTGTTGGTTACGACTGTTGGCCACCAGTTGTGATGCAACAGAGTTTGCTGTGACCGTTGTGAATTATGGGTGGCTCCCTGAGGTCCTTGATCGCCATTGGGTCCAACAGTGGTCATTGAAGCGTGCACACACATGCACACATGCACCTACACACACAGGGGCACATGCGTATGCACACCTGGACCTTTAAATGAACAACAACACAAAAACTAAGGCACTGGTGTCGGACTTCTGGTTTACCGGAACGGGGTTCAACTCCCTGCAGTGCCCTGCTCAATGTGTTGTATTTCATTCATTGGTCCATGGTCTCAGGTCATTGAGCGGCGCGCTATAGTGTGCGATTCTTCATCATTGTTGAGGATTTTTTAAAGGTGAAAATCAAGGAAAAGCAAAAGGCTATAGTCCATGGTCACGGACCGCATACTGGTCAAGGTCATTTATACTGGTGAAGATCATTTACTAGTCTTCTAAAGGTCATTTCTACTGGTGAAGATCATTTACTAGTCTTCTAAAGGTCATTTATACTGGTCAAGGTCAATTACTAGTCTCATGAAGGTAATTTATACTGGTCACAGTCATATACTGGTCACGGTCATTTCTACTGGTGAAGGTCATTTATACTGGTCAAGGTCATTTGTACTTGTCAAGGTCATTTATACTGGTCAAGGTCATTTACTAGTCTTATTGAAGGTAATTTATACTGCTCAAGGTCATTGATATTGGTCAAGGTCATTAAGTGGCACGCTATAGTGCGCGATTCTTCATCATTGTTGAGGATTTGAAAAAAGGTTAAATTGCAGAAAAGCGAAAGGCTAAAGTCCATGGTCACGGAGGGCATACTATAGTATGTTGTTTTTCTTTTTTTTGGTGGTGTGCGGGCTCCATCCAATAACTACACCAGTTGTGATGCAATAGAGTTTGCTGTGACCGTTGTGAATTATGGGTGGTGTGGTCTTTGCCAAGACGGTGGATTGTGGCCCATGCCTTCCTGCTGTTATTTGTCATGTTGGTGTTCTCTATATCTTTTCGTCCTGGGCATGACGTTAAACTGTTCCGTTCGAGAGGACCGGCGACCCTCGAATGTAAACAGGTGTTGGGACAGGGTCAGGTGTTGTCTTGATGCATCCTATGATGATGCCACAGGTGTCATTTAGGGCTGTGTCGACCAATTTGGTGTGACGGGATAGGCTTGTAGGTGATGCAGAGGAGGGAAATGGGTCGGTAGCTCTTTGGGGATAATGGGTCTTTGCCAGGTTTAGGGATTGCAACCACTTTGGCCTTTTTCCAGACAGAAGGGATGGTTTTCTGTGCTATGCATGTGTTCAGCATCCCCACAAGCCAGGTCTTTCCGTTAGGTCCCAGGTGCTGTATCATTTCTGCTAGTAGGTCATCAATCCCTGCTGCTTTTCCGGGTTTCAACTTTCCCATTGCAGTTTCACGTTCTTCTAGGTCGAAGGGTTTGGTTTGAAGGCTGGCTGATTGTGGTTGGTCTGATACCACTGTGCGATGGTATTCTCCTGTGGGTTGGTGGCGGTCTTGGTCACAACTGGTGGCCAACAGTTGTAACCAACACCGCCACCGACCCACATAGAATACCATCGCACAGTGGTATCAGACCAACCATAATCAGCCATCACTCAAACCAAACCCTTCGACCTAGAAGAACTTGAAACTGCAATGGGAAAGTTGAAACCCGGAAAAGCAGCAGGGATTGATGACCTACTGGCAGAAATGATACAGCACCTGGGACCTAACTCAAGGCCCTGGCTTGTGGGGATGCTGAACACATGCACAGCACAGAAAACCACCCCTTCTGTCTGGAAAAAGGCCAAAGTGGTTGCAATCCCTAAACCTGGCAAAGACCCATTATCCCCGAAGAGCTACCGACCCATTTCCCTCCTCTGCATCACGTCTTTCTTATACCTGTGGTGTGCGGGCTCCATCCAATACCTACACTAGTTGTGATGCAACAGAATTTGCTGTGACCGTTGTGAATTATGGGTGGTGTGGTCTTTGCCAAGACGGTGGATTGTGGCCCATGCCTTCCTGCTGTTATTTGTCATTTGTCATTATGGTGTTCTCTATATCTTTTCGTCCTGGGCATGACGTTAAACTGTTCCGTTTGAGAGGACCGGCGACCCTCGAATGTAAACAGCCACGAAAGGAAACTGTGTGTGTGAGGTGTTCTCTATCATTTCATTCCAGACTTCACTGTCTATCTCCTGTGTTTTCCATTCATCTTGAGCGTTACACAGTCGTCTGATGTGCGGGGGGAGGTGCCGGCTAGCGCATAAAGGCACGGACGGGACAGGTGTTTTCTTGACCCATCCCATGATGATGCGACAGGTGTCATTTAGGGCTGTGTCGACCAATTTGGTGTGACGTGATCGGCTCCAGCTTGAGCAGGAATACTCTGCTGTAGAGAAAGACAGGGCCATGGCAGTTGCACGGATTGTTTGTGGGTCTGCGCCCCACATGGGAGTTCACTAGTTTTCACAGGATGTTATTGTGGGTGTTGACCGTGGCTTTTGTGTTCTCCAGGTGTTTTTTTGAAGAAGAGTGTCCTGTCCAGTGTAACTCCAAGATACATGGGGTGGGTATGGTTGGAGAGTTTGTGACCATCCCAAGTGACGCTCAGTTCTTTTCTCGCGTCTCGGTTCCTCAGGTGGAAGCTGCATAGTTGGGTTTGTGTGTCTTTCTTTTTCTGTCTTTCTTTCTTAGGACGGAGATCAAGGTAGACGCCATAGGAAGGCTCAACACTAGCCGATGCCCCTAGAGATCCATCCCAAAGCTTCCCTCAGGGAGCACAGCAAGCCAGCTAGCCATCAAGCCTGCCCAGTCAGCCAACGCAGCCAGTCAGCTCCGCCAGTCAGCCAGTGTAGAAAGTCAGGCTGCCAAGCCAGAGCATATCAGCCCTTGCAGTCAGCCATTGCAGCCATACCAGCCTTGCTCAGTCAGCTCAGCCAGGCCTCTCTTGAGGCCTGGCTCTCTGTCTGCCTGGCCCGGTCTGCCCTGCCCTGCCTTGCAGCAACAGAACCAGCCTTTCTGGAAAGCCAGCCAGCTCAGAATGCGAGCTGAGCAAGCCAGTGCAGCAGCAAGCCCAGACTAGGTTACCGCAGCCTTACTGTGCAGCCACAGCCACTCAGTCTAGACCAGCAGGAGCTGGCCAGGCTCCAACCCTTGCAGCGCAGCCTTAGGCCGGACAGTCCCCCTGCCTGCACTTTGTTGCCTTCCTGGCCTGTCTGCCTGCCTAGGCGCCTCGGTCTTCCTGTCTGTCTGCCTTGGCCTGCCAGTCTGAAACTGGTTTAGACTAACTGCGTGCTTGCCAGCTGCGCTGGCTTGCTGAGCTCGTATTCTGAGCTGGCTGGCTTGCCAGCAAGGCTGGTTCTGTTGCTGCAAGGCAGGGCGGGGCAGACCGGGCCAGGCAGACAGAGAGCCAGGCCTCGAGAGAGGCCTGGCTGAGCTGACTGAGCAAGGCTGGTATGGCTACAATGGTTGACTGCAAGGGCTGATGTGCGCTGGCTTGGCAGCCTGACTTTCTACACTGGCTGACTGGCGGAGCTGGCTGGCTGCGTTGGCTGACTGGGCGGGCTTGCTGGCTAGCTGGCTTGCTGGACTCCCTGAGGGAAGCTTTGGGATGGATCTCTAGGGGCATCGGCTTGTGTTGAGCCTTCCAACGGCGTCTACCTTGATCTTCGTCCTAAGAAAGAAAGACAGAAAAAGAAACACACACACAAACTCAACTATGCAGCTTCCACATGAGGAAGGCAGGCAGGCACGCAGGCAGGCACAAGCTGCCTGCGTGCTTGCTTCGCCCTCCAGTTGCTGCTCCAGTTATTTGTTTTCCCTCAAACCCATCCTCAATGTGTTGGGTGAGGTTGAGCTCTGTCCAGCACAGGACGGGACGGAAACCAGCTTGGTCTTTAGTCAGCTTGGTGTCTATGAGTGGTATGAGGCGTTGGAGTAGCAGCCTCTCTTGTAGGTGATGCAGAGGAGGGAAATGGGTCGGTAGCTCTTTGAGGATGATGGGTCTTTGCCAGGTTTGGGGATTGCAACCACTTTGGCTTTTCTCCAGACAGAAGGGATGGTTTTCTGTGCCATGCATGTGTTCAGCATCCCCACGAGCCAGGTCTTTGCGTTAGGTTCCAGGTGCTGTATAATTTCTGCCAGTATGTCATCAATCCCTGCTGCTTTTCCGGGTTTCAACTTTCCCATTGCAGTTTTGAGTTCTTCTAGGTCAAAGGGTTTGGTTTGAGGGCTGGCTGATTGTGGTTGGTCTGATACCACTGTGCGATGGTATTCTCCTGTGGGTCGTGGCGGTGTTGGTTACGACTGTTGGCCACCAGTTGTGATGCAACAGAGTTCGCTGTGACCGTTGTGAATTATGGGTGGCTCCCTGAGGTCCTTGATCGCCATTGGGTCCAACAGTGGTCATTGAAGCGTGCACACACATGCACACATGCACCTACACACACAGGGGCACATGCGTATGCACACCTGGACCTTTAAATGAACAACAACACAAAAACTAAGGCACTGGTGTCGGACTTCTGGTTTACCGGAACGGGGTTCAACTCCCTGCAGTGCCCTGCTCAATGTGTTGTATTTCATTCATTGGTCCATGGTCTCAGGTCATTGAGCGGCGCGCTATAGTGTGCGATTCTTCATCATTGTTGAGGATTTTTTAAAGGTGAAAATCAAGGAAAAGCAAAAGGCTATAGTCCATGGTCACGGACCGCATACTGGTCAAGGTCATTTATACTGGTGAAGATCATTTACTAGTCTTCTAAAGGTCATTTATACTGGTCAAGGTCATTTGTACTTGTCAAGGTCATTTATACTGGTCAAGGTCATTTACTAGTCTTATTGAAGGTCATTTATACTGCTCAAGGTTATTGATCAATATCAATGACCTTGATGACCCCAAGGTCATTAAGTGGCATGCTATAGTGCGCGATTCTTCATCATTGTTCACGATTTGAAAAAAGGTTAAATCGCGGAAAAGCGAAAGGCTATAGTCCATAGTCTCGGAGGGCATACAAAAATGTGTGGTGCTATACAGGCCGTTCTGGAAAATTTGGGACAGAGGTTCATCGTTGGCATCCAGGGAGTGTGTGTGCAAAATTTGGCATCGACCGGGTTAATGGTGCTGGAGATTAGCTGTTAACAAACTGACGGACACACACACACACACACACTCACTCAGAGTGCAAAACATACTCTATCCCCATGGCTTTGGCCTGGTGCCATACCGTTATTAATTATTGCCTACAATGTCAATTCTGAAATTACTTTACCGTTGCAATGCAAAATTTACATTTCAACGAATGGACCTCGTAAAACAAAACAAAAACCAAGGCACTGGTTGTGGTACTTCTGGTTTACCGGAATGGGGTTCAACTCCCTGCAGTGCTCTGCTCAATTTGTTGTATTTACATGGTTCATTTTTATTTTCTGCTCATTGTGTTGCCTTTTCATAGATGTTAACCCCCAGGTTCTTTAATGTGTTTGCACTCCCTACAGTTAGGTTACCAAGTCTATTTATTTATTATTTCTGTTCACTAGAACTAGAACCAATTACCAAAGTAGGCTTTCTAATGACACAACTCGCCTTTGTTTTTATGTGTAGCAAAAACGTTCTTTTTATTTACGCCAAAGAGTAGAGGCTGGTCTGCATTCATGCGAGCGGGGAAGTTTAGAGTAACATAGCTCTAAATGAAACGCATTAGAGCTATGGACCAGAGCTAGTAGTCATAGCACTTCATGGTATATGCATAGTTTATATAGTTTCATTATAGATATATTAAACAGAGAGGACTGGAGTCAATTGGGTTATATTATGTTTAACACTAATTTGAAGCTGTCAAAATCTGACAGACTTCTGGCGGCCATGGCCACGCCCACCTTTTGGTAACGCCCACTTTCGGCCAAGCCCACAAAAAGGACCCCCCATGTCATTTGCCAGGCAGGCTCCACTCTCAGACAGATATTTGGCTCCGTCTTATGAGCTAATTTAGAACTTCCTGTCTGAGAGCTAGCTAATTTAAGACATCCGGTTGCCTTCAGAATAAAATAAGGTTATTTAATTCGTTAATTAAATAATTGTCAATGCCCCAAGGCACAGCACTTTTTTGAGCGTTGACCTCAGTAGAAGGTCTGCTGCCGTGAATTTTACACCTCTCCCACTTAGCGGAGAGTGGGGTGTGGTACAGGACATCTCCCCGAACGCGTGGGTATACTGCATCTACAAGTAGTACAAGATAAATTGAAACCATTGACACCTACTTCGATGGTTCAGTTGTCATCTATGCCGGGGAATTTAGCAGCTCTCATTCAAGCGTTTTTTCAAAATCCAGGTCACACATTTGATTGCAAAACAATCTGTGGTGTCACTCAACAACTAGTGAATAGCATCTTACTTGGCCTTAGGAATGCACAATGACCCATTAGATTTTATACACAAACTAGTAGTTTGGTTGAGTATGTGTGGTGTCCACACAGTTGTTCAAGCAAAACATACAGACATCTGTACATTCTGTGCCTGGACAGTTGAAAGCAATTAACAGAACAATAACGGAGGACAATTTGGAAGAAGATGATGATGATGTGGTTTTATGCAATGAAAGTCTAAATGACAATATGTGTGAAGCTATACCATTACCAATTCTAACATTTCTACAACAGACATCTGCTATCAAAAAATGTCACACACGGCTTGAAGAAGCAGCAGCGCAGGACTCAACATTTAGACGGAAACTTGAGAAATTCAATCTAGCCAACACATCAGTGTCATTAGTGTCTCAGAAATGTTCTAGGACAGAAGTATGCACCATATTAAATAGATTTGTATAATACACACTTCGGTCTCCTTTCCTTGGAGATGACCTGCTTTGCCTGAAAAGTCTTAGTCTGTATAGTTGTACTCAATGTGGTGACAAGGCCTTACCATCTACAAAGAACATGTCACAATTCATAGTGCAGCCACTTGACGTGTCACAAAAAGGCATCTTAGACACTATTGCACAAATATTACCTGCTCAATCTGAACAATGTGAAACATGTCAGCAGGAAAAGAGCTTATCAACATATGAAGTAATTAACAGCCCACAGACCTTACTTCTCCTGTTAAGAGCTGGCACAAAAAATCCAAAAACGTTCAATTTATCCTGTCTGTACCACCAAAATGAGTATGCTTTGACCAGTATGTGTGTATTTTTCGACAGGCCACCATATGCGTCATTGTACATCCTTAAAGATCATAAATGGCATATCTGGACAAATGAATCGAATGACACAGCAGGCTATACCTTTGAGCTGATGCAAAGAACATCCGCTCGACAGCACACAAAGACAGTAGTCACAGGTAGTTTCTATGTCGTGTCATACGAGAAAATAAACAGTCGAGAAATAATCAAGTTTCGTCAGGACAAACAAATGCATAAATGCACAGACAGATGCAATCAACGAACACAAGTGACACCCATTCCAAAGCTAGAGGTAACTCCTTGACCTGACTTAGCTTGCGTAGAGAAAGTGATTTCATGTCAATGCCCCAAGGCACAGCACTTTTTTGAGCGTTGACCCCAGTAGAAGGTCTGCTGCTGTGAATTTTACACCTCTCTCGCTTAGCGGAGAGTGGGGTGTGGTAGAGGACATCTCCCCGAACACGTGGGTATGTCCAGATAGTTGCCTCGCGGAGGCCTCTTTGTCCAGTGTCCATTCTGGGTCCGGAAACGGTACTTTTTGTCAGCATTGACCCCAGTAGAAGGTCTGCTGCTGTGAATTTTACACCTCTCCCGCTTAGCGGAGAGTGTGGTGTGGTAGAGGACATCTCCCCGAACGCGTGGGTATGTCCAGATAGTTGCCTCGCGGAGGCCTCTTTGTCCAGTGTCCATTCTGGGTCCGGAAACGGTACTTTTTTCAGCGTTGACCACAGTAGAAGGTCTGCTGCTGTGAATTTTACACCTCTCCCGCTTAGCGGAGAGTGGGGTGTGGTACAGGACATCTCCCCGAACGCGTGGGTATGTCCAGATAGTTGCCTCGCGGAGCCGTCTTTTGTCCAGTGTCCATTCTGGGTCCGGAAACGGTACTTTTTGTCAGCCTTGACCCCAGTAGAAGGTCTGCTGCTGTGAATTTTACACCTCTCCCGCTTAGCGGAGAGTGTGGTGTGGTAGAGGACATCTCCCCGAACGTGTGGGTATGTCCAGATAGTTGACCCCAGTAGAAGGTCTGCTGCTGTGAATTTTACACCTCTCCCGCTTAGCGGAGAGTGTGGTGTGGTAGAGGACATCTCCCCGAACGCGTGGGTATGTCCAGATAGTTGCCTCGCGGAGGCCTCTTTGTCCAGTGTCCATTCTGGGTCCGGAAACGGTACTTTTTTCAGCGTTGACCACAGTAGAAGGTCTGCTGCTGTGAATTTTACACCTCTCCCGCTTAGCGGAGAGTGGGGTGTGGTACAGGACATCTCCCCGAACGCGTGGGTATGTCCAGATAGTTGCCTCGCGGAGCCGTCTTTTGTCCAGTGTCCATTCTGGGTCCGGAAACGGTACTTTTTGTCAGCCTTGACCCCAGTAGAAGGTCTGCTGCTGTGAATTTTACACCTCTCCCGCTTAGCGGAGAGTGTGGTGTGGTAGAGGACATCTCCCCGAACGTGTGGGTATGTCCAGATAGTTGCCTCGCGGAGGCCTCTTTGTCCAGTGTCCATTCTGGGTCCGGAAACGGTACTTTTTGTCAGCATTGACCCCAGTAGAAGGTCTGCTGCTGTGAATTTTACACCTCTCCCGCTTAGCGGAGAGTGTGGTGTGGTAGAGGACATCTCCCCGAACGTGTGGGTATGTCCAGATAGTTGCCTCGCGGAGGCCTCTTTGTCCAGTGTCCATTCTGGGTCCGGAAACGGTACTTTTTCAGCGTTGACCACAGTAGAAGGTCTGCTGCTGTGAATTTTACACCTCTCCCGCTTAGCGGAGAGTGGGGTGTGGTACAGGACATCTCCCCGAACGCGTGGGTATGTCCAGATAGTTGCCTCGCGGAGCCGTCTTTTGTCCAGTGTCCATTCTGGGTCCGGAAACGGTACTTTTTGTCAGCCTTGACCCCAGTAGAAGGTCTGCTGCTGTGAATTTTACACCTCTCCCGCTTAGCGGAGAGTGTGGTGTGGTAGAGGACATCTCCCCGAACGTGTGGGTATGTCCAGATAGTTGCCTCGCGGAGGCCTCTTTGTCCAGTGTCCATTCTGGGTCCGGAAACGGTACTTTTTGTCAGCATTGACCCCAGTAGAAGGTCTGCTGCTGTGAATTTTACACCTCTCCCGCTTAGCGGAGAGTGGGGTGTGGTACAGGACATCTCCCCGAACGCGTGGGTATGTCCAGATAGTTGCCTCGCGGAGCCGTCTTTTGTCCAGTGTCCATTCTGGGTCCGGAAACGGTACTTTTTGTCAGCCTTGACCCCAGTAGAAGGTCTGCTGCTGTGAATTTTACACCTCTCCCGCTTAGCGGAGAGTGTGGTGTGGTAGAGGACATCTCCCCGAACGTGTGGGTATGTCCAGATAGTTGCCTCGCGGAGGCCTCTTTGTCCAGTGTCCATTCTGGGTCCGGAAACGGTACTTTATGTCAGCATTGACCCCAGTAGAAGGTCTGCTGCTGTGAATTTTACACCTCTCCCGCTTAGCGGAGAGTGGGGTGTGGTACAGGACATCTCCCCGAACGCGTGGGTATGTCCAGATAGTTGCCTCGCGGAGCCGTCTTTTGTCCAGTGTCCATTCTGGGTCCGGAAACGGTACTTTTTGTCAGCCTTGACCCCAGTAGAAGGTCTGCTGCTGTGAATATTTTACACCTCTCCCGCTTAGCGGAGAGTGTGGTGTGGTAGAGGACATCTCCCCGAACGTGTGGGTATGTCCAGATAGTTGCCTCGCGGAGGCCTCTTTGTCCAGTGTCCATTCTGGGTCCGGAAACGGTACTTTTTGTCAGCATTGACCCCAGTAGAAGGTCTGCTGCTGTGAATTTTACACCTCTCCCGCTTAGCGGAGAGTGGGGTGTGGTACAGGACATCTCCCCGAACGCGTGGGTATGTCCAGATAGTTGCCTCGCGGAGCCGTCTTTTGTCCAGTGTCCATTCTGGGTCCGGAAACGGTACTTTTTGTCAGCCTTGGCCCTTGACCCCAGTAGAAGGTCTGCTGCTGTGAATTTTACACCTCTCCCGCTTAGCGGAGAGTGGGGTGTGGTATAGGACATCTCCCCGAACGCGTGGGTATGTCCAGATAGTTGCCTTGCGGAGCCGTCTTTTGTCCAGTGTCCACTTTATAAAGTCCATGCACTCCAGTGAATAGCATTTATCCATTTAGATAACTTTATTATTATTATTATAAGGATTTAATTACTTATTCTTACACAGAAACATAATGTGTGTCTTATAGCATCATATAGCATCATTTAAATGCTTAATTTGTAGTTTTAATGTGCAAATTAAACTTTTTTTCAATACTCTAGAGGGTACTCTTATTTTGAAGAGATCGTCCACCGGAAGTCTTAAATTAGCTCACTAGATTAGCTCACTAGACGCTGCCTATTACGGCCACCTTTCCCATACATAACATTTGATAGTTTTATTTGTACGGTTAAATAATATATTGTTGTATACTAATCCAACACGTTGCTCATGTGTCAGGAGATCATCTTTATGTTCTTTCTTTGACACTTTTAAAATCTCAGTTCCTGCTTTTGCGGTTATGCACTTTGATTTTGTCTGTTTTTATTTTCGTGGCATTTAGTCCGGCTTTGTTTTCTTAGCGATAATTTATAACCCTATGGCTATGCTGTAATTGCTGTGTGAACTCAGCTTCAGACCACTAGAAAGCAGCGCCTTGCTTCTTGTGTCGTAAAGCTGAACTACTTTATTTAGTGATTTAGTGATTTCAGAGAAATTCTTGACTGTTGACAGACATGGGGTTTTTCCCTCTCGTTTCGTGCTTTTGCGGTTATGCACTTTTGTTTGTGTCTGTTTTTATTTTAGTGGCACTTATCCGGTTTTGTTGTATGATCAAATACAGTCATTGGAAGTATGATCACATTCCTGGACCCCCAAGAGACAGGTGATTTTAAGTAGGAATTTTTTTTGCTCTCTCTCACTTAATAATTCTCGCTGAATAATAATTATATTCACATGTTTACATTTGTCCCTGAACAGTTTTTTCCTCGGACATGTACCATCAGTAGTGAGGGCGACGACGATAAGGGGAAACGTGCACGAACAATTATTGGAATGGTGAGAAATCTCTTAATGAACATGTCCAGTTTTCAGTTGCAAACATAAACATAAACAATTCTTTTCGCTCCTATGCCACCAAAATGTGGAACGCCCTACCAACAGTCATTAAGACATGTGAATCCCTTGACTCCTTCAAAACCGCTCTCAAAGGGCACCTACGGATGGCTGCAATTCGAAACTGGCCTCTGTAAAATCTGAATCCCCCCCACCCCCCCACCCCATTTTCCCTCACTGTATATTGTATCTTTTCCCTTTTTTGCTTCCCATATGATGAATTTAGCTACATAGAAATGTCTATTTGTATGTCTCTAAATGTTTGTATGTCTTTAAATGTTTTGATGAATTGAACAATGTGGACCCTGTTGTAAACAAGTGTAATGCTTAATTGGGTCGTCCACTCACAGTTGACAGTCTTTGTATTGAGTTTGTGCTTAAAATGTACTGTAAATTCTACAAACTGTTAATAAATATTTCAATCAATCAATCAAACATACAGATAAACATCCAATCCAACTTTATTTATAGAGCACATTTAAAAACTACAGAGTTTACCAAAGTGCTTTACATAACATAACAAAAACACAAATAAAAGTGCACAAACTCGCATAAAGTCAAAAAGTAAAAAAAAAAAACATATAGATATATAAACAACAAGGTGGGGAAAAAACAGTAAAACTAAAAAGAAATGTGGTCACGCCTTGTGCTTGTCAACAAGCTGGCAACCCTGGCTAGCATTGCCGTAGGCTAGCCCTACAAGCAGAACCCAATGCTACTGAAGTTTCTGACATTTTTGTGACTCGGATAGCATGGGGTCCTATTCCAGCTCTACCCTGCCACCGGGTACGCACACATAAATTAACGTAAACAACTTCGGATAAGTCCTTCTGCACTCTTTGAGGACTTTTTTTCCTTTGAGGGCTTCTGAATCTGTGAACTATAAGTACCTATAGCCTACATACCGCTGCGAATATCTACAGTGGCACGGAAGCCGTTAAGTATTTTTAATCTTTGTTTGAAAAAAAAAGAGATCGTCAAACGCCGCAGATACGATGTTACCGAGCATATTTTTGTCCGCGTACCAACATTCCCATACGAAAATATAGATACGCACAGGGACCCTACATAAAGTGACATCCAAATTTCAGAAAAGCTTAATGGAGGGTTCCGAGAGGGGCTAGCAGTAGGCCTAATCCAGGCGGGTAGTAATAAAAGCATTTAGGCCCTATTACTTTTTCAAAATCTACAAAAATTAAAAAAGGCTTCACCTTCGATAAAACCTAGCCATGGTTCATGTCATGATAATTATCATGGCAGTCATGTTTCAGGGCTAGATAAAACCCTGAGCTGGAAAATAAATGCTGATTTTAAAACTGAATATACCTGTTTATCCATTAAAAAGTAAATTTTTACACCTAGGTTGGTTTTACAGTGGGTTTTGCGGGCCCAAGTCTACTTCGGACATATTTGCAGCAAGACTGGGTTTAAATGAACACGTCCAGTTTTCAGTTGCAATATCACTTTAAACATAAACATGCAGAGGTCACCATACTGTGAGGGGGGAGACAATAATACTGAAGACAAATGGATATTTATGACATCAAACATTGATTGATTGAATACTTTATTAGACAGAAATGTACAGTCAAACACTTGGTCTAAACTCTAAAGGATAGCATAGTAGAACAAAAAAGCCATTCAAAACAAAATTCACCACAAATTATAAAACACTATTTTGTAAAGAGAAGAAGAAAAAAATCAGACACGTCTGAAGTGAGTGGTACTGTACTGTACTGTACTGTACTGTACTGTACTGTACTGTACTGTACTGTACTGTACTGTACTGTACTGTACAAGCCCTCCTCCCTGGCCTGTGTGTGTCTGTGCAACAGTGACACTTGGTGGTGAACACACACTATTTTCTTGCTTGGACAGACACATAGCTGTCTATAGGAGTGGAGTGGTTGCCCCACTCAAAAAAAGGGGGTGTATAAAGAGGAGGGTGTGATCGCCTGTCTAAGGGAGAAGTGATAATTTCCACTCCCTTTGGTCCGCTGAAAGGTTTGTGGTTAGGACCTCTGGTGGATGTGCAGGAATTGCAAAAACAGGGCCCATTAATCACAGAATTTCATACTAGATCACCACCAATCATGCTGCTCTCTACATACAGGACTCAGAGCTATGGACCAGTGTACAGGATCAACATGTTGAATACCGTCATGCTGGGCGTGAGCTGTCCAGAGGCCACCAAGGTAAACACCTGTGCTTAAAGTATGAACGAGGGACCTGCTGAGTGCTGACACATGAAAAGCAAACATCAATGCTAGTGTACTGTCATGTCTACTTTTACACTCACACTTTTGTTTAATTACAGGGTTAACCCAATTCGTCATAACAATGTGTCAAAAAAATAAAAATAAAAAAGTTATTCTTTGGATTGGCCCTCTGTTATTGTTCTTTGTTGCAGGAAATCCTCATGTCCACAAAGTATCCCAAAGATAAGATGGTCTACCAGACGGCGTTCAGTCTGTTTGGGCAGAGGTACTGTAATTCACTAGTCCAGGAACTCTCAAAGGTGCTCCTGTTAGGACATGATATGATATTGTAATTTATTGTAAGTTCACACTGAAATTTGTAGAACAAAACAATATTACATACATAAAGACATGAAGACAAGAGCAATGTTCACCACTCAGCTAACCCCTGGCTACAACTCCTAATTAAGTGTCAAGTCGATTGGTGGACAAATGACCTCTTTAGGACAGCCTCGTTAAAGTATTACATAATTACAATATGAAGAGCAAATATAACAACAAATAATTTCCTTAGTTTGTCTATATTTTGTCTTTCAACCATATAAAGAAAAACATTTGCCAAATATTCTTAAAATCTTATCTTTTCATTGCTTCTACCTTGAATCCTTATTTATCATACGACACTTAGCCTTTACCTTAGTCACTAGTGCTACGTACTCTAGATCAGTCAGCAGTAGTTCTCAATTATTTTGTCTCGGGTTAACCCTGTATATAACTTTTTCATCCCTGAGTTACATTGTTACTTTATATCATTTTACATTTATGTCGTTGCTGTACGTAAATATGTAAATCTTTCTCCCTAAGATACAGTGTGTGTCACGAGGAAAACTTTAGAATATTCAATAGTAGTTTCCAGTATGACGAATTGAAAATAACTCCATACTTGCCTAACCACCACCTGAGCCTTTAGTGGTTAAACTGAAGTGATATTGGTTAATTCCAAATATTCTCAAAGTATCCTGAGGCACCCCTGGACTTGCGTCACGGCACCCTAGGCTGCCACGGTGACGGTGCCCACTTTGAGAACCACTGCTGTGGTCCATTATGCCCTTGCTGTGGGCAGGGAGGACAACATTGTTTAGATAGCGGAAGTTTACACAGCAATGTCAAAATGATTGAAACATCTAATATAGTTTAGACCTATCTTTTATTTTCCAAGGGGAAAGTAGCTTAGCTAGGGTGCTCACTGCTACGCAGTACGCACGCACGCATGCATGCACGGCACACACACAAACTCTCTCATTTCCCTATCTAGAGCCTGACTATTATCTCTCCACAAGGTTCCTTGGCAGGGGATTGCTTACAGCACAGAACCATGAACAATGGTACAAACAGCGACGCATGATGGACCCTGCCTTCAGCAGCCTGTAAGACATCTCTGCAATTCTCTTAAAAATTGCAGATAATAATAATACTTATTATAAAAAACATCTCTGCCATTCACTTAGTTCAAGATACCTATGGCAGCTGTTAACAGTACAGGGAACAAGAGTGGTAAGATCTACAAAACATTTAAGGATGACTCCTTAGACAGAGACTAGACAAATACAGTGAATTCTTAATTTTTTACATGCTCACACAAAAGTGTGCAGTATTATGATAAAATAATCTATTATGATATTATGATAAAAAAATGTTTTTAAAGTGCTATATTATTATTATTATTATTAATAATATTATTATGAGCCGTAAACACCATCAAACGCACAACATACTGTATAAGAATGTGTGCTGAGCTAATTGCGTTTTTTCTCCTTGTAGATACCTTAGAGGTTTGACAGGCACCTTCAATGACACCTCAGAGAAGTTCATGAATAAACTTGAAGAAGCTGCAGATAGCAAAACAGAAGTCAACATGCTCCACCTACTCAACGGTGTTACACTTGACATTATAACCAGGGTAAGGTGCCCTTAGTTGTCCTGACATATCCTTTTTCACAGCATCTATATTGCAACAGTTTTTATGACAAACATTTAAACAGTACACATCAGATTACCTTCATGGCATAGCCATAGACTATACATTTGTAGACGTATGCAGGTTCATGCTTTTCTTCAGTTTACCAACTTAAAGCACCATTTCTTGATACGCACTCCCAGTGTAAACGGGGAATTGCAACAAGAACCAGACTGTTTCAATTCGTCCGCACTAGCCCCTGAGACACTGCCGCCCAATATTTAACCCTTGAGCAAGGCACCAAACCTCCAACTGCTCCAGTGGAGCTACTCAGTGGCCAACAGTAGGCTATAAGACTTGGTGTACTGGCCTGCTCCCAGGTTTAATGTGTGTTTATGCAGAGCGTGGAAATTTAAATTAAGCTACCTCCCGAGTCCCTGGGTAAATACAGTAAAAACATAAAAGACGAAATAGGGTGTGAGAAGATTGACGACGTTTAAATTCCTTTATGTGTGGCCTCTATTGTTTGAAATGAAGGTTGCGTTTGGGGTGGATTTAGAGCTGCTGATAAAAGCTGAGTCACCATTACCCAAATCCATTGAGTTCTGCCTGAAGGGGGTGGTTTTATCTGTTCGAGATGTCCTTTTTCAGGTATGCATTCACGGCACATTTACCTGAGATTAATTGAAAAGATTAGATAATCCATGTATCAGTGTAACATATTCATGAGTTTGAGCCCTAAAACTCTGTCCTTTCCAGTACAACCCAAAGAACTGGGCATTTGTCAATGAGGTGAAGCAGGCATGCCAGTTTCTGCGTACCACAGGAGCAAAGTGGATTAATGACAGAAAGGTTGCCGTGCACAGTGGTGAAGATGTGCCCAAGGACATCCTCACACAGATCATTAAAACTGCTGGCAAAGGTTGCACATCTTTAATAATTTACAATAAACATTAAGGCTGGGAAATATATCTGTATATCAATATTGGTAGTAGATTGTGTTTCCAAGTGTCATGTCACATTGTGCCACATTGTGAGCTTGTAAATGGATTATTTCACAATTTTAAAAATATTTTTAACATAAAAAATATATATTGTCACAATACAATATTCACAATATCTACATTGATGTAGGCCTATTTATTTGGTCAAATATATCATTATATTATCCTATATTACATTTCCCACAATTGCACACCCACAATTGCTCACATCCTATATCTGAACACAGGATCTGCATTTCTCAATAGAAGAACAGAGAGACCAACTCATAGATTGGTCAAAATAAAAATGCATTCACTAAAAAGGTTATGGATTGCAGCTTTAACTCACTTTATTTTTCATTACAGAGGAAACCACGGAAGAGGATGACGAAGTGATGGTGGACAACTTTATGACTTTCTTCATTGCGGGTGAGTTTGATTGATTGAAGTATTTTTTAACAGTTTGCAGAATTACAGTACATTTCAAGCACAACTCAATACAAAAACGACCCAATAAAGCATTACACTTGTTTTACAAGAGGGTCCACCTTGTTCAATTCATCAAAACATTTAGAGACGTAAAAATATACACTTCTATTTTGCCAAAGAACAGAACAGGAATTCATCATAATGGAGGTAATGGGGAAAAGAAACATATACAGTGAGGGGGAAAGGGGTGGATGGGGGATTCAGATTTTACGGGGGCCAGTTTCGAATTGCAGACGTCCGTAGGTGCCCTTTGAAAGAGGTTTTGAAGGAGTCAAGGGATTTGCATGTCTTAATGACTGTTGGTAGGGCGTTCCACATTTTGGTGGCATAGGAGCGAAAATAATTTAGTCCCTTGTTTGTGCCGAATCTGGGTTGCACATGGTTTGTTGAACTCTTTCTGGTGTTGTGGGTGTGGACTTCATTGACAGGTACATGGGTATCTTGGTGGTGTATCGAATCTTGTGGACCATACCCATTGCAGGATGCTGTACTCTGTCGTCAACACTAAGCCATTCCAGCTTGTCAAAGTGGGCAGGGGTGAGGTGGATTCCGGGGGTGAGGCCCAGTAGAAGCCTGACCAGTTTGTTTTGGGAAGTCCGGAGCCTTGTTTTAAGGGCCTTTGAGGTGGTACCAAGAGGTGCATGCATAGTCGAAGAAACCTTGTACTAGGGCTCCTTTTAGGGTCTTCAACATGTTTTTGTTGACCAGTGAGGAGACCCTGTCTAGGAATCATGTTCTTTGGTTGACTTTTTTGATTACATTGGTGGCCATTTTATCACCGGAAAGATTTGCCTCCAGGATGGAACCTGGGTAGGTAATTTCATCTTTTCGTGTGATAATATTGTCACCCACTCTAACCGAGAAGCCATCAGCCTTGCTGAGATTACTATTTGATCCAAAAATAATGGATTCAGTTTTTCCCAGGTGTAAATATAGTTTCTTATCAGCGATCCAGGTGCAGATTCTACCGAGTTCAGAGCTGAGGGCATTTTCAATCTGCAGTTTGTTCCTGTCCAAGACCAGCAGTACTGAGTTATCTGCGAACAGGAACAAGTTGCAGTCACAAGCTGATGTCATGTCGTTTACATATATTAGGAACAGTAAAGACCCTAGTATGCTTATGCTTCCTTGTGGAACGCCACAGCTCACTGGTAGGGGGGGGGGGGGGGAGTGTTCTGTTCACCTCCACCATCTGTTCTCTCCCCTCCATGTAGGATTGCATCCAGCTCACTGATGTGCTATCAAAACCAATTGCTTTTAGCTTGTTAACCAGTATGGAATGGTTCACGGTGTCAAGGTCCAGCATGACCATGCCGCAGTATTTGGCAGCATCCACCTCATGTTTGATGTGGTCACTCAAATAGAGGAGGCATGTGTCAGTGGAGTGGGATGTTCTGAAGCCGGATTGAAATTCGTACATTAATTGTGGCGAACAGTCGACGCCATCGTCCTCACTTCCCACATTCACACACCAATGGTGGCAAGCTCACACCGACCAACTCATTGGAGGCAATGTAGGGTTCATGTGGACAGGAGGAGACGGGATTTGAACCGCCGACCTGCTCTACTTCCTGAGCCACAGCCACCCAGGTTATACAATCCAATATACCATTTTGGAATCTTTTGACAATTTTCGCCTATAATGCCACCCTCAAAATCACCAGGTAGTGTTTGTCTTATGTTACTGAGTATTAATTAAAGTATTAATATTTAATCTTTTTTAGGGCAAGAAACAACTGCTAATCAACTTGGCTTTTGCGTCATGGAGCTAGGAAGACACCCTGACATACTAGAAAAGTAAGACATGATAAGAGTCTAAATGTATTCATTTAAGTTCTATCCACTAGACTCTAGTGACTAGAGGGTGCTTGTGTTCACTTGCTCAACTGTGACATGCACAGACTTTATTATAACGTCTACTGTGAAGCTAGCATAAAAGAACCTGGAAAAATATCTGTAAGTAATGTCAACCATTTCCTCAAGTACCATAGGTATACTCTCAACGCGTGTATCTAATGTGCGGCTGAGCATAGACATTGTAACGCCCCGCCTGCCTCTGATTGGCCTACCGACACTGCCCGTCTTGACTGTCCACTGAGGTGGATATAGCTGCGCTGGATAGTCTGAGCTCTGCTGCGAGGTGGTGGAAAATAATACAAGTATACGGTATGATACAAGAGAACTGCCTGTAACTTGTATGTTTTATTTTTGTAGAATAGGACAACTAATATTGTTTATGCTGTTTGCTTTGATTGAATGATTGATTGAACATGTACGCCGTGTTGATTATTGTGTAATTGTTTTTGTATGTGGAAACGTGAAACATTATTGTACTGTAAAAAGGTCTCTTTTCCCTTCACCTTTTTAGTATAATATTAGTTATAGTTAGATTAATACACTATAATCAACACTTTATTTAGAAGTACACACCCAAATCAAACCATAGTACATCGTACACGTGTGTTCAATCAATTATTCAATCAAAGAAAACGGCATAAACAATATTAGTTTGGCTCTTCTACAAAAATCTAACTTAAAAGTTAGTTAAAATTAAGGCTGCATTCTGTCTGTTTTGGGTGTAATTGAGGTCATAAAACCTATACTAAAAGAAACGAAAAATAACTAATTCACGTCACATAATCTTTAAGAAGAGTGCATTTCATGGCCACCACAGAAATATATGATTGCAATAATACACTATAGGATTCCACAATGAACACGTGTGCTTAAAGGGGAATACCACTCATTTTCAACATTTTAATATGTCATTAATAATACCTTAGTAACATTATGTAACATTATGAAGTACATCTTTGGGATGTCACTGAGTTGTACTTCATAATGATACTGATATTTGTCAGACTGCCAGTTCTAGGCATCACAGAATGGGTGGTAACCCATCTGTTAGTCTGTGACTGTGAGTGGAACTTTTCAAAACAGGCTACCTCAGGCATACAGTATTGCGTTAAACAATATATTAGAGCATTATTTCAAACATTTCCTGCAGATATTTCAATGTTGTTAAGTTACTGTCTTTAGTTGAAAACATGAACACTAACACTCTCTGGTGGATAGAAATTACATTGCACATTAACTTTCTTTCCCTTTGAAATATTGCAATTGCAGCAGTATACCTGGATTAGGTTACAAAAGAGTTTCATGCCTTGACAGTTTGTTTAGTAGACAATGTGACAATGTGCTCACTCCCTGGAATAATTTGTTTCGGCTGTCAACGCTTTTTATTATATGAGTTTAGTGCTCAACATTAAAATGGACTCTCACTATATAAACATTAATGATAATACAAATTTATGCTTTGCCGCACAACACTTTTGCTTGACAGAAATGTGTTTTTTATTGTATTTCTTTTTCTCAACCTGACACTGTTGAAAATACAGTTACAGGTACATTTTGGTTAAGTGATAGTCATGTAACAGAGTATAAATTAGAGTAAGCCATTTCTGTCCCACATGAACTATTACCTGATTTCTCAGAGCAAAGAAAGAGGTGGATGATGTCATCGGAATGAAGCGGGAGATTGCCTATGAGGACCTGGGCAAACTGACCTACCTCTCGCAGGTACAGTACATATCAGAGTTACAAATGCTTTCCTCTAAAATAGAACCATTTCATTGCCTGTTCTAGCTCAAGCATGGCTTTCTCTTAGGATTTCTCTCCTTACAATTTCCCCGTCAGGTACTAAAAGAAACTCTCAGACTATATCCCCCAGCTCCAGTGACATCTCGTGACATAATGGAAGACATTGTCATCAATGGAATAACCATTCCTGGAGGCGCCGTGTCCTTTGTGAGTCTCTTAGCTACAAATGTTCTCCTGTAAAGCAACATGTCTTCAACTGAAGGCTTACGGAAGCTAAAATGGATATCTGGCCAGATCTTTCTTTTTTTTTACGATTTTATTTAGCTTTTTCACAATTTCTTTAATAATAATAATACATTTTATTTATAAGGTAACTGGGTCCATTTGGTTCCATTTGTATCAGAGTTAAATTAACATTGATCTTACAATATAAATTGAGGGTCCCAGAGATAGAAATGCCATTAAATGGGGGTCCGTAGCCTATTGCATTCTTCTCTTATGGGGGTCCCTGGCATATCTCTTCAAATGGGGGTCCGTGGGCTAATTAGTGTCAATTTGGGGGTCCTTGACATGAAAAAGTTTGGGAACCACTGGAATACATTACATTGATGTGCCGCCCTGGTCTCCTCAACTATCAATACCCAAAGAGGATTGAGACCCCAGACCAGCCTGCGGCCTGGGGTTTTAGAGAGTTTTACAGATTTTAGAGAATCCCTGTCATAAAGAATGGTGCTGGGTGCATGGGTCCTTGGAAGGCATATAGTATAGTATATATAGTTATTTAAATTTCATAGAAAGATGTCAACTGGATTTCCCATGACATTCACAGTTCAGTTCCTATGTGGCCCAGAGACTGGAGCAACATTTTAAGGACCCATTGAGGTTTGATCCGGACAGATTCCACCCAGATGCTCCCAAGTAAGTCACTAACAATGACGTTTTTTACATGGTAATAAATGTAACCACTCATTTTATACTTTGTCTTACAAGGGTGTTGTGTGGTGAAAATAGCCATAATAATACAGATGACAGATGGTACAGGTAAAATACAGGGTGATGAAAAACAATCCCTCACTACCATTCAATTTCTGAATCATGTCAACGCTGCCTTCAATTTGGCCAGGCACTCCAAAAAACACAAGGTTTGCGGGTGGGAAACTTAGCTACTGATCCTACTACAATTTACAATTTAGGCATTTAGCAGACGCTCTACTACTGGCACATGTGGTAAAAAGAAGACCTGAGCCCAAGGATTTGCAGTGCACACACTGTAAATTCCTCAATGATGATTGAGGTTTTATCTTTGTATACTTTGTATATCACTATGTGTCACTTTATTGTGTAATAACAAATTGTGTCATCTGTTTTACAAGGCCCTACTACTGCTACTATCCCTTTTCTCTGGGAGCACGATCATGTGTGGGACAGAATTTTGCTCAGGTATGGATACTGATGAACACACACACACAAATGCACACGTGCGCACGCACACGCGTGCACACACACGTTTTAGTTCGTTTTGCATTGCTCATTTTCGTTTTTTGAAGGGCGCCAGGTTTAATGTTTGTTTTTAGTTCTATGTTTGTTTTAAAAACACCATGAAAAAAAACACCAATGAAGGGAAGATTTACGTCAGGTTGTACCTAACACAAACATTAAATGCCATTAACAATAAAGATAATTTTATGTTTGTTTTGTTACCGTTTGTTTCACATCACCTAATAGCAACATGAGTTAGACTTTAATATATTAGCACCCCTCACTTTATACGGGTATGATTTATTTTTTTTTCAGTTTCATGTGTTCAGGGCTACTTGTGCTACTTAATTATATAATGATATGAACAATTACAGACCATTGCCACAAGCTGCAACCTCTCTGTAATGACAAATTCCACCTTGTGATTTACCTAAGTAACTCGGACTGTTCCACCATGCTTGAAGAAAAGCTGACTGAGATGTTGCCACTATAAACCTGTCACTAAAACATTATGTGAAAGCCATTTGTAACCGTTACTGTCAACATATTTTTCCCCTTTTAGTTTTAGTTTAACCCTGACTCGTACATCCACACGCATCATTGATCAGTCTGGTGTTGGTGTGTGCTTTCAGATGGAGGCCAAGCTTGTGATGGCAAAACTCCTGCAGAGGTTTGACTTCACCCTGGTTCCTGGACAGTGCTTTGACATCCAGGACGTGGGCACTATCAGGCCTAAGAACGGAGTAGTATGCGCCATCAGTCACAGAAAGGACTAGATCACTGGTTCTCAACCTTTTCAGGCCGTGACCCATCCAAAATAATCATATTTGAACTGGGGATCCTCCACCCTTGGAACGTAGGCATTACATTTTCGGTTCCACAGATAAATATTGTGGAAATAGCAGATCTAAAAAGGTCTTAAAAGCCCCGACCTACAGGTTGAGATCCCCTGGATTAGATCACTGATCCAGGGGATCCCCAGCTAACATGTTTGTAACCAAATGCACAATTATGTGGTCTGTAACTCGGAGAATGTACAAATGGAATAAAATTATATTTGTATCCTCCCAGAGTCAGTTAACCCATTCTGACCTGAGATCAGATTCATACGAGGTTTCCACTGGGGACATACTGGTCTGATGAACCCATTCTGACCTGAGATCAGATTCTAAAAATGTCAGTCGTTCTTTGATTTTTTTCATCAATAGGTAAAGCATAACATGATGCTAACACCAAAATGGGTGCCCGGTCAGAATGGGTTAAACACCAATTTGATACAAAATGTTATCAAATCGGGGTCCGTGTCCTAATGCATATCAAACTGGATACACACACATGCACGCACACACGCGCACACACACACACACACACACACACACACAAACACATGCGCGAGCGTGCTGCAACAAAAACGAAATGTCACTGTTTGAATGTTTTGCTATTTGCACGCTGCACAATTAAGGCTGATTTTATAACGTTGAGAATCACTGGACTAAATCAATATCATATACCTCATATACATCATAGTATGCATCGCTTGCTGACAAGAACTGATCTCATCAGTAGCCTGCTGCCTAACTAATAACCTGCTTCTGAACCTCCCTACCTCAATATGTAACTGTAACTGCTATTTTAGAAAAATCGTAAAAATGCGGCACAAATCTTTGAATATATATTCTTACAGAGCGAACGTTTTTTTAATTTCGACGTCAGGCCTAAATGAGTTTAATTGTTTTTATATATGTGATCTCGTCAGCATTGAAAATGAGGGGGATCCTCGATGCTCTTTTCAAGAATAAATAAAGGTTTCAATCAATCAATCAATCAATCAATCAACTAGTTTATGGTTAGTTAAGTTAACATTGTATACACCAGGCACTGGCAGTTAGTACCATGAGAAGTGAGAACATAGTGTAAATGTAGTTTAACATGGCTTCCCCATCAGGAACCAAACACTAACACTTAAGTATGAATGTTGATTGAGAATTTGAGAGGTGGTGGCGGTGACCTTTGCTTCATTATCAGTGCTTGCCAATGCTTAATGCTTATGTATATTAACATGTTTTTATATTGCTAAATTCAATTGGTCTTTGACTCTTTAATAGACCCATAAAAGATTGAAAAACTTGATATGCACATATAACCTATGGATAAGACGGCAGGGATTGCATTTTAGTTTTGTTTTAATTTACACAATAAATGTTAAAATAAAATCCAGCTTCTTCCATGTCATGTTTACTGCTGTTATAAGTAATTTGAACACCAATATTGAAATAGTTTTAAATGTATTTTTATTTTATTGCGATAGTTACTAGTACTGTACTGTAGTACTGTAATATTATTACTTTACCCAGTAGAGAGTAAGTACCGGTAAGTAAGGTATTATTTTGCCATATTACTTTTTTGTTTTTGTTTTGTTGGCTGCCATTTGAAAACATTTCATTTCAAGAGAGATTGCTGCATTATTTTGTAACCTTTTTGGCAGATTGGGGACTCATTATTATTCAAAACAATTGGATTCAGTTCTAAAAGAAGCTGACTAAACAGATTATGTTGTTGTTGTACATCAATTTCTTTGCGCGTGGGAGGGGGGGGGGTGCTAAAGTAATATGCAATATTATATAATATGTCTTGAGTAATATACATAATAAGTAACATTGCCCAACACTGCACCTGACCCACTGACCCAGCCAGGCCAGCACAACACGACCAATACTATACTAAATTTGACTGGACAAGTTTGAGTGAGTTACCACAGTTAGACCACAAGATGGCGCTTGCAGTTCGCAGAGCAATCTGAAACGATCGACTATAGATCTCTGCTATTCCTTTCACCTTTGCCCTACCTTTGATAGTTTTATTATTGCGGTTGAATAATTTATTGTTGTATACTAATACTAGCCTAGCAAGCACGTACGTTGCTCATGTTGTGCCAGGAGATCATCTTACTGTTCTTTTTTTGACACTATGGGTTTTTTAAATCTCATTTCGTGCTTTTGCGGATATGCACTTTTGTTTGTGTCTGTTTTTATTTTCGTGGCATTTATCCGGCTTTGTTTTCTTATAAAACACAGTCATCGGAAGTATGATCACATACCAGGACCACCAAGAGACAGGTAGGCTAGACGTTTATTCTTCTCGCCTTCTTGGTACACAATAATAGGCCTGCCCTAAAGTAATCATTTTATTTACATGTAATACATTATACAATTCTCCCTGAACAGTTTTCTCCTCGGACATACGCCAACTATTGTGAGGGAAACGAAAAGCGGCAGAGTATTACACGACAAATTCCTGGAATGGTGAGAACTCATTTTAGAATACCGAGCTTAATTGACTCTTCGTTGTATTGGTATTAATTAATGTGCGTAATTCTGATCCCTGCTCAAAATGTTTATCATAAACCTAACCTAACAAACATAGGCCTAAATTAAAATTGTGTCATTCTTTAGTGCCGGATTTGTGCTGAATTGTGCCGTAAATTTCACAATTTGCTGCTGGTATCAATTTTGAGATATATTTTAAGTTTATGTTATGTGATATGGTAGTTTAATTGTGCCCCCTCTCGGCCAGACTCCGTAATATAATGACCGTCCTTAACATGCCTTGTTGAAGTTGTAGCCTGCTGCCTACGCCTACGTAACACACATGTCACACACACAACATAACAATTTATATCAAAATATCAAAATAGCACAATTGTTGATTGTTGATGGGACAAATTAGAGAACAAACAATATTTTTTTCAATTTGGAGAAATGGGGCGCTCAGAGCAAACATAGCTTTATGACATTTACATCACAATTCAGCATAAGTCCAGCACTAAAGAATGACACCATTTTATTCGTGTTTCCATCATATGGGGTCATTGGGGTGCCAAGGCAAGAAGCCTCTGGAGGAGACTCTCCAGACATAAAAACAAACAACATTTGGGGCAGAACTTAAGACAATAAAACAATCAATGAAATGAAAAGCTGCACCCACACAAATTAATACAACTTAGACAAATTGTTGCAATGTTATCTAATAATACTATTGAATATCAATTCATCATTAATAGGATACCATGTAGACCACAATGGAAACAAGCCTTTATGCTAATTGTACCACACTGTAGCCTACTATTTGCAAAGAAAACTTTTAATAAAGTATTCAATCAATCAATCAAAATTAATGTATGTACCAGCTATACTGTGACCTGACTTAATCTACAACTGATTGTGAACCAGGGACCACCACCCTGACTTATAGAATCAACCTGGGGACCACTGTTGTGTTGTGTTGGGGATATGGGCTAAGATTAGTGTTTTTGTAACACTTTCTATGCATAAAATGTGTATAGCCTACTGTACATCCCACTGTTTCTCAACCAATGGTCCACTGACTACTACTTTCCTAATAATACTATAGTGGCCTATCTACAATAAGGCGAGGACAGGCGGCCAAATCCATTCCTGCCTGGTCAAAGTCCATACACTGAGAAAAAAGGGAGGGAGGCGACGACAACAACACATCTTGTCTGTCCAACATTCCTAAATTCCTGAAAGCGCCTCCAATACTGACTCAACCAGACAAGACAAGAACAAGATTCCTTTACAGGATCTCCTCACTGGTCAACAAAAACACCTTGAAAACCCTAACAGGAGCCCTCGTACAAGGTTTATTTGACTATGCACACACGCACCTCTTGGTACCACAGCACCTCAAAGGCCCTTAAAACAAGGCTCCAGACTTCCCAAAACAAACTGGTCAGGCTCCTACTTGGCCTCACCCCCCGAACCCACCTCACCCCTGCCCACTTTGACAGGCTGGAATGGCTTAGGGTCGACGACAGAGTACAGCATCTTGCAATGGGTCTTGTCCAAAAGATTCGATACACCACCAAGATACCCACCTGTCTAAATACTTAATGTTAACGAAGTCCACTCCACACCCACAACACCAGAGAGGAGTGCAACAAACCATGTGCAACCCAGATTCGGCACAAACAAGGGACTAAATTATTTTCGCTCCTATATGCCACCAAAATGTGGAACGCCCTACCAACAGTCATTAAGACATGCAAATCCCTTGACTCCTTCAAAACCGCTCTCAAAGGGCACCTATGGACGGCTGCAATTCAAAACTGCCCCCCTTAAAATCTGAACCCACCACCCACCCCTTTTTCCCCTCACTGTATAATATGTTTCTTTTCCCTTTTTACCTCCTTTATGATGAATTCCTGTTCTCTTTTTTTTGGCTATATAGAAGTGTCTATTTGTACGTCTCTAAATGTTTTGATGATTTGAACAAGGTGGACCCTCTTGTAAATGCTTTTTTGGGTCGTCCACTCACAGTTAACAGTCTTGTGCTTGAAATGTACTGTAATTCTGCAAACTGTTAATTAATATTTCACCAATCAATCAATCAAAAAGACAATCCGGTGCACTTTCCCCTCTTGAGATTCTAACTCCCCTTTTCTGTTGAATTTCTTGACCTCCAACTTGTGGTTGACTACATCATAGGTCACCCGGTCATTCACTTCACAGTTTCTCTAGTGGAAAGAAAATGTATAAAATAAATAAATAAACAAATCCTACATTACTAAATGTAGGATTTGTCCACAATTTTTTTTTGTAGATCGGGGGTTTTCAACAGGTGGTCACCTGTTGAAAACCCCCGATCTACAATAAACAACATCAAACACCATGTTTGTGGTGAGGAACTGCCAATGCCATCCCCTGGCATGGACATTTTTAATGGACCTTGCTTTTTAATCACATAATCTCTGCTCTCAGGTCTCAGATCTATGGACCAGTGTGCAGGGTCAATGGTTTGAATGCTGTTTTCCTGCTTGTGACCTGTCCAGATGCTACCAAGGTAAATAAAACCTTGTTGTGACCTGTCCAGACAGAGGCTACCAAGGTAAATACAACCTTGGCTGCAGGTTTGCACTGAATTTGAATTGGATTATGAGTGACCTGCTGCTAACACATGAAAAGCAAACACTGAACAGGATTATCAATCATATTTCTTTTGTTGTTATTTGTATGTAAACTAAATTTGTCCAGTGGGGGAGTCCGGGGGACTGGGAGAGGGTGGGTGGGTTACTTTTACTTATTATTGTTTATTGCTGTAGTTTTTTATTTATTTACTGACATTGAATTTGATGATTGCCTTCTTGTTGTTGGTATTAGCTTTTATTTGATGTACATTGATGTATACTGAATAAAATCATTTTAATATAATGTTTCAAAGGCCAAAAACAGTCTTTGGATTGGCCCTCTTTTATTGTTCTTTGTTGCAGGAAATCCTCATGTCCACAAAGTACCCCAAAGATAAGATGGTATACCAGCGGCTGTTCAGTTTGTTTGGGCAGAGGTACAGTAATTTACTAGTCCAGGAACTCTCAAAGGTTAAGACAGCCTTGTTGAAGCATTACAAATAGCACAATTTGAAGAGCAGTGCTGGAACTATCTAAAAAGTTAAGTCTTAAAAAGACAATAGAAACCAACGTTTCGGCAGATGCAACTGCCTTCTTCAGGGTAACCCTGAAGAACACAGTTGCACCTGCCGAAACGTTGGTTTCTTCACTCTGCGTCCTAATAAATAATCGGCACTTTGGCTATCAGTGTGTGCGGCCACGCTTTTGTCTTTTTAAGACTTAACTGTTTCTGCCGTGAGCTGGCACCACTATTAAGACTGGTGTGCGTATAGCATCCTCCTGCACAGTGTTGGAACTATCACATATAAATAATTTCCTTAGTTTGTCTTTAAACCGTGTGAGGAAAATAGATGGCAGAATCTTCTCATTTATCTTTTCAGTACTTCTCCTTGTATCCAAATGTATGCTCTGTCACACTACGCAGAATAAATCAGGCTTTACCCTTGACTCTGATCACTATAGTGCTACTGTACATAGAGTGATTCCTGGGTGGGGTCCTGGACACTATGCCCTGACTGTGGACACTGGGCGGGGAGGGCAATATTTTAATTGTGTAATAGAGGCGGTTTAGACAATGTCAGAAATATTGTTGTTACACCACTTATGTTACATAAGTTACGCAGGTTTGTAGTCATGGCGTGGGCGATAAGAGTTTCTCTGCCTCAGAGCCTGACCATTATATCTCTCCACAAGGTTCCTTGGCAGTGGCCTGGTCACATCACAGAACCATGACCAATGGTACAAACAGCGACGCATTATGGACCCTGCCTTCAGCAGCCTGTAAGACATCTCTGCAATTCACTTAGTTCTGGATACCTGAAAGTAATGTTTGTAAATGATCTTAAAGATGGGGTGCTGTGATTTTTGTACTTTGTACACACCCCAGGTGTGGTTAGAATATTGAACTATGTCTTCCCTGTGTATTTTTGGTTTCTTCCTGAAAGCTGAAAGCCTTTGAGTCAAAAGGCCCAATCGAAATACACCAGATATAGTGACATTGCAATATCATCCCCCTAACCCCTCCCCCTTTATCATGCAAAAGCTGTGTATGCGGCTTCAGTTCAGGTGGATCACCACCCACCCACCACCATGCCGATTACAACATTTGTACCCTCTGTAATTCACATTATACTGATAATTATAATGATGCTGAGCTATTGCTGCTTTTTTTCCTAGATACCTTAGAGGTTTGACAGGCACCTTCAATGAGACGGCAGAGAGGTTCATGGATAAACTTGAGGAAGTTGCAGATGGAAAAACAGAAGTCAAGATGCTACATCTAATCAACGGTGTTACCCTTGATGTTATTACTAAGGTAAGGTGCCACATATATAATCGACACATACTGTATATAATAAGGATTAAACAATGGTATATTCAAACAGCCACGTTATTTCATGGCACGGAATCTAGCAAACCTCCTTCAGTTACTACAGCACTCATCTGCGCGGTATTGTCGTTGGGAGTTTGTCAGTATCAGAAAATATCATCTCAATTGGTTGTTTTACTAGTGGCTTACGATTTGCAATAATTCCATCAATTTTCATTGATCAAAACATTTCCTATAGACTGACACGGAACAAGACAGGAACGCCCAAAAACGTCACATCCGTTTTTTTACCCTGGGCAGAATTTTCTATGGCTGCCAATGCAACTTTTTCCAATCCTTAATCACATACGGACAAACATCTATGCCGATAATATCTAACTTGCAGAGGTAACGTGCCTTGTCCACGGGCAACAGATCTTTCAACGTATGGCATTGCAAATACGTTTGATAATCGCTACAATATTGTTTTGGAAATGCCGCAAATTGCATTGCAGTGAACGAGAGCAAATCACAACTTACCCTGGGGGTGGTGACTCCGCCCTGAATACACGTTTTCGTGTCAGACTATAGACTATAGAGCAACAATCTGACATCGATATTGGTAGAGGGCGCTAATTCCACGGGTTCGTGTACATTTTTATTTGCATTCTAATTCCGGGGATTTAGGTCGCCTCATATAAGAACTGTGTTTGAAAAATAAACAATTCATCCCGGCCGTTTCACTCATATGGATATGAAGAATCAACTGACTGTGAGAAAACGCTAATGTTACTGTTGCTGAATTAGTTAAAATTTTGCTAGAAACAGACTGTATCAAATTAGCCCTGAAACATGACTGCCATGATGATTATCATGACAGTCATGAAGTAATTGCACCCTGTTTTTGGCGCTCGCTACATTTACAACGTTTCCGTATATATAAACATTCGTAATTCAAATATAAAGTACTCACAATTTGTCCCACGGGTGTTAGTTAGTTGCAGCACCAGCGATTAGAATTGCTGCATCCCGCGTTGTTTAATAAAAAGCATTTTTGTCCGAGCGCCCCGGCTACTTTTTTCAAACGGGGTTCGTTTGGGAAATCCACAGTTGCACACCGGGAGCGCACTCGCCTATTAGTCTGTATTGGCAGGGCGGTCAGCGTACCTATATCGAACACACCGAGTGCCACCCTCCTCCCGACCGATAGGGGCGCGTAGTTGAAAGCCAATGGCAAAATAACAGCTCGGATAAAAAAGCTTTTTATTAAACAACGCAGGATGCAGAAATTCTAATCGCTGGAGCTGCAACTAACTAACACCCGTGGGACAAATTGTGAGTACTTTATATTTGAATTCCGAATGTTTATATATACGGAAACGTTGTAAATGTAGCGAGCGCCAAAAACACTCTCGTATGAATACGAGAGTCATGAACCATGGCTAGTATCAAATATGACTACCGTAACTGACTGTCGTAAATGATACAGAGACACGCGATAATATCACAGAGACAGTTTATTTATTTTTCACAATGCTTATATGTTATATGTATATATGTTTTTTTGTGGCTTTCGCCTTTATTTTATATTTTTATGGAGGGACAGACAGTAGGCTGACAGGAAATGGGGAGAGAGATGGGGGGAAGACATGCAGTAAAGGCCGTCGGGATCGGGAGTCCAACCCGCGGCACAATGCCAGACTGGATTGCCAGTCAAGGTGCCTGCAGGACCGCTGAGCCATGGCCCAGGCCATATGAGGCGATTTTAAGATGACCCAATGTTATTCTCCATAGAGAAAAACTGCTGCGAACCCCTAGGGAACAGGGCATTAGCGAGTGACGTCAGGACTTCGGCGCTCTATTACATTGCCATAATGCCAAATTATACTTCATCCTATGATCCTTTCAACAAGCGTCACTGTACAGTAATTTAAACGTGTTATGACGACGCTCACTCGAGGATGTAATTTCGGAGTCGTACAATGAATAATAAATTCCTTATGTGTGCTCATGAAAAAAATGAAGGTTGCGTTTGGGGTGGATTTAGACCTGCTGAAGAAAGCTGAGTCACCATTTCCCAAAGCTATCGAGATGTGCCTCAGCGGGATGATTTACTATATCCGAGACATGTTTTTTCAGGTATGCATTCACGGTACATTTACTTGAAGTTAATGGCAAAGATAATCATTTATCAGTGTACCATGAGTTTGAACCCTAAAACTCTGGCCTTTCCAGTACAATCCAAAGAACTGGGCATTTGTCAATGAGGTGAGACAGGCATGCCAGTTACTGCGGACCACAGGAGCAAAGTGGATTAACGACAGAAAGGTCGCCATACACAGTGGTGAAGATGTGCCCAAGGACATCCTCACACAGATCATTAAAACTGCTGGCAAAGGTTGCACATCTTTAATTTACATGCACTACTTGAAATTAAACATGTTTTTCTTAAAACTAGATTGTGGCTTCTACAGCAGGATAGCATTATTATTTAAGAGCCTAGTGATAAGATTGGATTGTTACGACATTATAGCTGATAATGAAATCCTCTATGGAGGAAATGGTTGGGATTTATACTTCCATAAACTCGCTTACCTCACCCATTAAAGCTGCAATGCTTAACTTTTATGTCCGACTCTTAACCGGGCATCGAACCCGGGTCTCCTGTACGAGTGCTGAAATTGTAACTGTTGCGCTATAACAGAAAGCAACTTCGTGCAATACCTCTTGTCAACTACTAGTGGTCCTACCTGACCACAGGATCTACATTTCTCAATAGAAAAGCAGGGAGACCACCTTTAACCTCTGAACTTGAGGAGTTAAACAGATTGGTCGAAATGTAACATTGTATTCACTAAAGACATTATGGATTGCAGCTTATCTCACTTTGTTTTTCATTACAGAGGAAAGCATGGATAAAGAGGATGAAGAACTGATGATTGACAACTTTGTGACATTTTTCATTGCAGGTGAGTCTATAATACTATAATATTGAATTATCACATCGCAATGCTGTGAGCTATAGGTGCCGTTTTCGCTATTTTTGAAAATATTAGAAAATTGTATACCGGTATATATATATATATATATTATAATTTTTCTTCAAAAAGTGGCAGTGACTCGGAGGTAGATCGGCCACCATGAAACTGAAACGTTCCTGGCTTGATCCCAGGCTCGTCCTTGTTTCATGTTTATATTCTTGAGCAAAACAATGCACCCGGGGCACCTGCTGGCCAGGTGGTCCAGCCGCATGCCACATATAGGCTATGGCCTCACAGCGCATTGTGTGTTCGAGTCCCGTTCATGACGACATTTGCTGCATGTCTCTCCCATTCTCTCTCTCCCTCTTACCTGTCTATCTTCACTTGATACTATCAATAAAAACAGAAAATCCAAAAACAAATCTTTAAAAAATCTATTAAAAAAAATGCACCTCTAGCTGCTCCACATGAGCAGGCAGGTGCAGTTTGTGACCAACTCCGTTGTATGTGTGTGAACGTGTAGAACATTGTAAAGTGCGTGGGTTCTATATTAGTTGACTTAAAATGCACTATATAAATGTATTTACAATTTGAAATCTTTTGACTATTTTTACCTACAGCATTTTAATATTAGCAAGTGTTAGTCTAATATTATGAATTAAAGTATTACGATTTCATCTTTTTCAGGACAAGAAACAACTGCTAATCAACTTGGCTTTTGCATCATGGAGCTAGGAAGACATCCTGACATACTAGACAAGTAAGAAATAATAATTGAAATGTATTGGGGCAATGTTTAATTTCTGACAGCCATATTCCAATCCCTCCTGCCTGCTCGCTCGCTCCTTCTGCATGTCATGTTGTATATGTAGATGCTGCTGTATTTCTCATAAAGTATATGAGCTGTTTGACATGCATTATATCCCCCACCATGTACAACAAACAGCACAATTGTAAAAAATAAATGTCAACCCATTATTTCATTTGTTCCTTCAGTAGCTTTGATCACTGTTACTAAGAATTATATCAATTATAGGACACGTTCACTCTCACCTGTTCAACACATGCATGCAGGCACGTTATGTTTACATCTTAGGATATGAACATGCAGATCAAAGTTTCGTCAGCTCTAAAACATTCCTTTGGCGTCTTTGAGCAAGGCACAGCTTTTTTTCTAGACCCCATCTCCCAGTCAGCGTAGTTAAGGTCTTCGATCCCATAGCCCGAAGACACGGTCAACACTTCTGGCAGTGACTGCTGTGAGTGTAGAACATTGAGTTAGAACAGATGGCCCCGCCCCCCACTTATTCATTTCAATTAAAGTTGCTCACAGTGCATGCAAGTCTGCTGCCAGTTTTTTATACATTTAAAAATATATATTAATTAATAAAACGGAAGAAATGTGAAGTGAGGGGGGGGGGGGGGGGGGGGGGTTCCAGACCCACAGGAACGCACCCACTGGATTGCTAGACAAGATTCCATTCCAGTGTATGAGCGTTTTGGGGTCATACCTATGTTCCCTCAGCCCTATGTTCCCTCAGCCCCGAGGTGCGCTGCGGGTCGGGAGAGGGTTGCGGTTAGGTTTAGGTGTCTGCCCCGGTGGAGGTTAGGGTTAGGGTGAGGGAGGAGGTAGGTTGTCGTAGGCTGAGGGAACATAGAGCTGAGGGAACATAGGTACGGTCCCAGAGTTTTCATAACAGGCTTGTTTGTTATACTGACACCACGCCCATTAAAACTATATTCCATGAAAATTGTCAGGCTAATAGTGAGGGGAAAGTAAGTAGGAGCAACCACTGCAAAGGCCCTTTGTTTTGAGCTTGGTCCCGGGTATTTCCAGTAGACCTTTGTTAGAGGACCTGAGAGGTCTCACATTGAAGTCGGGATAATGACGAACAGCTCAGAGTGGTGTAAAGACCGTTACAATAGTCCAGACGGGGTGGTTTGTGAATGCGTGCAGAATTGTTTTTCTAGGTCTTGAGGTGAGAGAATTTACATCATTTGGCAATGTTGTCGAGTCATGTAACGGAGTATTATATTAAGTTCACTCCGTACAATAAGACTGTGTAGTCTTTTTCAAGTCATATGGTTTGTATGGTATATTGCCAAATTTGCCATGTTGCGTAGTAAGTTTGGGTTGCTATCACTGCTAAAACTGCTGTCATGACATCATGTGCAACTCCATATGACTGACTGGGAAGGGGAGTGGGGGGGGAGGGTCTGTATTACCGAATTATGCCTGCCAAATGAAGGACACCAGGATGTGGTTTAATTGTGTCATTTCTCAGAGTAAAGAAAGAGGTGGATGATGTTATTGGAATGAAGCATGAGATTACCTACGATGACCTGGGCAAACTGACCTACCTCTCACAGGTACATATCACAAATTTACCACCTATACTCTCCCCTTCGTTCCTCTAATAATAGCACTAGTTCATTACCTGTTCTATTTATAGTCAATGAAGAGCATGCCTTGCACGTCTCAGGATTTGAAGCAATAATTGCCTGACGTCTGTTCCTTACAACTCCCCAGGTACTAAAAGAAACTCTCAGACTATATCCCACAGCTCCAGGGACATCTCGTGACATAATGGAAGACATTGTCATCAATGGAATAACCATTCCTGGAGGTGTCACCTGCTTTGTGAGTCTCTTATCCATTAATGCTTGTTCCTGTAAAGCAGTATGCATTCAACGGAACGAAGGTTATTGAAGCTAAATGGGTCACTACTGGGCACAGGCCTCTTTCTGATGGGTTCGCTTGGAATGCGACTGAATTAAATACCGTCGTTTAAATTATATAGAAAGGTGTCAACTTGATTTCCCTGAAATTTACAGTTCAGTTCCTATGTGGCCGGGAGAATGGAAAGTTTTTTCAAGGATTCACTGACGTTTGATCCGGACAGATTCCACCCAGATGCTCCCAAGTAAGCCATTAGCAATGAAAATGTGTACATAATAAATGTGAGCTACCAATTAAGCCCTATTTTATACTTTCTATTACAATTGTTTTGTGAACAAAATAGACAATCTACACTACAGTATAAACTCACATCACATTGCGATGCAACACATTGTGAGCTAGACTGTCTACTTTTGCAATTATTTGACGTTTTTGAACATTTACCTAATGACATACATAAAATATAGATTTTTTTAGTCATTATGCCAATTATTTCCTCCCCACACACATGTCTGTGTGTTGTCACTGCTGTTGTATAATCCTACTGACCTACCAGTGAGGGCCCCCCACCAGATTACGTGCAGTAATAATTATCATCCTCCCTGCCCCGAACACGGGCCAGTTGTGTTCGTTTTAGACACTCGATAAAGCCAGATGCACCATGGTGATTTGAACACCCAAACTCCATGGTGGTTTGATTGATTGATTGATTGATTGATTGAAGTATTTATTAACAGTATGCAGAATACTGTCGGTACATTTCAAACGAAAGCACAACTCAACAGCAGCTACTTTACTATTGCGCCACGCGAGCACCTCTAGATTGAAAGTGTGATACAGCTCTAGTCTTGGAACAAGACTTTCATATATTCCTTTTTGAGATTTAGTATCCTTCTATACACCCCCATATCACTATGTGTCACTTTAGGTAAAAATGCTCTGTACATAACAAGTGTGTGTCATCTGTTTTACAAGGCCTTACTACTGCTACTATCCCTTTGCTCTGGGACCACGATCATGTCTGGGACAGAATTTTGCACAGGTGTGGACTCAGACACACACACACACACACACACACACACACACACACACACACACACACACACACACACACACACACACACACACACACACATTACCGTACTATACTGTAGTACAGAGGGTATGCGCATGCATAAAGTGAATGGGAAATCGAGTGGCAGTTTAATGTCGTTTAACGTCGTTTAATGCAATCAGATAGGACTTTTCTGTTTGGATGTATGGGCTATCAAGGCTAGAAATGTAGTTTCTTTTGCCACTCAGTAGGCATAACTTCCGGGTATTATGATGATGTCATGCGCATACCCTCTATTGAGAATGTTCAAAGTTTGGGTTTTGTGGTGTGCAAAAGCTTTTAAACAGTGTCATGTTGTTGGTTTCGATCCCATTGGTTTGTTGGCTTTCAGATGGAGGCCAAGCTGGTGATGGCAAAACTGCTGCAGAGATTTGACTTTACCCTGGTTCCTGGACAGTCCTTCGACATCCTGGACAATGCCACCCTCAGGCCTAAGAGTGGAGTACTGTGCACCATCAGTCACAGAAAGGACTAGATCACCGCTTCACAGTACAATGGGGTCTGGGGACCCCCAGCAGTCTTTATAGGGGGTTTCAGGGCGTCTCCTTTTAAATGATTTACAGTTAGTAACCAAATGGACACTATGAGATACATGTATGAGCCTACTTATCAAATAGGGTGTCCTAGAAATGTTGAGAATAACTGCTGTAGTGGAATGCAGGTGTTGTCTCTGTAGTGAGTGGGACAGGCCGTGAAAGGATCGTGGAACTAAAGCACACATGTATACAGTACTGTCCCATTTACTGTAATAATCTGGCACGCTTTGTATTTGCTGTTTTCCTGAGAAGAATGTTTTGCTATTTGCACACAATAAGGCTGGTTTAAAAAGGTTGAGAATCACTGGCCCAAATTAAAGTAATAGAATTAAGCCTCATTTATACATCATAGTAGTATTAGTATGTATCGCTTGTAGGGATATGGGACAATAATCGTTATTATTGTTTATCGTGATAAAACTGTGAACTGAACAGTGCAACTATACTTGTATTATGATAGTTACTGTACTTTACTGTAGTCTGTACTGTACCGTCTGGGGTTCTGTACTCTGTACTGTACTGTACTCAGTAATGTACTCCATTACTGTACTGTACTGAATGTATTTTTGTTAATAATTATATAGGGGGATTATTCATTATGTGAGTTTAAAATATGTTAAATGTACAAAATCAACTAGAATCGATCAAGAGAATGAGAATATTTTAGGTAATGATTTATGTTACTATTTTTAGCAAACGTTCTCCATAGGGATGCTGGGGATTCAAGTGCTTAACCAAAGTGCCATTTTAAGTTTCAAGCTGTTGATCATTGCGATAATATCGTTGATCACAATTATTTTTGCGACAATAACCGTGACCCCATGCCTAATTGCTTGCCGACAAGAACTGATCCTGTCAGTAACTCAGTTTATATGTAGATTAGTATTTATGGCTGCCCCCATCAGGAACCAAACACAAACAGTTGATATAAACGCTAACTGAGAATTCGAGAGGTGGTGATTTTTACTTCACTATCACTGCATTTTGCTTACTTGTGTATAATAACTTCTTATTACTACTAAATTAAAAGACTGCAGGGAATTGCCCGGCCTTTACCCATGTTAAATGTCTTCATATTTGGAATTATAGCTACTTCTTTTATGAATATTGAATAATAATACTACAGTCTTGCACAGTGCACACAACAACTGGATGACAACTTGACAACTTATGACAAGTGTGTAAAACCCTATGATAAAACCAGTTTCTTTAGTGAGTTTCCGAAGTTTAACCACAAGATGGCGCTTGCAGTTCGCATAGGAATCTGGCTTTACCTTTGCCAATTGCCATCCATTTGATAACTTGACATTTTGTTGAATCATGTTTGTATTGTGATACAGCAGGGCTTATTGCAAGTACTGGAAAGACTCAAAAAGCAAATAACACCGTTCTCTAGTTGTCTCAGGATTTGTTTTACTGTGTTTTTTGTTTTGTTTTTCAATAAACTTAAAATGTTAAATATGAATCTGTAATTGGAAAACGAATGTGCTGTGCTATGTTTATTGTTATTTTGGTATATTTTAAGTGCATATGGCCTACATTATGATATCTACTAATAAGTGTTATCACGTATTATAATTAAATAGGCTACTATACGCTATTTAGCTATTATTAGTAGAGTAGAGTCGCTGTTGCTTTAAGTGGGCCGAGCCACTGCGTTGTGGTGGTTCTGTGCCGAGTGGAATAGTAAGAGAGTGGCGACACGCTGTGATCTCGCCGCAAAGCTGGTGCCTATGGGCTATAGTTCCACACATTGGAACTATCCCATTGAGATAGATTGAGCACTTCCGCATTTCATTTGTTACAATGGGAGTCAACGCTAGTGTCGCCACTCTCTTAATAGATTACTCTGGGTTCTGTGTACCTGCTGCTGAGCACTCCTCTACGTCTTGATTGGACGTCTGGGCTGGAATCCTCTTGAATGATTTCAAACCACAGTGTGTTCGCAGGAGGAGGAGGAGGAGAAGAGGAGAGGAGGAGGGAGCTGTTGGCTTGAAGGACGGAATCCTTTTACTAGTCCACCACCACCAGACGGTGAAAGAGGCTTATCCAGCATGGTCGATCGTACAGGCGTTCTGGTGTTTTATGCTGCTGGTGGTGTAGTGTTTAATTTTAAACAAGCCCTTTTTTATGTAGAATAAAGATTTTGTTTTTGCACAGGCCGCCTACAGGTTGCTGTGTTCTATTTTCTCGTCATTTGAACGGAGGAATGCCAAGCGAAGACATGCATAGGAGGACGATGATAGGAGCACTGAACATTGGTGTTGACAGGTCTCTGGGCGAGGAGGAACCATGAGCTGATTGGAAACACATTCAGATTTTTATCGGTATAAAAAAAAACATTCGCATTTTCTTACTACTGTCGGGATGTGAATACAATGTAATACCATGTAAATACTATTTTCTGAACGCATCTTTTTAAACGGAATTTAGCTTTTGATCAAATATCAGTGTGTGTGAGTGTGCGCGCCGCCAGCCAATGCACGGGGTTGCCATAACACCACGTTAATATTTGGGTTTTCATCAAAGGCCCATATAGTGTGGTGGGGTAGGTCTTTAAAACCCCGGACAATCAATGTATCTCTATTGTTTCAATTCCGCAATTGAGGCTTGGTTAAACGAGGCTTTATAGTTAATTACTTGACGACTTTGAGGAACTGATATCGGCGCAGGATAGCGCAGATCAGGGGAGTCATGCAGGCTAAAAGCCCGTCCGAGGGACCCAGAGATGACTTGGGCAAGCTGGGTGACGAGGACCTCCTGCGGTGCAGCAAAGAGGACCTGGTCAGGACATTACGGAGGGTCGACGGCGAGAAGATGAACCTGATGATCGAGCACGGGAACATGATGAAGGACGTCAACCGGCGGATGCAGGTGCACCTGCACGAGGTACACATGACAACAGTTTTAGATAGTTTTCTTCAGTTTTTGTTTTGTTTTTTATATAGAAACTGGAACAGTTGAATGATAGAATGCAAGACATCACAGTGTTTTCCCTGGCTTGTATGATTGAAATATTATTTCACAAAGTACGATTAAGCCTATATGTTGACGGTGAAATGTAATGCATTGAAAGTTCAATATTGAGAATTGTTGTTTTGATATAATATTCACAGTAGGCTATATATAGCACAGGGGTTCACAACCTGTGGGTCCCCACATGATTCTCTTTGGGAGGGGGGGTCCCCTAGATGTCAGTAAAGTGACAATTTAAGGACTTTCTCCCTTTAATCTTAACCCGCTCATGATTGTTGAACAATTTTGCATATTTCTTACATTTCGTACATTTCAGTAAAGTAAAGTTTGTGTGTTCCTGATAACCAACATTCCACATTAGAGGGCATCACATAATGAGATTTGTAGTTGAGTGATTTCTGAACCATAAAGAGAGACTAAAGTAATTTCAGACATTGTTGACATTTGAGTGGCTGGAATTGTGACAATACTGAAAAGATTCCACAACTTCACATCATCAACCCTGGTGGAAAACACACAAAATATATTGCTAATCATTGCCCTGAATTGTATTTGTATAATCGTTGGCCATTAGATCCGGAGCCTGAAGGAGATCAACCAGAAGCTCCAGGACGACAATCACGAGCTCCGCGAGCTCTGCTGCTTCCTGGACGACGACCGGCAGAAGGGCAAGAAGCTGTCCCGGGAGTGGCAGCGCTTCGGCCGCTTCACGGCCAGCGCCATGTGGAAGGAGGTGGGCACCTACATGCTGAAGCTCAAGGAGCTGGAGGCCAACCAGGACCTGGTGGTGCGGGAGAACTCTGAGCTGAAGGAGATCGTCCTGATGCTGGACGAGGAGAGGAGCGGTGCCGGCTCGCGGAGCTCCATAGACAGTCAGTCCAGCCTGAGCAACCTGAATGGGGGCACCGGCACCGTCAGGGACGTCGGGGACGGTAGTAGCACCTCGAGCACCGGCAGCGGCGGCAGCCCCGACCACCACAATCACAGCCACGGCCACACGCACAACAAGCCCGGCGTGGAGAGCGGTAAGCTGGGCACCATGACGAGGAGGTCCATGGATGATCTGTCGGCGCCTCACCACCACAGGAGCATCCCTAATGGACTCAATGGTAAGTTCACATACAGATATCTTAACACCTGTAGTCCCAATAGGCCACGGCCAGTGATCGTAACTTTGTTATGCATTATTAGGCCACGGACCCCCATTAGACGCGTCCCATGTTCAAGGACACCTGGGGGTCCACTGTGGTATGAAGACATGTGATGCCGGTCCCATATATACTCTCATCCATGCACACAGGCACAGTCTCGGCTGGTGGCCCAGGTGTGACATTTGAAATTGACACGTTTGTTTATCTCATGTTGAGTTCGAAATGTCAGTTGGAGATGATTGGCAAGGGAGATTTGGCACACTGGAATGTTGTCTGGTGACTGGTCTGGAAGTAATGCGGTGTGTAAGTAACACACCGTGTTGCATTGCAATATTTATAAAACGCATTTACTAATGACTAATAAGTGAGTGCGTTTATAAACAAAAGCTTTCAGTGTAGTTGCTGCTGCCCCCGTGTCCCCTGTGTGAGATGTCAGATACATAGTGAGGTTGGTCTTTTGTTTTGTGGTTGATCTTAAATCTTTTCCATTCTTTGGAATGCAGCTCTGACGCTTAAAGGACAACTTTATCCATTTTCAACTTATCTTATCTTCATATAATTGGTCCACACTAATGCTCATTATAATATGGTACCATTTGTGTCTACTCACTCTGAGTCACGGAGGAGGGCTGTAGACTGTTCAGAAACCCACCTACCAGTGACATCATCGAAATCTATTCGTGGGAAGCCATTGTTCTCACGTTAATAAAAATAAAAATACATTTTATAATAAACCTGCCTAATGATGATGTCACTGGTAGTGGTAGGTGGGTTTCTGAAGTGACCGCAGCCCTCCTCTGAGACACAGACCAACTAGGAAAATTGACCGACTGCATGTTGTTATTGTTTTGTCAAGCTGACAATTCTATAAACCCACACCAACAAATGAGTATTTCTGGTAGCACATATACGTGTAGCAGAGTTTTGAGCTTGTAGATCAGCTATTTTGCAATTAAAAAGAAACCCCTCTACTATAATGACCACATGGGCTGTATGTTAAACACTGCATGAGGATGCTAAACGCACACCAGTCTTAAATAGTGGTGCCAGCTCACGGCAGAAACATCAAAAAAGATAAGTCTTAAAAAGACGTGGCCGCACACGCTGATAGCCAAAGTGCCGATTATTTATTAGGACGCAGAGTAGGAACCAACGTTTGATACTGTATGTTAGCCAAAGCCATATATTGTTCTGGCTGTACAGTACACACACACACACACACACACACACACACACACACACACACAGAAACATGCTAGATGCCTAATATCCTGCCGCATGGTCATTGGTCATAGATGAAGATCGTACAGTAGGCCGGCCTGTGATGACAACAAACACCATATGCTGATGAAAATAAATGCTACGGATTAGAGTGAGGTCTCAGCTTATCCTCAGTCACTAAGTCTTGATTGGGGTGCTTATGACACACACACACACACACACACACACACACACACACACACACACACACACACAAAAGCATGCTTAAGTGGCCTTGTCAATACCTCACTCGCCAAATCAGAGGAATCTGTTGTGATTTAGGTCACTGCTCTTGCGGTTCTTGAGGAAGAGGGCTTATCTTAATTAGTTTTAGATGGGCTCAGAGAAATTGATTTTTGGAGTTGTCAAATGATTATTGTCTTTGTCTTCGGCTGTGGAGGAGCGCGAAGGCCACACGAGCCATGTGTCATTTAAAAGAATTGTATGCACTGCACGGGACCAGAAATCAATGTCCCTGTTTCAGAAGAGAGGGAGAGAGATGAAAACTCTGCAATGGAACAGGAATCTAACACTCTAAGCCTCAGATTAGCCAGCACATGGACCAATAACTCACCATGATCTGTTGGGTAGGGTGGGAAATAAATAATTCCATGTCATCATGATCATGCTAGCAAAACCAAAACCTCTCATAGGTGGAAGATTTTTACAGTTTGGCTCTGCAAGAGGCTAGCCATCTATGATGAGAGGTTCTCTGTGTGATGAGAGGTTCCCTGCCTGGAGCTGCTCTGGGGCATCTATGGCAATGTCTGGGCAGCGTTTGGGCATATACATAAGCAATATTGTGCATGTAGTTGCCCCATCACCTCTCTAATCAGCTAGTTGTCTAGACTAGAGGTGTCTTTTTTTGTGATATTGTGTGTCCCTGAAACTCTAGCTCTTGGTGTTCAATCATTGTCGACATTCAGATGGATGCTGTGAACGCACTCAGCTGGAAATGGAAAAGCCCCATTCTCTTGAGATTGGGTTCATTTTGAGGACAAACTACCCTGAGACTGATGCCATCTATGCCTCCCCAGAAAACACAAGCTTTAGCATGAGCAAACAATTTCTGCAGGGGGAATAAGCTTAGCTGGCAAATTGCAACTAACAACTAAAGGACAAAAGAGACTTAAGTGAGTGCACAGGTTGTGCAAACTATGAATACAGTATTACCACAGCACTGTAAGGACACCCACAAACTCCAAATCAAACCACCATTGCCTCACTCTTGAGTTTTTGGTGAGCTTTTTATTTGTCTGCCATGACTGCCAGTCTGTGTGGAATTCTGTAGGCGAGGCTCCTGCTAGATTGTTCTCACAGGCCCTAATAAAGTCCAAACCCTCTATATATTATTGGTCACCAGAGGCTGTAACAAATGAAAGCATAAACTGAACTTTATTCATTGAACCACACAAGCCCTATTCCAAAATGAGCAAAAAGCATTTCAACGTGGCGCTTTGCGAGCGTAGGGGCTCCTACTTCTGCTGGGGTGACATGTTTTCTACAGAAGCGGTCCTACAGTATGTGGGGTCGAGAAGACTGGCTACACGGCAGCCCAAATGCCAGTGGTTCCCCTGGGTATTTAGCAGGCATACTCAAGAATCGCCGTTTGAGTGCTAAATGAACAGCATCTGTGTGGGTGGCGGGGAGGGGTGGATTTATTTTTTAAATAAAGGCACCAGGCTGTTTGTGATTTGTGGTTTTAATTTCTACTGTATAAACTTCTCCTCACACCTGTAATTCAATGCTTCATTTTTATCGACCATCCTTTTTAGACAGATACACATCCCACCCACACTTTGTTTTTCTTCCCCCCCCCCCCCCCCCCCCCCCACACACACACACACACACACACACACACACAAGCACACTCAAAGGGAGAGGGATGTTATGCTGAGCTTAACAAAAGACCCTCAAAGTGGCTTGGTAGTGTTTGGGGGAGTGACTGAAATGGTGGTAGGGGGTTGGCTGGGAGGTTGGGGGGCCGTATATTGTGCCAGGAGGAGGTTGGGTTTTGGACACATCCCGCTGCACTCTCTTTAATTTAATTTGTTGCGCGTTGACACTGTTGAACGCGCCTTAGCCACACCCCAGCATTTCCGTCCATTGTGCTATGCACGTGTGTTGCTCATACAGTATGTAATGCTATTGTACGATCTGCCCAGCGTGACTTTAACAAGTGACTCAACACAGCACATAATGCACACAGAGCGCTGCTGTTTTTAATAAGCTACATTAGTTCTTTCTTTCTCGTTCTGTTTCCAGATGTCTCAATGTCTGCATTCACTTTCGGTGGTCCTGGAACCCGATTCCAGTCAAAAGACCCACTGAAATACGATGCTGTCACAGAGGCTTCACTTGCCTTGTAGAGAGAACTGACATCTGGTGTGGCTTGGCCTGAGTATAGCGAGGATATATGATCAGACTAAGTTGCAACTGACTTTTCACATGAAGGGGGAAAATGTCTATTATATCCTATAGTTTAGGAGTACTGTACCCACTGTCCATCAAACAGTAAACACACTTTAGCAGCTATATTTAAGATGGAGTGACAATGATACCCACAAATCTCCCCACGACCGTCACTGTACAATTTGTGAATGAGCTACTGTGAACTACGAGTTGAGCAGCACCATTTCAGTTGAGTAACTAGCCTAACGTGCTGCTTTGACATAATGTAAGACAGATGAGCTGATAAGACTCTCTTTTAAAAAAAAAAGAAGAAAAAAAGGCCTGTTGACCTTAAACAGACCTCACACATTCCCCTGCCTTCTAACTGCCAGAAGCCACAGAGGACAATGTTTCTGCACTGAGGTGTTTGAAATATGCAGCCCGTTCCGCAAAGATTCCTTTCATTCCTTTTGGGGGAAACAAACAAAAAAATCTGACCTGAAATAACCATAACCATATTTTACCACTCATATTGCTTTGGAACAAAAATAAACGGGGCTTGGACCCATTTGTTCTCGAACCAATTTTTATAAGTCGTGTTTCTCAAGCTGTGGGTTGAGATTCTAAACTTTAAACAAGGCTTTCTATTTTGGTTGTGGACAATAAACAACTTTGGCAGGGTAATGCTGTAATGCGGTATAATGAGTCACTCTTACTTTATGGTTAATACTTGTTTTAGAAACTCTGTGTGGAGGTGGAATTTGCATGTTCTCTCCATGTCCCCTAGGGTAGATAGTGGTACCCTCACAAAAAACATGCAGTAATCCTGGTCTCTATACTGCCTCCCCCTGGCCTGTCAGGGCACCTGACGAAGGGGAAAGGAAGTGGTTGGAAATAACGTGTTCCTTCCATGCGCTACGTCCAACCGGGGAAACTCCCCCCTGTCGGGTAAAAAGAAGCGGCTTGGACTCCTCATGCATATAAGGAAGCATGAGGTCGGTCCATTGCTCTCCCCAGGTTGGCAGAGGGAGTGTAGCGCCCAGGATTACATTACATTACAATTGACACTGGCTGGAAAAAATAAATAAAACACCATCACCAGCAAAAGTCTTAACTCATCATCATAACATTTTCAGGATGTTACTATGTAGAATGATTACATACATGCAGCCGTTCGTGAATAAATTAAAACTTCTATAAACCTTGAATCCTCTAATATATTAAATCAACCTTGATGGCACAGTTGAGGCTGTAACACATAAGCATGTACAGCCATATAATATCTCAGCCCAGCTGTCCCGTCATATTTGGCTATAATCCAAATAAGAGGAAAGGAACTATTTACTGTAGGAATGTTGTAGTTAATCCACCCTGCTCACATGGTGTGTGTGTACTGTATGTATACTATGTCTACTAGCAGCTATACTGTAGCTTCAGGAAAACCACAAATGTTCTCGCGGGGATAGAATGCTGGTGGTTATTTTGAAGCTATAGCTGTGCTCTCTTTTCAAAATGGCTATTTTAGGATTAGGGCATATAGTTTTCAGGTTGGAAATGGGGTTAGGCTAGTCGGGGTGAGAGTTATGGGAATGAAATGAGTCAATGGAAAGACCAGCATTAATGCGTCTGTCCATGCATGTATGCATGCATGCCACAGGCCAGAGAGTAGTCCAATGAGTTCCTACAGTGACTTTTGTTGAACACAGGAGACTGTGGGCTAAAATGACACTGATGGATAGCTCGTACAGTACCCCCCCCCCCCCCCCCCCTCTGTCCTATATTATTTTTCTGACTGCGTTACCATGGAGTCTGTCGTTGATATGCAATTCGATGCAATCTCCCTTGGAAAGAAAGTGAAACCAGAGATATGTGTGATGCACAGAACAGAAGAATGAGGTGTAGGGCTTTAGTGTGACACGGGTTAACCATGAATTGGATCTACTGTATATGATATTTTGTTATGACATCAAAGGAAAGGGCTCACAATGACCTTGTGAGAATTGTGCCATGTCCCAGTGTGGGTTCCTACATTTAGTCACTCTGTTGAATCAGCCCATAAATCCAACCACGTGGGCACAAATTGGGCTCAAATTAGTCCCAATTAGACTAACTGAGAAGTCATAAAATAGAGTCTGTTTTAACGCTGTGACATTTATACTTTAGTAGCAGTTTTATTGGCTGTGTACAACGTGTGTGCATGTTGTAGGCCTATGAGGTGCCACAGTGACCTCCCCCCCCCCCCCCCCCCCCCCCCCCCCCACCACCACCACCACCACCCAATATGGGGTGGGGAGTTTCACTTTCACAGTGCAACTATGGAATGTTTGTTTTGTTGCTAACATTAGTCAGTAAGTTCGTTAAAAATTGCTGCTTATTTTCATTTGGAGCCCAGGAAAATCTTCTATGTTCCTTCTTGGAAGACCGTGATTTTTCAATATCGCTTACGCCCCGCATAAACAAACAACTAATCAAACACAGCCAGGCAGCCAAAAGTCAGCCTTGGGTTACTCCGTGTTGGCAGTGTTCACAGTTCAAAGGAAACCAGCGGATCAACAGCACAATGCTGCTTTCCTCTCCGCTGTGGTGGAGTCGGTGTCAGCGGGCCAGCGGGGCTAAAAAAGGGCTTCTATCAGGAATAGGATGTTTCTCTTGCTGATATCCTGTTAGTGAACACAATTGAAACAGTCTGTGTCTGTGTCCTAAGGCGCTTGCTGGCTTAGTTTTCATAGACGGAACAGTTTGCCCTTCAGTTAGTTTAGAAAGTTAGTCATAAAACCTCTCACAAAGACCTGAATGAAACAATTTCAATCGGAAAGTTAACTTTCACCAACTTCTGACATGAGGCAGATGTACTTTGTTTCAAATGTCTTTATTGTGAAGCATTAATACAGAGCTTCCTTTTTGCATAAGTCGCATAAGGCAGACATTTGAAATGACTTATCAGCAAAAAGGCTTTGCTGATAGAATTCTGCCATCTAATTTGTTCCGTCTTTGGAGGAAACCCTGGAAATCCAGTTCATGTTGAATGGATATAGTGACTGAGCTGTATCAGGTATTGTGTTGAGAGTTTCCCCAGGGGTGTGGCTGGGATGGGATGGCCTGCCTCTGTTTGTGTTTCTCTTTAACACTTTCTGGGTTGTGTTTCCCAGCACCCTGTCTGCCTGCCTGTGTGAGTCCAGGCCTGGCTGACTGATAATCCAGATAACACACACACACACACACACACACACACACACACACACACACACACACACACACACACACACACACACACACACACACACACACACACACACACACACAGACAGAGGACTGCTTTAGAGAGACCCACAGGGGTAACTCTTAGCTGTGTATTGTCAATGAAAAGCCAGCCTGTCAGGACGCCCCACATTCCAGAGAAAACAAATGCAAAAATGGGTCTCTTCGTTTAGTGCAGCCGCAGGAAAACAAATTCATGGAGAGAGAACGAGGAAATGGAACAAAGTGAAGGGGACTACCCCCACCATACCCATCCCTCTCGGACTACTCTCTCTCTCTCCCACTATCCGTTCATCATTTCCTTCCTCACAGTTTCCTTTCGTTCCGTCCTTACTCTCTTGGAGACGAGCAGGCTTATCTTCCCCTTTTCCTCCACCTCCCTCCCTCCGTCTCTGCCTCTGTCCACTCCCATCACTGTTGTGTGGTCGTCCATCTCTCCATTACCCCCTCCATCGTTCCCTCTCTCTCTCCATCCTGTCTGATCTGCTGTCCGTTCGTGTTCGTTCCCAGCAGCGCACCGTTTGTCCCGACAGAATGAGGTTATACTGTAGATGCTGTAAAATCTAAACGCTTTTGCTCCTTTAAGATTGTCACAGCAATCATTTGCAGTCTCTTTCTGCATGCTATATTTGATGGTATATTGGTACCCAAATGTATTAGTTGATCCATAAAGCCTTTTTTTGTCAAACAAACTCCATTTCTTTCTATAGTTAACTACGCATGTATAACCCTATGCTGCTCCACTTTAGTCAGTGCAGAGTTTATGTTGACCTAGATGTTATAATGTACTCAATGTACTAGTACTGGAGGTGATCACAGCATGGTGAGAGTTGGATAGAACACAGCTTGTGCAGTGGTAATCCGGAGCTGTGCTGTACTGCATGTATGCTGGCAGCTAATTCTATACAAGCTCTTTTGTTTTTTTCTTCTATGGGCTGCATAGAAATGTTGTCTATCATGTCATTCAAAGGATGTAGGGTCTAGCATGTTATTCAAAGGATGTAGGGACTCTGGCAGTTTGAGTTCTCCCCCCCCCCCCCTCTCTTGTCTCTGTGTGTTTCTCTTTGCCTATATATCTTGTCTGCCTGTCGCCCTCTCTGCCCTCCCCCCTCTCTAAATGCATGCCATTCTTCTGATCACTGGGCAGTGGGCTGCTGCTAAAGGGGCTGGGTCCCTCGGTCGCCCCGGCAACCACAATGATCAGTCAGGCGGGCGAGTGCACGGCACCCAGGCTCGGCCTCAGAGTCACTGATGCGGAGGGAAGTGGAGGTTGGATGGGGGCTGGAGGGTAGGGTTTGGGCATGGTCGGCCTGCATGGCGGGTGACCCGTGCACAATGATGCCAGCCACAGTGAGGTCAACTGTGCATGCGAGTGGCCGCATGTTAGTGCGTGATGTACTGCTTGCTGTCCCCAAATAACATTAACGTGTGCTATTATTATTATTATTATTATTATTATTCCTATTATTATTTCAATGATGTCATTGAGCACCTTTCCTTCTCTTCTGTCTGCTCTGTGAATACTTCCCATGAAAGCCGTGTGGTTCACATTGAATACGGGTGCAAATTAAGTTCACGAACGCAAGATAAAAGATAATGAAGTTAATTAAACGTGGTTGCAGGAGAGACAGCCTGTGGCGTTATTGAAAGATGTTTGAGGTGGCCTACGATTGCATGTATGCAATTTCCAACCCACTTCCAGTATGCACGCCCTCTTCGTCCTCACACTATATGCATAACCATTACCATACTAACTGTCCCCTACTGTAACCAACAATAGTTAATAACCTAAATGTAACCGAAACAACATGCTCCCCCTACTGAGAATTGAAAGAATCAAAGAGCACTTTGATCACAAAGTCAAACCACTGACACTACAACACCATCGCACCAAATAAATATTTGGCCTCTAATGTCTTATCTAAACTGAATCAGCTATAAGCTATAGATTGGCCCCTGACCAATCAAATGGCGTAGGGAAACAGGCACCGTGCCTCTGAAGGTTTTTAAATAACCAATAAGTTAAATAAGTCCAGACACCGGTCCAGAGTGTCTCTCGTGTTGTCCTCTGTTCTGAATCTGAACCTGGACTTTGCTGACCATACAAGTTTTTGATAAGAGTGGCACAGCAAGCCTGGCAGCTACCTTATTGTTATTGATCTACAGTATGTCATTTATGAGATGCAAATAGTTGATGAAGAAGCAAAATGTGTGTGTGTGTGTGTTTGTGTGTGTGTGTGTGTGTGTGTGTACGCACTGACGGACTGCTGTGTTAGTCAGTTTTACCAAGGGGCAAGATGACACAAACCTCGACCCCACTCTGTAAATTTCAGCATCAGCAATTTGATTCTGTCTGCACACCATGACCTTCACCAGGTGGACAGTGTCCCAGGGGTCGCCAGAAGTCAGCAACTCCTCGACCAACGTCCTCTTCAGCACCTCCTCTTGAGGCCTAGACAGGGCAAGAGCTCATCTGGACCTTTCTGCCCGTCAGCTGTTTCCCTTTTGGTCATCACTATCATCGGAGACCGGAGTCAGCATGTGGCTGCTTCACCCTGGCTGCGTTTTAGACTGCACAGTCTGTCAGCTGTCCCCGACCTTGACTCGAACTGATATCGATTATAGTTTTCTCTGACACTCGGAGTATTTAAAAATATATGGGTTGGAAATCCAAATGCTTCTAGTTTGAGTTCATGCTTTGCATGGCTGAAAGGTTTGACAAATGGGGATGCCAGGGTCAAAGAGCAGTGTTCTTTTTTTCTGTGGGAATGGTGCATTTCATTATCTTTGAAAAGACTATGTGTCTGTAGAAAGGTTGTGCGGCACATACAGCTTTGTTAAATACTGTGATTAGTTGAATAGAATAGATGGTCACAAGTTCACAAACCAAACCAGAGGTCAAACTAAAGCACAAGCGGCACAGGAGAAAAGAATGTGAACTATGACTTGCTTGCTGCCCCTCCCAGTTAGATGGATGAGATAATGTGTTTGAGTTTGTGCAGCGATCGGAACATCTGGAGTGAGTTGTCCGAGCCTGAACACTGTTGCTCCATCTTTTTGGGAAGTGTTTTCGGAGCGGTTTTAGGTAACCTTGCTCCACTTTACTGACAACTAATTTCCTTTTGCAGGCCAGGCCCAGTGCCGTCGTCTCTCCCCTCTTGTCCGTTGCCAAGTCTGGACTGGGAGACTTTGGGGAGGACGGGGGAGGGGGGGGTGGGGACATGTTTCAGTTTTGCCTTGGGCTGGGCCTCGATGCAGACCTTTTCTCGTCTAAAAGCTTTTGTGTTACTGGAAAAGCCTGGAAAAAAAAGCCAGTCGTGTGCTGATTCAGCTGGGAAGAGGGTGGGGGGGTTCTGTGTACTTGTGCGTAGTACAGCACACGTAGTGTGTGTGTGTGTGGGAGAGTGATATCAGAGTGTGGGAATGTCAAAGAAATTGTGGCTCTGTGAAAAAAAATCTGCAGGTCCAGGTTGAGACGTGCGTGCTGGAGTTTTGCTTTGGTTGGCGGAGTGGGGAGGGGGGGAGGCATAGAAGGGGGGAGGAGTAGAGGGCAGGGGTACATCTTTAGTGGTCTGCTGGGGTCTTCTTCATTACAGTGAAGGAGGTTAGGAGTTTGGGCGGTCAAGCTGTGGAGACCCCCGGCCCCCAACCCCTGCACCCCTCTTAGCATCAAGAATGCAGTGGCCATCTGTCTACTACTGTTGTCCGAATCCAAGTTGTGCATTTGTGTCGCGTGACTGTGTGTGTGTGTGTGTGTGTGTGTGTGTGTGTGTGTGTGTGTGTGTGTGTGTGTGTGTGTGTGTGTGTGTGTGTGAGAGCGCGAGAGAGGGAAGGAGGGAGGGAGAGAAATGCCCATTCATTCCCTCTGAACAGAATGGATCGGTTGGGGGTCTTTCTATTATAATGGAAGCCGTGAGTATTGACTGCATAGCAAATGACAAAATTAAAGTTTGGGAAGGGGGGTGTTGGGTTATTCATGCTGTTCATTATTCAGCTGAGAGAAAAACCCTCCCCTCAGCATTTCACAACATACATACAGCTGTAGGCATTTAGGGTGATATTCTTTAAAACTGCAATCCCAACTCATCTCCTACTATACTCTCTTACCAGGGATTCAAACAAGCGTTGAAATGTAGCCATAGCCGAGAGCTCGTTTGGGAAGGCGAGATTATGAAAGTTATTTTTGTTTTCATTTCAGTTCATTTCGATAATTTCATAGTTATTTTTTTTTAGCCGTTTGGGGATAGACTTCCAAAAATGTGGGGCCCACTTTTGCAAATTGACCGGAAAGTAAACAGTAACGGTTGCCAGGGGAATCCTGGTGGACTGAGGACTTTGTCTGTTCCATTGCCTGATCATCAGTTAGTCAGTCTGAAGCCTGGTTTACTTTATTTATACTTTATCGTTCAGCGATGTCGCTCGTCTACAATAGCCGGTCGGCGGTCTACAATCCCACAATGTGGCTCGATTGTGGGCTTGAAGATCAGCTGTTTATAGCGAGCTACACCCTCGCACGACCAATTATATATAAAGTAAGTGTTACAGTCATCCGTCTGAGAGGTATTAGAAGTCTTTCAGACTGCTGCCAGCTCTATCTGGTGCTGCTCTGGGACTCTATTAGACACAGCCATTCAAAAGGTCTTATCAAGGCACTGTAATCCATGTAGTGTTGGGAGACGTGGGTGTGTGTGTGCGACTGTGCGTGAGCGTGTGCGTGCGTTCTTGTGAGCATGCTTGTTTGCACTTGATGCAGCCTACCAACGCGAGGCTAAGTTTGCGTGTCATGTCCACAAATGTCCCTCTCTATCTCTGTTGGGAATGAGGTGAGCTCTCAGTAGTCAGTAGATGCCACGGTATGTGAAAGGATATTGCATTTTGTGTCCCTGTTCTGGGGGCGAAGTGTTGGCGAACGTTCGTCAAAAATGGCGGATCTACAAGCTCACAGACACAAGATGTGGTATTTTCGGTGAAGATATTTGGGAGCATACCTGGTATGTAGAGCCCCTGGGGGACCCTAGTCAACCAAGTATAGGGTTTAAATGGGGTTTTTTAAGTCACGGTTCTGCTCAATTTTGTCATCAAAATAGCTCGTAATGTGTGTCAACATGCGATTGTGAGCTTGTAGATCTGCTACTTGTCGACATGTCACATGCCATACGACAAAGTAGACATCAGGCGTAATTTGTCCTATTTGGCAACAATTTGTGCTCTTCAATCAACAGAGGAAGACAAGTGCATAAGATGAAAGCAGTGTTTTGGTGGTAACGGGTCAAACTCATTGGAAACGGAATCGCACAAATCTGTGAATATCACTGCTGTTAGGGGGGGGAAGCATGATGTAAACAAGCATGATGTAAACTAAACAGTAAACACGACTCCCTTTGACATTTACAGCCTTTTGCTGGTAATTCAGATCAGAACAAAGAAATAATACCATTTCTGTGCGTATAGTGCTCTCCAGTCTTTCTGTTCCGTGTGGGAGCTCAGCACTATACACTGCAGTGCTGAAAGCCAGAGAATGGAGAGAGATGTCATGGCAATAAAATAAGCATCTTGAACCTTGCACCAATGTTTATGCGGCAGAATGACACTGGTTGTACAAAGTACATGCTAGACATTCAACCAACTTCGAAGTGTGTGAGTTACCGTAGTTCAGTTTATATGACACACAGTGACAATCTGGCACCTCTTCTAAACTCGTAAAAATGATTTTAAGGCCACCACATCCCACTTACCCGTGCTTGACTGTAAATCATATCGGCTCACTCTCTCTCAGGTATGCACTGATGACTGAGCGTTTGATCCCTCTGATGTGACTGCATGGCCATTGTGTAAAGTGCATAGGTGACGGCCAATAACATGAAAATACAGGCTCACAGAAAAAGGGGAGCTTTTCTGAATGATCTGAGAAACTGATGCAGAGACGCTTAAAAGAGGGAGAGCGACAGCACTACTTGTAGAAATGTATTCTGTCGTTTCATTTGCAATGTACTCTACTGTACTCCCAACATTGCAGCGCTAGACTGCAGTCATGGCAGCTATAGTGCTCCTCGGCTCGTACTGGTTGAGCGCCACGGGACGTCCACGCGGCGGCATGCATTTTATTTTGAAGTTAACTTGTGCCCCCCCTACAGCCCCCCGTCTTTAACCACTATCGGAGACAGCCATGGTTTTAGCAGAAGCACAGATCATGTCTGGTCACACGCAGGCTGCCGCTGCTTGTCTCTGGAGCCACTCTGTCTTGCCACAGCGTTGGCTTTTAAGCGCGATGTGATAGATTGATGGATGTTAGGATGGAAGTGAGCGATGTTGAAAGAGCGCAAAGAAGGATTTGGTTCATGGGAGTTTTTGAAGTGCATGCATGCATGGTATCCATTAAAGGATGACACAAGGAGGCAGAGAATGGAAGAGATGGAATATAGTAGTTTGTTTGCTTTAACCCATTTTGGGTGGGAACCCCTTTTGGTGTTTTAATTCATTATGTTATACTTTAGCTATTGAAAAATAGCAGATATACAAGCTCATAGTGCAGCACAGAGTGCCGCGCTACAAGCTTGTAGGTCTGCTATTTTTGAAAATTCATGACAATGTGGTGCAAATCTTTGATTCTTTCAGAGTTAACGTTTTTAACTCAAATCTTTGCTTCTGGGGGGGGAGTCGGGGAGTCGGCCTCCAATTACATATATTTTTGGGGGTTCTTGACATGGAAATGTTTGAGAACCACTGACCTAGAAACATGGGTTTTTCAGAAGACATTTTGTAGAATCGGTCTCGGTCGAAATGGGTTAAAGCTGCAATCCGTATAACTTTGTGTTGATGTTCTACCTGGGATTAAGAGCCGTGTATCCGCTCTTCCAAGAAGGCAGCTATTGCACTATAAGCGGTTCTCAAACCTTTTCATGTCAAGGACCCCCAAATTGACACTAATTAGCCCGCGAACCCCCATTTGAAAAGATATGCCTTGAATTGGTGAACCACTTAAACCCTACTGTATGTGCGTCGTTGACCAGGGTATCCTAGGGCTCTGCACTTGCTCTGCTTGTTTTTCTTTCTCTCCGTGCCAAATCTTTTAGCTGAAATTAGCCGATAAGCTCGCAACGCATTGAAGATTTGGCTATTTTTGCCAAACGTTCACGGACACAGATCAGGGACTCCACGGTATTCATGGGGTTTAAGATGTTGTTCGTCAACATTTTTGATTCTCAACTTTAAATGTGCTGCAAGTGATATTTCTTGGTTTATTCATAAAAAGTTAAAGCTCTATATTCAGATTCCAGTAATTCCAGTAATCATTGCTATTGTTTGTTCAGTATCCCCATCATCTCCACAGCTCTTTAATAAACAGAAAGTTCATTTTCACATGTAGTAGTGAAAGTAGTATCTTACAAAAAAGATTTATCAGCTTCTAGATCTAGGGCCCGATTCATCAAGCAATTTACGCTCGTATTTTGAGCGTACCGTGATTTCCGACCATTTCTACGTTGTGTGGCATTCATCTTTTTTTGTAGCAGCGACTTTGGGAGCACAGTCCTCTCAATTTCACGTCAGCTCTGATGCTGACTTATCAAGAATCAAAGCTTGCGTATATGTACAGTATTTAGAATGCTTGTCTTCATGCTGAATCAATTAATTGTCCCAAACCTCAAATAAAATATGTATGTGCCCAACATTTTGTCTTTGTCATTTGTAATTTATAATGGGCCACTGTAGGCTACTGTATATATTGATCATCATCAAAAAACAATTCAATCAATTGTGCGTACCTGTAAAGTCACACTCCTTTAGTCACTTTATTTACTTAAAATGTTTGTCTTCCCATTTAGTTTCCCGACCTAAAAGTAATTTTATGTTAACTAAAAAAACTACAGAGATGGGGAAACCCCTGTTACAGCAATGATTGCAATGGGAATATAGTACCATTTAACACGTATGGGGGGGGAGTTGCAGCACATAAGAAAACATTGAGTCAAACTAGCAAAAATAGAGATGCAGAGAGAAAATACTGAAACATTTCTCCAAACCAACATGATCCCCCCGCCACACACACACACCCGTTGGGGTGGGGATTTCCAACTCTGAGTATCGTATAAGGGTAAGATGGCCACCTCGGGAATCCAGGAATATGGTCAATCAGAGTTTGTGGGACATACCGGTACTACATTGCCACAGATCTAGCCTGAGTTCTGGGTATCAGATGAAGTCCCTTATTCACCCTCAGAAGGAATCAGCCTCTGCTCACTCACACGCTGAAGGAAGATGACACTCTGACAGCCAATTATATAGCCAGCTCATCTCTCGGGCTCTGCGGCACAATTGCCTCCCTCTTGATGCTGCTTTGCTCAGCTTCTGTTTTTTCTTTTTTTTCTTTTTTCTTTTTTCTTTTTAGAGGGAGTTCAGCAAACGAACACATCTATTTGCAAATGGATGAAAATCTGTACCGCATTACTTGAAGGGTTGCTTTTTCTTGAAGTGTTGGTTATAAGTTGTCACAAACACACTCCAAGCTGTAAGTCATGAGAGTCTGACTGATAATATTTTGGTTAGCCACCAATGTTTTGACCAATATTTTGTCAAAAACGGCAACATTTCTTTCCTCATCAATTTGGACAAACTTTTTGAAAAAAGGTAGACAAATGTAGGTCCAATTAAAGTTTCTATTTCAGAAAATTAATTTGAACATAGTGACATTTTACATTCAACTTAAATAACTAAACATGTTGCCTTAAATTCTTTCTTTTAAAGTCTTTCCTTCAAACCTTTGTGCCTAGTCCTAGTATAAGACTAGCCATGGCCTTACAATAATCAATACGTCTTTCAGCCCACCTGTGATTTGCCTCACACTAACTCAGTGTGTATTTAAGAACCAGACTGGTAGTGAAGCAACTTTGATGAATTCTCTCTCTCTCTGTCTCAGGGTGCACACCCATTGATGTTCCAGCACTACTGAGTCTCTCTCTCTCTCTCTCTCTCTCTCTCTCTCTCTCTCTCTCTCCCTCCCCCTCTCTCTCCCTCTCTTCCTCTCTCTCTGAGGCATGGCCTTGAGTCTGGTGGGGTTTCCATCAAAATGATTTGAATAGACGGATCCAGTAGGATCTCCGCCTGCTGCTCTTTTAAAATCCACGGCACGTAGTTCTGCGTCTGATATGCACCGTGTGAAACCAAGAACTCTCTCTCTCTCTTAAGAGGGTTTAAGGGAGTGGGGCAGAGGTGGCGTACACACAGAGGGTATCGCCCTTGTATAAGTATGCGACAGGGCGTCCCGTAAGAGGCAATTAAAGGAAGTACTGTAGAAGTGGCTGCACGCCAGAAGATAACCAGATAGTACGTAGGCTATATAACTGCATCGTCTCCCGGTGCGATTCTGCATATCGACAAAAGATCACTATCAATATTTTTTTGACCAAATACGGTACCTCAGTATCAATATTGTTGATAGATAATTATTAATGCCTATAGTCTATATTGTGCCATATCACAATATTAGGATCCCAAATCCCGGATGATATCTATTCTCATATCACAATATCAAAATGATATCACTATTTTGCACAGCTGTAATTCCACTCTAGACCCACCTGTGTAGCGTTTCTTTCTGTCTCCTGTGACAAAAACGGACTAAAGTATCATCTTAGAAAAATAATAACTAAAAGAGAGACAGTTGAAAAGTGTCAACTAGAAAGCCGGAAGGCTCAAGGTTGGACACTCAGGAGTCCAGGAATGACTGAGACACTTGTCCTCTGTCTCCTCACTTGTTGCTATAGGGCAGGGGTCTTCTAAATGTTTAAGGCCAAGGGCCCCTTAGCTGAGAGGAAAGATGAAGCAGGGACCTCCAAATTATTGTACACTACATATAGATGATTTGACAGCACTGTCAAACAAGACAGAATTGTGTTAAGATTCATGTTAATTAATTTGTTCACCACTTAAACCCTCAATACTTCGAAAACCTCTTTGCCAAAAATAGCCGATCTACAAGCCCACAAGTCACAGCATAGCGTTGTGGGATGGTAGTAAAGGGATGTGAGGGTTAAAGTCAAAGTTTTTCTCTAGTCCTTCCGTGTTATGGAGTGTGCTCTCCTGGCTGCGTGCCAGCCAGGAGTCTCTCGTTGTATCTCTTTCTGTGTATTTATTGCTGCCTCTCTCTCTAGTCTCTATCCAGCCTTTGACAAGTTTCTCCTGTCACTTTCCGTTCTTTCTCGCTGTGTGACTTCTGAAACCAGTTGAGTCTTGCAGAAGAAGAGCGTGCAAGCAGAGCTGCATGGGTCTCCCTGCCAAAGGCGGCTTGGGTGCAATGGCATCCTTTTGGTTTGGTAAAAAAAAGAAAAGAAATGCGGGCAAGGCCATGCAGCCTCAGTGAAAGCTGAGGTATCTGTATTGTAGGCATGGTTTGATTCAGTTCACCGTACTGAACACTACAGTAAATGCAGGTGCAAGGAAATTACGATTTGCAACGCTTGATTCAATGCACAAAAGGAAATGAATATATATAAATAATATTTAAATAGAATACATGCCGGAATTGTTTGATTTGCATAGTCAAATGTAATAATAGTTTATTATGGTTTCCTGTTGATACAATATAAAGATATATATTTAAGATATAAAGATTGTTAGAGTCTAGATAACCACTAGGCTCTATAGACCATGTATGCTGCTACTTGAGACGGGATCTAAACGATGTCATTGGTTTCCTTGGGTTTCTTTTTGGAAAGTTATGGTTGAGACGAATGAGCTTGTGGTCCATCGTAAACGTCATGTAAAATGAACGCGGCGGCAGCTGCGTCCGTTCCTATTGTGTTGACTTTGACTTTAACGCGGTGTGGTTAACCAGACGCATGGAAAGGGTGACAGATGGAGTTGATATGGAGCCCACCGTCAGGCTGCCGTCATCTGGTGGCGATGCTGGTGGGAGTGTGCAAAGGAAGGAGAGAGGAGGAGGAGGAGGAGAAGGGTGGCGAGGAGACGAGGAAAGCAGTGAGGAAGAGAGAGATTGAGGAGGATAGAAGGGAAAAGTGGAGGGAGTGGGGAACACAGAATGAGAAGGAAGGATTAAGTGAAATAACAAAGGTGACTACCGTGCTACAATGCAGACTTCGGGCAAAAGTTAGACTAGGAAAACATTTCCAAGACTCATCCTGTGTGGACAGTTGACAGATTGTTTTGTTTTATTAAAAGGCAAGAATGTTGTGAACGACAGTTTCATATAATGAAAATGTAAAATGTTTTAGGGTAGTCGTTTGGTGTACACTGTACAGTAGTTTGCAAGATTCCGAAACCCTCTTTGTGAAAGTGTCCAGTTCTCCCGATGATCCGGCTGGTTTCCAATAGGGGCAAAAGCGGTGAAAAACTTGGGTATTATATTCCTTAAAAAAAAAGATAATTTATGGAGTTGAGAGCTGGTCCAGCGGAAAAAGAAGGGTGTATGGGATTTTTCTCTATCACTCTATAACTAAACACAGGTGAACTTCACCCGAACACCAAAATATATATAATTGTCTGGGTGAAAATCACCTGTGTTTAGTGTTCTAGTAATGCAACGTGTTATAAGCAAGTCGTCTTCGCCAAAGTTCAACTTCCTTTCGTTACTAGAGTCCCAGTTAGTGGCCAATCAGAATGCAACGTCAGCAGAGTGGATAGAAGAGGCAGGATGAGAGGAAGAGGAGAAAGGATGAGCGATGTAGCATTAGCCAGCAAGTCGGACCCAGCTGGAGACTGGCCATCCTAGAATCTATACATCTACTATACATCTTGGCTGTGAGCATTTTAGTCAATAGCTATTGAACCCATTGAGCCAAAGCTCTACAGAATGCATTTTAAGCAAATCCATGCATGGTTGTGAGATTCAAAAAATGGGATTGATTCGTGTGATTCCATGACATGTTGTTTCATAAGATGTTCATCCTCTTTCTTTACCCAGCTAGCAGCGTGTCCAGGAAAACCATTCATTTTCCTCTAACGTAATTTTTTTGTCGTAATTTTTTTGTCGCACAAAGATGTCTTGCAAACCATTTAGAAAATAAGAGCGTAAAACGGAAGGGTCCATTTGGTTTCATTTTACGCTCTCAAGAGTTAAATGATTGTTAAACATTTGCATTACTTAATTTACAAGAAGTCTACAAAATGACATACCAGAGAATGTTAAATAATTATTTGTTATTTTGAGTTATGGTACCAACATCAATACACTACAGTATGGAATTGTGGGAAAGAAATCCAACAGTAACAACACATTTTTTCGTTTTTGGTCGGAGAGTCTAAATGTCATCAAATAGTCTGTGGCCAAATAAATAATGGGACTTGTTATGAGAGGTTGAAAACTATAATCTATAAGGACATGAATTGGAATTGGATCAATAAAAGATTATTTTACTAATTGATTGAATTGAATAGTTCGATTAACTGTTGCACAACTAATAGTGTACAATGAAAACGTATGTAACGTTGACTGTTATTATTATAGTCTTAAATATGAGAAATCAGATGTATGTAGTTGTGATTAGTGAAGGCGTTTAGCTCCTAATAGCCCTTGGGTGGGTGTGGCCCCTCGTGTTAAATTCCTTCTGCGCAGAGCAATAAGATGAACACTGACAGGAACTTGGACGAGAGGTGCTGAAAACAGCATATTGTCATCATATGTCTGTCTGACGCAACAAAAACACGGAGGCAAATTTCATAAATTCTGCGTCTGTGTGTTTGTGAGCATGTTGCTTTGCTGAACTAGCACGTGCCACGTCACGTGTGCAAAGATGGGAGCACTCCGAAGAATGTACAAATGGAACCCAATGGACATAATACGGCTCCAGTTGGGTACCATTTGCACACTCTTCTTCTTCTGCAGGTCACTTAAAGGACCACTTCACCACTTTTCAACGTATCTTCATATAATACTATAATACGTCCTCACTAATAATCATGATAAAATGGCGCAATGTTTTTCTACTCAGTCTGTGTCTCATAGGATTGCATTGCAACTTTTCAGGACTAGAAAGCCTGCAGTTTTTATTAGCTTGTATTCCCCATAGATGATGTCACTGGAAGACGGTTTCTGAACTGCCCACAGCCCTCCTATGAGACACAGACCGAGTAGAAAAGAATTGTGCCATTTTTTTTTCATGATTATTATTGAGGACCCATTATATGAAGATAGGTTGAAAAGTGGTCCTGTAGTGGAAAGTTGCCTGTTCAGTTAAGTATTGGGATATGGATGATTACCTAGATTGATTCTGTGAGATGTGTCACAGGCTCTGTGATGGATAATGTGTTGCAGGACGCTAGAATTAGGGTTGCAGAAATATAATTATGAAGGTATGCACTATGCAGACTGGCTGTTGACGATGCATATAAAGCCTCCAAGATTCAGCCAACACAGAAAGACAGAATGTGCTGTGTGTTTAGTTTAACAGCCTTTAATGTATAATTAAAAACCCTTGAATTTGCTGGTCATTCAGAACGCTTCTTTCCGGTCATCCTGTTGTACAGGACGCTGCTCCTAGGCCATAGCCAGGAGGAGAGCCGAGGACATAATCCTTTTGTAACTGTCGTACACACTGGTTGCGTGCATAGACGGATTAACACTCAAGGAGGGGCCAATTATATTGTAGCCCCCCCCCCCCCCCCCCCCCCCACACACACACACACACACCCAGCCGGCCCCCCACTACCCACAACGGGCACGCCAACGCATTACTGTGTCGATTTTTATCGTACAGGATTTATTTGCATGTATAAAATGAAAATACAAAATCTTAAAAATGCTGTTGCTGAAAGTCCCTGAACATACAGTATGTGGGCCTCATGGCTCAGAAACCATTGGTTCCCAACTGTACATGCGACTGCGTAGCCATACAGTAGGTCCTCAGACAGGAGGAAGTGTGACTCTGGAACGTCCTGCCTGAGGAGCCCGGGCTTGCTAAATTCACCACAAAAAGTACAGAAGGCAGAGGTTTAAGGCAGGTGTGGAATTTATAAATTTCAAGCTAAAGGTGCATCGCGTTCAGTTATGTTCAGGTTTACACACACACACTTTCATCTTGAGCACTACACCAGACCTCCAGTTGGTCGCCAGTGCCTCCTCTCTCTCTCCCCGGCTCCATTGGTGATTAACTGTTGACCTCACCTGCCCCTCTCTGCCATGGGACTGTAATTATGTTGCAGTGAGTCACAGTGGCCACCTGGTCACCACTGGCCCATAACCATCCCTGTCAGTCACCACTAATGTGTTCTGACGCACAGACTCCCCGCGGGACGGGCCAGCTCAGCCGCAGACGGAGGGAGGCCACAATGTCTCTGACCCGACTCTTGAGGGAAAACAATGAATTAATAAATAACACGGAAGTCAGATGGAGCTGTAAGATGTTATTCTTGCCTTGAGTATGCAATTTCAAATATGTCTGTCTGGTTGAGCGGCACTTGATTTAGTTCTGCTGATGCTGGAAAAGAGCCTCCACTTGAAGGTGAATGCATCACTTTTAAGATGAGATAAGCATTTCTTGCATTTGACTGACCGTGCCTGGCTGTAAAAAATCAGTCATAAATATTGGGCGAGCAAGCTGATTTCGCTCCGCATTAATCAGTGTCATGTTTCACATCAGCTGTGATTGTAAAGCAAATGTCAATGTTTGATAATGTTTTGCTAGTGTACTGAAAGAAATTTAGAGGTATAAACCTAAAATCAAACTTACTTGATTGAATTGATTGAATACTTTATTAACAAGTTTGGAAACAGCATGGCCGTATAGTTACAAAAGCTATTCTAAAACTAAATGGATTTAACACAAAAAGCTTGTTTCCATTGTGGTCCATTGTACTCAATTCATGGGAGACATCACATTTCTCTTTTGGGTCTCAAACTAAAAGGGTTGTGAACCACTGCTCTAGGGGCAAGATGGTAGGGGATAAAAGTCCAATTATAATTTGAGGACAGCCATGTTTTTTGATGAGGTTGGTGCATGGTAGTAAATGGCAGAAAATCTAAATTATTCACACTTGAGCACTACTTGTTTAGGCTTCCAGAACACTTTCTTTTAAGCCTGGCACCACTTCGCTAGGGTTGACCGGCTTGAGCCCACATTATGTCCTGCAATGACAGCCAATAGTGTAATTGGATCTCACCATAATAGTATACAATTTACATATAGTGGCTAAAAATAAGATGAACAATATAGCCTATTGTTCATTGAGCCAGGTTGGGTACATCTGAACTACTGCGTTGAACATTTGTTCATCCACCATGAAACTTGTCTTGACATATTATTTTCCGACCATTATTTTCCGATTAACTTGTGGCTATTCAAAAATAGCAGATGTAGCTACAAGCTTATCGTGCCATGCCGTTTTTGTGTAATTTTGCTACTGATTTAGAAGGCATTTGGTCTTATGGTCTTAATGGGTTAAAACATAGTAGTCTGTCTCTGCATCAGACCCAGGTTGATGCTGATAACTATAGCAGAACACAGCTACGCTTTTAACATACAAACCTCAAGTATTCTATTCCAGTTTCTCTGCAGTTTTCAAACTTTGGAATGCGATGACAGGAGCATGTATCCCATAACTTGGAGCAAGTTCTAAACTTTCCAGTCAAAACACAAAATCAGCTCGTTTTACGAGTTCAGTAACAATGTTCCATGTCCCTGTCATCCCAAATTGATGCCTCTACAGTACACCCAGGCTGTTAAAAAAAAACCTGCCTTAGGAGACCATGGCTCGCTGATTGACTATCAGGACTTATCAAGTCTCACTGTGTCTATGGATCTGGCCTGCTGTATAAATGACAGTCTTGCATCACCAAGGGATATAGTATGTGTCAGTTGGCCGTGAGACGATGGGGTGTGAAGGAGGTCTTATATAATGAAATGACCGGTTGATGAGATTCCATTAGATTTTATGAGGCCTGTGTGTGCATGTACACGTGTGTTGCTAGAGTGCTACTGTATTCTTCATCAGATTGATTTAGGGCAGGTTAACCATCTGGCTATAAAGCCTCTCATCTCACTTGCTAATGGAATTTGTCCCCATCACTCTCCCCTTGGTGCGCGTGCGTGCGTGCGACTGTGCGTGTGTGTGTGTGTGTGTGTGCTGTGTGCTTTTGTGTGTGTATATACTGTACATGCACGTGTGTGTGTGTGTGTACTTTCTCTCCTGTATGCAAGCAACACTAATAAACCTAATGGCTATAAAGTCAAATGTGGGGGGCTATACCTCATAAACGGAGGGGGGCCTTTTGCTACTGTTGTGGGTTTATGTCATTAGAACCCTATGATATATCACTATACTGTCGAACAATATTTGAAACCCTTCCCTACTGCACTAGTCTCTGTGTGAAATACGCTGCCATAATCCACGTAATCATCCAGTGATATCAATTATAATGCTGTATAATTATACACCCCCCCCCCCCAATATTAGCAGGGTTTCCTGCACAATGTTGTTGGCATATATGCTGTTTTTTTTTTTTTTTTTTTTTTGAGGGGGCTAGTGAATCATGGTGTGTGTGATATGAAATGTCCAGTACCTCCCCAGTGCCTCCCCAAGTGCCACCCCAGTGTCTGCCCAGTGTCTGCCCAGTGCCTCCCCAGTGTCCCCCTGAGTGCCTCCCCAGTGCCTCCCCAATGTCTCCCCAGTGGCTGCAGTTTCTCCCCAGTGCCTCCCCAGTGTCTCCCCAGTGCCTCCCAGTGTCCCCCTGAGTGCCTCCCCAGTGTCTCCCCAGTGCCTCCCCAATGTCTCCCCAGTGGCTGCAGTTTCTCCCCAGTGCCTCCCCAGTGTCTCCCCAGTGCCTCCCAGTGTCCCCCTGAGTGCCTCCCCAGTGTCTCCCCAGTGCCTCCCCAGTGCCTCCTCAATGTCTCCCCAGTGGCTGCAGTTTCTCCCCAGTGCCTCCCCAGTGCCTCCCCAGTGTCTCCCCGGTGTCTCCCCAGTGCCTCCCAGTGTCCCCCTGAGTGCCTCCCAGTGTCCCCCTGAGTGCCTCCCCAGTGTCTCCCCAGTGCCTCCCAGTGTCCCCCTGAGTGCCTCCCCAGTGTCTCCCCAGTGCCTCCCCAGTGCCTGCCCAGTGTCTCCAATAGCAATACAAGAGCAATAAATTAATCTTAATTTATTAATCTAATTAATTAATGAATCAAATGAATTAATTAATTAATCAAAATTTTAAGGCCGCGCGCCAGAAGCCCCCCCCCCCGCGCCCAGCACCATGCCAAAGCTTTTTCCTGCAGGAAACACTGATTAGTATTATTATAATTTTAGTAACCTCGTGCCTTTGTGTGCCTTCGTTTCCGACGTTCTGTGCGGGGTGTTTTGTTGTGTTTTGGGGCTTAACCCGCCACGCAAGTCGGAAGCCACGGGTGATTTTTAACCCGCAGCACGGGTGAGTCTTAACCGGCCACGCAGGTCTGACTAACGGGATGTCTGGCTTATGGGCATTGGGCCATCATCACATGATCCCCCGTTTGATTCCGGCTGGAGGCCTGTTTTCACCACTTCCTATCTGATGTCAGATTGTGTCTTTCGACTATCTCACATTATGCTTGGCTCTAGTTTCAATCCCTCTGCCTCTTGTTCATGCCTCTGAATGCTGTCCTCACATGACATGTGAGAGACATGTGAGAGTTATTTTTTATCATCTTATCGGGCTTCTTTAGTGCCTCTTTAGAGTCAAATGAGCCGGATAAATGGTACAAGATGAGACACCCCGGCTATAAAGCCTCTCATCTCACTTGCTAATGGAATTTGTCCCCATCACTCTCCCCTTGGTGCGCGTGCGTGCGTGCGACTGTGCGTGTGTGTGTGTGTGTGTGTGCTGTGTGCTTTTGTGTGTGTATATACTGTACATGCACGTGTGTGTGTGTGTGTACTTTCTCTCCTGTATGCAAGCAACACTAATAAACCTAATGGCTATAAAGTCAAATGTGGGGGGCTATACCTCATAAACGGAGGGGGGCCTTTTGCTACTGTTGTGGGTTTATGTCATTAGAACCCTATGATATATCACTATACTGTCGAACAATATTTGAAACCCTTCCCTACTGCACTAGTCTCTGTGTGAAATACGCTGCCATAATCCACGTAATCATCCAGTGATATCAATTATAATGCTGTATAATTATACACCCCCCCCCCCCAATATTAGCAGGGTTTCCTGCACAATGTTGTTGGCATATATGCTGTTTTTTTTTTTTTTTTTTTTTTGAGGGGGCTAGTGAATCATGGTGTGTGTGATATGAAATGTCCAGTACCTCCCCAGTGCCTCCCCAAGTGCCACCCCAGTGTCTGCCCAGTGTCTGCCCAGTGCCTCCCCAGTGTCCCCCTGAGTGCCTCCCCAGTGCCTCCCCAATGTCTCCCCAGTGGCTGCAGTTTCTCCCCAGTGCCTCCCCAGTGTCTCCCCAGTGCCTCCCAGTGTCCCCCTGAGTGCCTCCCCAGTGTCTCCCCAGTGCCTCCCCAATGTCTCCCCAGTGGCTGCAGTTTCTCCCCAGTGCCTCCCCAGTGTCTCCCCAGTGCCTCCCAGTGTCCCCCTGAGTGCCTCCCCAGTGTCTCCCCAGTGCCTCCCCAGTGCCTCCTCAATGTCTCCCCAGTGGCTGCAGTTTCTCCCCAGTGCCTCCCCAGTGCCTCCCCAGTGTCTCCCCGGTGTCTCCCCAGTGCCTCCCAGTGTCCCCCTGAGTGCCTCCCAGTGTCCCCCTGAGTGCCTCCCCAGTGTCTCCCCAGTGCCTCCCAGTGTCCCCCTGAGTGCCTCCCCAGTGTCTCCCCAGTGCCTCCCCAGTGCCTGCCCAGTGTCTCCAATAGCAATACAAGAGCAATAAATTAATCTTAATTTATTAATCTAATTAATTAATGAATCAAATGAATTAATTAATTAATCAAAATTTTAAGGCCGCGCGCCAGAAGCCCCCCCCCCCGCGCCCAGCACCATGCCAAAGCTTTTTCCTGCAGGAAACACTGATTAGTATTATTATAATTTTAGTAACCTCGTGCCTTTGTGTGCCTTCGTTTCCGACGTTCTGTGCGGGGTGTTTTGTTGTGTTTTGGGGCTTAACCCGCCACGCAAGTCGGAAGCCACGGGTGATTTTTAACCCGCAGCACGGGTGAGTCTTAACCGGCCACGCAGGTCTGACTAACGGGATGTCTGGCTTATGGGCATTGGGCCATCATCACATGATCCCCCGTTTGATTCCGGCTGGAGGCCTGTTTTCACCACTTCCTATCTGATGTCAGATTGTGTCTTTCGACTATCTCACATTATGCTTGGCTCTAGTTTCAATCCCTCTGCCTCTTGTTCATGCCTCTGAATGCTGTCCTCACATGACATGTGAGAGACATGTGAGAGTTATTTTTTATCATCTTATCGGGCTTCTTTAGTGCCTCTTTAGAGTCAAATGAGCCGGATAAATGGTACAAGATGAGACACCCCGGTAGCACTTTGGCAGGACCAAGACAACAGGAGACGCGTTGAGAAGAGCCTATAGCTGCTCTGGGTGCAGCTCGTCTGTCAACAAATGCAGGCATGGATGGGCTGTCGGCATGTCAGGACGCGAATGGTATTGTTGGTCTTCACTTTATTGTAAAATGGCGGAAGTATCGCAGATTCACAGCTTGTGGAAAAATGGTAGCACTATCACTTCGACTTGACTTTTGCTCACACACGAGACACACCACACAGGTATGGGTACAGGTACTTGAGAACGAATGCATGCCTGCATAATTCCGGTCTGCAAACGAGGGCACACTCTTTCTTTTTTTCCTTCTCTTTCTTTCTCCATAGGTGTGTGTGTGTGTGTGTGTGTGTGTGTGTGTGTGTGTGTGTGTGTGTGTGTGTGTGTGTGTGTGTGTGTGTGTGTGTGTGTGTGTGTGTGTGTGTGTGTGTGTGTGTGTGTGTGTGTGTGTGTGTGTGTGTGTGTGTGTGTGTGTGTGTGTGTGTGTGTGTGTGTGTGTGTGTGTGTGTGTGTGTGTGTGTGTGTGTGTGTGTACGTACAGTAGCTTTCAGACTGTTCTGTCTCACGACAAGGGATGAGTGTCTGGGCTCTGAGCCCAAGACATTGGCCACTTCTCCTCAGCCAAGTGATTACCAGAGGGTATTTCAGTATTAACCCATTTAGACCTGAGCACGATGCTATGAAATGTTTTCTAAATCCAGTTTTCTGAAAAACCTATGTATCTGTCAGTGGTTCTCAAACATTTTCATGTCGAGGACCCCCAAAAATTATATGTAATTGGCCGCCGACCCCCATCTGAAAATATGTTGTTCCAGGGACCCCCCAGAAGCAAAGATTTGAGTTAAAAACATTCGCTCTGAAAGAATATATTCAAAGATTTGCGCCACATTTTCACGGTTTTTCTGTACTTGGTGCTGCGCTATGAGCTTGTAGATCTGGTATTTTTCAATAGCTTAAAACACCAAAAGGGGTTCCTCCCCAGAATGGGCGGGACATTTTACTATGTCATTTATATACCTTAGAGGAGAGGAAATGATTTAAAAAAAGTACCCCCATTCTGTATTGCCTAGAACTGGAGGTCTGGAATGCGATCATTAACATTACAAAGTACATCTTTGTGATGTCACTGAGATGTACTTCGTAATGTAAAAGGTTGAAAATGAGTGGTATTCCCCTTTTAAGTTCACGCATGAAGGTTAAAATATCTGTAGAAAAATAACAAAAATATAGTTGCCATATTAACCCATTAAATAAAATCTAAAATGACACGGATGCTTCCTCGGTTGTAATCCATTAATTTGAGTATGCGACTTGTATCCACATTGTACTATCCGTACTGTACAGTATGTGATTTGCCCACATTACATTTACACCTATTATCTAAAAGACGTCTCCGGTATAGCCAGATATAAAGTCATGCTCATGATGATTCCTCTTAACTGAATGTACTTTTTATCCATCCTTCCTGTCTTGTCATTAAGCCTCATAATAGGAGCGTAATATAATTCCCTTGGCCATTATGTCTGTTTATGTCCTGTCTGCACTGTATCTTTGTCTCTCTGACTCTCCATCTATTCCTCTGTCTCTCTCCTCTCCTGTAATGGCCTTTTCATCCTGACCAGTGGGGAGTATCGCGACGTCGCCCCGACTTAACTTCACCACGTCTCTTGGACATAGTTGCAGTAGGCGAGTCAAAGGCTGCAGAACCCTTTGGTCCGACACAAATCCAATTTTAGCTGCAGTGGAGTGAGATAAGTGTCCGAGAACTTGTCTGAACCACTCTTACATAAGACCCCCCCCAGCCCCCCCCCCATCCTTTGTAGCAATTACTCTGCCAGTAGCTCTCAAAATTTCTCTTTCATGTCCGTCGTCATTGGTCAAGCTCTGCCTGGCTTTGACGAATGGAGAGGCTGTTTGTTTACACAAGCTGCCCCTCATTTTCCACCAGTATTTCCCTCCGACAATTATACATATTGGTACCTTTTGTCTTTGGCTAATGTATTTATAGTGGAAAACATATTATGGTAGAATATTATTAAGGGTTTAATATCCAGTTATGTATTTGTGTTTGGGCTGCCCTCGTGATTGTCCCAGGTGATGCGTGGGTGTCTGGATTTTGTGCAGTCACCCGTATCCTGGATAAAACAGGTCTGTCAAACCCTTGTCTGCACATGTCTTTGTCAACTCACTATTCTTGATCTCTGTTTTGCTTTCTCTGACTGGACTCTCTGATTTGCATCAGAACGAACTTGGAGATCAATTCATTTTGTACATAAAGCAGAAATAAAACGACTAGATGATGTCACTGGAAAATAAAGGTCTTGTTTTGTGGTGCTTTGTGGTGGGGGAGAAAAAGACGTACTTTCTCGCATAGCAACCACTTGCGTCAGATCCCGCACCGTTGATGGGATTTGCAGAGGCACATAATAGAGGGGTTTGAGTGTATGCTTACGGAGGAACGTACTATGTGTTTACCGCCTAGCTCCTAACAGAGTTGACTCTCGCTTGCATAAGCACAGCACTTGCCAGCTCAGCAGTCCGTCAGCCAGACTTAAAAGCAATGGAGCGCCATGCAGATTTATGCAGATGATGTTGCCATGGGGTTTGCAGTGGTGAAACCGTGGCGACGAGAGGGTGGAGGAATGAGGTTAAACAGTGCCATGGGCTCCGGGAGGAAGCACTCTACCCACAATGCCCTGCAGTGTTTGTTTAGCCACAACATAGGTTGTGGGTTGTCTGAGGTAAGGGGGGACTCTTTCTTAAGCCTCTCCAGCGAGTATTCCAGAGGCACTGTGTGGGATACCGTCTCAAGGACATCCAGACATTTAGGCGATGGGTCTTATGTAGGTAGTGTGGGTGATTTGTTTTAAAAAACGTGATCAAGGGGGTTTAACGTAAATAGCTGTTATGCCTTACATTTTCACAAATATTTTGGCTATAGTTAAGAAGGGCAGGAATTAACTCACTAACAAGTTAAATGACTATAATTTCCCCTAACAAAAGCGAGTTTCATCCCACCAACAACTCATCGCCTGGAAATGGTGATACAGTTATGATACTGCAACGTGTTCAAACAAAAGGGATCACAGACGCTTTACTGTAAAGCCATGTTTGAGCTTTGTCATACTGTACTCATAGTACTGTACACAATATAACGGTCCCACAGTAGTTTGCCACTGTATCTTTCTATGCAAGCAGAAATTTCTTTCTGGTTGAGAGGAATGTTGTGACACATCTCTGAATCAATCAGGAGTTATGACCATTATTGACCTTCTGTGTCATGGAGAATGAATGTCATTGAATGTGAGATAATGAAAATGTATCAGGAATGCTTGGAATTGGAAAGAAATACTGTAACTGAACAGGCTAGAAGTCTTCCTAATCCTATGAGTTAAACCAATAGCAATTGGGATTCAAACCTTTTATTTATTTATTTATTCTTCCATCTGTCTGGGTGTCTTTAACAGATTCACTGAAATCGTAGTAGGCTCTGGCTTGTTAAAGCCATCTTAGTGCCTCTAGTCATGCAAGGTGCCATTAGAATCAGACCTGTGTGACCCAGTTTGCATCCTGTCCTGACCTACTGGTTAAGAAACCCTGCCACAGCTTGTTTGTCTGCTGAGCACTGCAGTGCACAATGTCTCAGAATTCCCCATCTCTGTGTAAAGAACAAAACAAAATGAACAAGGCCTAGAATAGCATCGCCCCACCTGCCTGGCCCCATTTTCATAAAGCTCAAATCTCTTTATCCACCTTCGACCTGGCTGGCGTACCCTGTTCTGAACATGTCATCTATAGGCCAACCTTTTCAGACTAGAGTGAAAGTCGAAATGTCTGTTAATATCAGTCCTCGTCTCATCATCAGTTCTGGGAGCAGGCATGGATCTTGTACTGAATCAGCCATTGGTATCCATTAGCACAGTGTACCACAAACTACTACCATACCCCCTAAAAGCAGAAATGGAAATTCCCTTTGTTTAATAACTTAAACCTTATGTACTGTGTTGACCAGGGTCCCCCAGGGGTCCATACTTCTTCCCCTCCTTTTCCCCCTTCGGAATCAAATGTCTCACAACCAATCTACAAGCTCACACTTGTGATAAATGTACCACAATGGAAACAAACCAACCAAGGCTTTTTGTGTCATCCTTTTTAGAATCGTTTTTGAACTGTTCCGCTGTACTATTTTCAAACTCCAATTAACTTATTTTTAAAGGGGCATTAATTGATAGCATTATAATCATGAATTACCGCAAATCTTACAACTCTCGTTCTAAAGAAATAGAAGGAGTCTATGGTGGCGGTATCAACCGATCTACTATTTTCAACGAATGTTTGCCCATTTTAGCAGAATGTTCACCTATTAAGATGAATAGGATCTCTATAGGGTTCATGTAGTCAAAGAGGATACCAGCACTAGTAAGCATTTTGACATTTTGTAGTTGGAGAGGTCATGTGGGACTGTTTGATGCATGGCGGGCAACGGTTAACGTCTATTGTCTGGTAACTGAAGTCTGGCCGGGTATCGATCCGTCTGTCTCACAGCATCCTCTGAGACAATGCGAGAGAGAGAGAGAGAGGGGGGGGAGGAAATGGAGGTGCAGGGAAGAGAGAGAAGCATAGTTTATTAATAGCGCGTCCAGCAGACACTAACATAGACATGTCTTGTTGTTATCACACACCCCATCCAGCCTTTTTTCCTGCTGTCTCCTCCACTACTTGTCACCACCCTCACAGGTCAGCTGCTGATCGCTGTGTGTGCCCAAAGGGGAGGGTTATTTTCACTTCATGAGAAAATGCATAAGCGCACACAAGTTGCTTGCGTACAGTATGTGTGCCAGAGATTTATAATGGCGTGAAACTGAAATGGTGAACAAATTTCACAGTCACAGTCACACATAACGACTAGACCACATCTGGAGCTATTGTCCAGTGGCTTTAATCTAATGTCCAGTGGCTTTAATCTAGACCACATCTGGAGCTAATGTCCAGTGGCTTTAATTTAATGTCCAGTGGCTTTAATCTTTTTATTAGGGCAGAAAAATGGCAATCTGGGAACCTGTTATAGGGTTTAATACTATGACGCTGTCAATCCTGGAGTGGGGCGTTGCATTTGGTCATCATCCCTTATTCCCTTATTATGCCATGTGTCATACATTTACAGTGAGAGAAAAAAAGATAGATTTGTAATATTTGAGAGTGAGGCTTGATAATGGGTTATTGGTATGAGGTTTGGTGGTGTGCTGTCAAACCCAATTATTTGTTTTGATGAATTGAAAATGGAGGACCCTGATT
>NC_139717.1:26894518-26984518 GCF_964188405.1 Protomyctophum parallelum
AGTACACACTCAATTTAGTTAATTTTTGCAAATGTGTGTGTGCTGTGAACATATTCAGCGTAACGACTTAAATTGGGAGAAATGGGGGCAGGGGGGGGGGGGGGTTATAATTGGCTACTCTAAATTTAGGGCAACAAAATTATGTTTTGGTCAGTTTGAGGTCTTACGGTTATTGCCATGGTGTGGGCATCTGGTGAGACTGATAAGCCCTGCCCCGGTCTTGTGCAGTGCCCCCCAACACACACACACACCACCCCCCCATGCTGGGAGTGGTGGCATTAAAGGTAAGGGCAGGGTTGGAAACTGGGGTAATGGAAGATGTAAGTTGAAAAGTTAAAGAAAGTGAGAGGTCAAGAGTAAGTGTTGGTGGCAGAAAAGGACAAGAGCGGCAGAGAGAGACTTGTTAAGAAGGTAGCAATGGGCAGTGTGGGTGTTAAGAAGGTAGCAATGGGCAGTGTGGGTGTTAAGAAGGTAGCAATGGGCAGTGTGGGTGTTAAGAAGGTAGCAATGGGCAGTGTGGGTGTTAAGAAGGTAGCAATGGGCAGTTTGGGTGTTAAGAAGGTAGCAATGGGCAGTGTGGGTGTTAAGAAGGTAGCAATGGGCAGTGTGGGTGTTAAGAAGGTAGCAATGGGCAGTGTGGGTGGGGCGAGATGGAGGAGATGAAATGGGAGTAATAAAAAGGTTAAGCAGAGCTCACACTACAGTAGATTTAAAATTCTAACCGATTTTTAAACCTCACACTTGAGGAGAATCTCGACAGATTCTCAATATTCAAGGTAGTTCGCATCTTGTGCATAAGAGTAAAAAATAAATGAATTTGGCTTCAGACAATGTAGTAGGTAATGGTAATAATACTAAAGAGAGAAATGTGCACACAAAAGAGTCAGTAGTTTTATACTAATTGGATAATAAAAATATAATATGTGTAATGCGTTGCATTACCGTATATTTGCTTTTGCATAATAGTTATATAGATATATAGTTGCATATGGGGTATACCAGTATACGCCATCAGCAATAGCTGTTAGTGTTTATAATGTATAGTGTTTAAAGGTGCATAAAAAGAGGACAATTATAATTCTTTTATAATCTCAAATATGCATGAACCAGTGGCGGCTCCTGCCAAATCTTCCAGACAGGGGGGCAGGGGGAGGGGGGACTGTTGAGATGATGGATATCATTCATTAGTCCAGGGTTTTTTGTCCCCCAACTATGAATCTCGTATCAAATGAGTCTGTCCACACTGATATGAAAATATGCTTTGGCATGAATTAGATTTTCATAATAAATACACCAGGTTTATTTATTTTTACTCTTGTAGCACTTTGGTATTTGCTTCAAAATGTAAAGTGTGTTATAAATAAAATGTATTATTATTTGTTATGTATTGTTGTGCTGTGGGTATGCTGCAGACGGTGAGCGGAGAGGAGAGTGAGTAGTGTGGAAGTGGGTCACAGTGGCCCTGACGTGATATAAAGTGACGTGGGCGCTCGGAGAGAGGGACGGGCCCACGCCACTGTCTGTCTGCGATTCTGCGTCATGTTTTGTCTCGCTCGCTCGGTCGCACGCTCGTGCGCACACGCACACACACATGCATGCCTACACAGTGTACTCTGTATTCACAGTGTGATCCGTGCAAAACGTGCGCATCATGGGCACACAGTCACACACACACTTTCGCGTGCACACGTCACCTCATTTCATTGGATAAACAACACTTGCACAGTGGTAAAAATAGCTCACCAGATTGTGCGAGGACAAGGTCCCCCCTTCTCTCTGTCTCATCCCCCTCTCTCTCTCTCCTTTCTTTGGGGATGATTGTATACTGAATTGAAAATATCTACTTTTTGCATGCACAGGAAAGTTGATTTACAGGTTTACATAAAAACACATAGAAGCAACACTAAAAAAGGAGCCAACCAAGAAGTACTCGACGGTGCGGTATGATTTAGGGTCAAATAGATAATTATAAAATACTGTGTGCTACACGGGCAGACTGGCTTCAAAAAGTGACTGATTAATTTATTTTATGGCAACACTAGGGACATTTTCCCTCTCCCTTTGCCAAGGGGATTCTGTATGTTTCCCTTGAGGGCAGTAGCTGAACGTGCTGATTTAAGAGAGATGGCTGCAATCGTCTGTTTTACCATGGTGATGGGACAGTCGGGTTTGTTTGCAGCCTGTAATTGTACGTCCCACTTGAATTACTTTGGAAAGATTTGTGTTTTTAAACTTTTGACACTGAGGTAGTACCATGAACCAGGATGCAAAAAGTGAAGTGACTGTACTTTAAATTAGGGTTTGGTGTTCTCTCTTTAAAGAGCATTAGCTGACCTCAACATTCCTTAGTTCCTGCATAGCAGGAAGAGTCTTTTTCTGGGCGTTTTTGTAGACGCATTAGTTGGGCATTGTTAATGTGCCCCCCCCCCCCCCCCCCAGCCCCATGTGTCTGTGTAGTCATTTGTTTCTGTCGTGCTTCCCTGTTGAGAGTGTGCATACAGAAAATTGGTGTATGAACTTAAGCAAAACCACTTAATCACATATTATGAAGTGATTTAACATCCATCTCTCGCTCCCTCCTGACACATCAGCAGCTTGAAGGAATGGAAAAGGAGATGGGGTAGTGTGGAGAAAACTGTCGCCACATATTGCTCAGAGCGGTTGGATGTCCTCTGTTTGGTCCAACGCAGGCATTCACTGGACTGGTGGTGAGCCTGGGACATGGAGGTGTGAAACTTGAGTCATTTTGATTCTCTTCCGGATCTAGAGCACTCTTTTTTTTTTTTTTTTTTTTTTTTTTTAATTGGCTGATAAGACGCTGAGAGGAGCTTCATATGATTTGTGGGATTGAGGATTCCACACCTCTTGGAGCAATTATGGAATAATAAGTACAGCAAGAAATATTTCCACAACTCCTTTCCCATTCATAAAGCAGTGGTGGGCGTTTCTCTTCACTTGCTTTCTCTCTCCGTCAGTCCCGAGTGTATATAGACCTGTCGGTTCTCTGTCGGACCACGGTGGACTCATGGCTGAGGAACCTTCGTTCTTAATCGGCTTGAGGTCTGGCTGCAGGTCAGTCCAACAGATTGATCCAGATTAGAGGGTCACAGGACAGGGAGAGAGGATTATCAGCCCGGGTCACTGAATCTCTCCCTCCATCTACAGTAGCTGGCCAGAACAATCATCTCTATGCACCCCAGAGCCCACTGTCCCGCACTGTGTCTGCCACAGCTCCCCTCCTCTCTTGGGGTCTGACGGAAAATGTGGACCCACTGACGCTGTAGGCTGGACAAATTGTCCAAAGTTGCCACACTTTAATCTGCTTTAATTTACAAATAAAGTCTGGTCCATAGAAAGTGTATTATCCCTGATCCTGCATCAGCTTGGTGAGATCTGCATTCACGGAACTGCAGGGCCAGGGTGCAACTACCATAGTGCCCGGGACTGATTGTGTATCAATGAGAGAGTCTAATCCAGGCTGGCCGTGAGTGACCGATAATGTGAAATGGTGGCGGTGCTGCAGAATAGCACCCCCTGGCTACAGCATATGGAATAAGTAGGTTCTAGGCTAGTGTGTGTGTGTGTGTGTGTGTGTGGCAGGCATTGAGAATGCACACGCTTGGACGGGTGTGTGTTTGAGTGACCGTTTCAGTCCATCTCTGTTTCTTTTTTCTTTGCATGTGTGATATTTCTACAGGCAGCAACTTCACCTCTGTATCATCCCAACCAACCAGACACCCTTCAGACTTTCTCCTCACACTCTCATCATCCCACTACTGTCTGTGAAACTGTCTCCCCAATCACACCTCTATCTCTGCACTTTAATGTACAATAATAAAACTGTGCCCCAAGGTTGGTGGTTGGGTGGGGACCGTGTGTGTGCGTGTGCATGCGTGTGTCTGGCAAGCTGTCTGTGCAGTTCCTCTTGATACACTTCTGCTTTGATCTAGTAAATTAAACGTGCTTCTTTTAGAGAACTCTCTGCTGCTCTCCAGCAGAGTGAAATCGCACCTCCGTGTTCTCCCACTCACGTCCCCGATCTGACCTCGTCAAGTTCATGTCGTGTGCCCCCCTTTGAATATGTTGAAGCATAAATGTCATATCAAACATTTGACCTAGAAAGAGGTTATTTACTCTAACAATTTTGGCTTTTACCATCCATAGAGACATCCACTCTTAGGTGACACGAACCGTAGGACTGGGCGATACGGACGAGATCTAACAGACTTTTGACCAACTGCCTCAATATCGATCTCATTTACACGATGAGATTCATGATATTGATTTGTGAGGAATTTTTTGACCCAATCCAGCCGTGTTTGGTGGTATTGTGATTCATAAAAGGAGCAGCAATTGATCCATGTCATGCGTTGCTGTGTATGGCTTTACATCACTGTAAATAATAGCCACATGATTCTGTGGCTGAAATGCTCAGAAAGAAACTACTCTTCTGCACATACTGTATTAAGTATTTTACATAGCAGACTTTGATGTATGGTTGACTGGAGTGTGCTTTCATAAAGGGTTTTTTCCAAAGAGCATGTCTGTCAACTGTCTTCTGAGTGCTGTGGGGGTCAGTTTGCTCCATCGGTCCTGTCTGACTGTATTACCCTTCATGGTCTTTAAAACCCAAATCTCTCTTGTCTCTCTTTCTCTCCCAGATTCCTCTTCCAACTACATCAGACAGCTGGAGACGAAAGTGCGCATTCTAGAGGATGACAACAATAAGCTTCTCTCTCAGGTGAGGTCATGTGGCAGACATGCATTCACCAGCACGTCGTACAGTAGTACTAGCACTCATATACTGTGTAATTCAGTAGCGTTAAACATCCAAAATATCAGTGCATGAGTTGCCAAGACATTCAATAAACCACCCAGACAAAAGAATAAAGCCTGTCCCAACGCTCTGTATATCTACCCTCTCGTACCGCCCACTCTTCACAGCATAGAGGCATCATCATTGGCAAACACAATAATATGATACAATGGCGACGGCTACGAGAGCCAACGGTCTCTCTGAAACTGCCTCTTCATAGCGGGGCTGCGTACTGGTATGTTTATCCGATGTTTAATTCATGGGGAGCCAGTAAGCTTCAGTAAGGAGCCGTAACGTTGGACCCCGAGGCGGATTGTCAGAGCGGCGCTGAGAGGCGCTGAGAGGAGGAGGACGAGGAGAGGAGAGACAAAATGAGTAAAGCGTAAAAGCGACAGTCACAGCGGAGGTTGTGGGAATGGAGGGGAGAAGGTGACACCTCCAGTTCACCCGGAGGTTACGTCTCGAGGTGTTGTTTGTATATGGAGTCTGAGCAGAATGATGATGACCAGTGACATGTATATGGAGTGTAAACGATGATCATTTCATTGACAAGGTTCCCTATTTAGATTGTGATTTATTTGGCCTCTTTGAAATGTATTCATACGTTTATATTATGAGACAGAGTATAAATACTGAGTTAGAAACAGAGGTTGTACCTCAACAATGGGATTTCACAGTGGAACGCTGATCCCAAAATGCAGCATATTAAAAACGGGAATCAAAATCCCCAAAAAACAGCACATCCCAAATTTCAAGTCAATGGTGGACTCAGAACGGCGAACATGGCCAATTAGTCTGGAAGTACTCACATTTCATATGTTTTATTAATGGCATAACAAGATGCTCGGTTCGACCAAGAGCCTTCATCAGTGCAATAACATCACATACTGTAGATTCAACTCAATTTGAAGTATGTAATATGTGCTAGAATTGTCTCTCTTGTACATTAACTATTTGAAAATATTGTTTTCATTAGTCTTATGTGACTGAACTGCTATCAACTCAGATGCAGTTACATGGATTAGTGTTAGTAAGCCTTTGTATCTCTTTTATTATGCTTTTTTTTTGCCCAATTATCGCTTGGCAGATCCATGACCCTGTGAGTAGGCAAACGTGCATGTGGGCGGGCACCACTGACACGAAACCCCAAGTGATCCAAGTAATTATCTCCAAAGTGCTGCAATTAGTAGCTACACCTTGTCTTATAGTGCGTTAATGTCAGGTATCTAATATTAGCCACAGTTTTGGAGATGACACTGCTTTTAAAATCATAGCTTGACTGATATATATTTTTTTTTATAACTTTCGTAGGCAGGCACCGAAAAGCCAGCTGTGATATCCAGCAGTGTGATACACTTAATGATCAGCAGCTCCACGCTGGGAAAGGCACGCACTCCATAAGATGATATTTGAAAAAGTCTGTGTAGTGCAAAGGTGTTACAGAGAGGCATCTTTAAAATAATACAATTTAAACTCTGACCTCAGTAGTGTTCTTTTTTTTTTAATTTACAGTAACACCTTTGCCTCAAACTATCAAGTGTTACACATGCATACTGTCATCCACAATGTTTTCCTTTTCAGCAATGTTTTGCTCATGTCACGGTCTGGGTATAATTAACCAGTAATGGATAATAAGTCCAATAACAGACCAACACACAACATGTTTCTCTCTCCACAGGCTTATAGCCGGTATAGCTTATCACAGATACCATCCAAGAAGGTAACTCTCTCCTGTGTATGCTACTGATCTTCTGACTTTTATCGGTATACGCTATACTCTGCTGAGCTCTTCTTTTCCTTGTTCTGTTAAGTCTATGGGTGCGTTCGGAAATGCGCACCGGGAGCGCACTCGCCTATTAGTTTGCATTGCACAGTGCGCTCAGTGCGCTATTTCCGAACGCGCCCTTTATGTCTTTCCGGTGATGGGACTTTCACAGCTTGCCACAAGAAGACGCGGACGGTGTTTTTTTTAATCCACTGCTAAGCATGCAAAATAAACAAATGCACGAGGGTGGCACCGGCTGTGTGTGGCCTGGTCCTGGCACGGTGCCTTCTATTTGTTCCCAGCGCTGTTCTGCAGAGCACAGCACAGCACAGCGGGGCGGCTTGGTGCAAGGTAGCTTGTAGGTGAATGAACGCTACATTGTGCTTTGGTGCATGAGCGGCACTCGCTTGTCCAGGCTTGTCAGGACGTCTGGTGTGCTGAATAATTTAAGGTACTTGGGGGGCGATAGGTAGATCCCAGCATCCATTATGTATGGCGGACAACTGGCACGACGGTGTGTAATTGAAGAATGTAGGAATTTATGAAATATTCATGAATGTTATCTCGTAATTTTTTGTCATTCAGAAATGTTATGTTGTCTGACTTGTTCAGGGCAAGACTTGAAATGAAGTTATCAGAGCCTGCTCTGGTTCATTTAATTGGGTCATACAAATGGTTGAATTTGTTAGAATACTATTACTGTAATGTGATATGATGTGTATGTTGCACAGAAATACTATTTTACCTTTTATGCGGTAGATTATTCCCACAACGTCACTGTTATGCAACAGCCTGCTTACTGGTGCGTCTCAGTACTCAGGTGGTTTACAGACGGATTATCTGCCTCAGTGGACCTATATATTACCTAACAGCACCACGTGGTGGAACTTGGCCTTCCAGGGAAGCCTGTGGTGACCATGAAGGAAACAATAGCAGTTTATCAGACGAATGTTGACCCTGCATACCAGGCAGCTTGTCTGATTGGTTAGGGAAAGAAATCATAAAAGGAAACTATGGACCAATGACAAACACATAAACACATGGCCATGAACACAGAGAGTGTGAAGTGCGTTGAAATGTGTAGCACTTGGTGTGCCAGATCTATGGTACTCTATCAACAACAAGAGGGTGCTCGGCATGACTCACATAAGTTAATGATTTATATGACCGATTACCTCCCATCCTTTTACTGAAGCCACATTGACCTTCGCTGAAACTAGATCTTAAAATGGTCGAGGGACAGATGAACAATGACTGAATTATTGACTAAGGTACAGTATCGGATACCTTATGAAGTCAGAAACGTATTTGAACATGGATCTCTGCTGCTTGATGTATCATTTGTTACAGATTTTACACAGATCCCCCTTTCTTTGGTGGCGAGCCAAACTGTAAAATAACAGAAGTACAATTCATAAAGGACTGGAGGGCTCGTGCAACATACTTTACCTGTATGCTCCAAACGTTTATCCAACAAACACACCACACTACTGTATATCACATTATGTCTCTTAAACGACTTAAAGGAACATACCACTGGTCTGGCATGTTTACCCATGTTGACTATAACTCACCATATACTTGACATGAATTCACAACATTCTCCAAAAGCATACTGTAGTTTGTTTGATTTCTGAGGAAGCGATTGGACTCCAGTAATTTCACTACAGTATGACACATCAACTTGCAGAGATCCTCTACGTACAGTACAACATAATACATTTCACTCTGCTCGGTATGCTGTGTTGAAAAGTCTAGCCAAAAATGGTCCCTGGAGATGTGTTAAGATTCATTTACGGGGGGGGGGGGGGGGGGGGGGAAGGTTATTGTACATGACATTTTAAGCCTAGTATAAATGGTTTGTGATGAGATGACGTCATTTGAAGCCCAATTTATTCTTTGTTGTATCACCAAGTGATGGCTAACCTCCTTGCAACGCCTTGCCTCCAACAAGCGCGCTGTGACCGCGAACAACGACATTGTACGGTCCTTTAATGCCACCACTGACCAGACAGGTGGGTCACGGGGAGAGTAGCACCTTGTATACTGTACTATAGGGCGGCTGTCCAGTACGGGACTACCTCTACCCCACAGTCCATCAAACCAGGGCTGTCCAGAAGGTGCTGAAGAAGTGCCCTCGACTCGTTTGTCAGGGCCGCGTCCCCGGACCCCTCATAACTCAGACAGGAAATGGTGTGTGACGTCCACGGCTCCTTCCTGTCAGCGCCCAGAACATTGTGATGGATGGATGGACGTAGGGGCCGCGTGCTTTAGCCATGAGGAGAGCAGAGGGCCAACTGCCAGCCTGTCTGGCAGACAAATAACACTGTTTGTCTCCATCAGTGTCCAAGGTCAGCTCAGGAAGTTAGCAGACAAGTTTGGTCAGGAGTGTCTTGTTTGTTTAGTAGTGGGAGGCGTTTTTTTTTTAACTCTCAATTAGTAGGTGATGGCAAGGTTGTCCTGGCATGATTCATAAACGCAATTTTGTTTTGGTTTTCTGTGTTGTCTACTGTGTTTCAACCAATGATAGCCTCAGCAAATTACCTTTTAATTCCCTAGAGTCTAGACTCTAGGGAATTATTATTATGCTTTCACATGCTATCCGCTGGGTGAACTTAATCTTGTGACGCTGTCGTTTGCACACACACAACCGTACAGTAACAGAGCCTGTAGTGTGTTCAACCTGACGACTAAACCCAGGCTGCCTGCAGAAAGAACACAGCGATTGCAGCCTGATTTATACTTAAATATTAAGCATATAGCTGGTGAGAAGATGGATCGGTAACACTAAAGAAAAGATCAGTGAGGTGCCAACGGAAGGATGAGAAAAGGTTAGAGCGGAACAACGGGAGAAGCAATCGAAGCAGTGACGTGTGCAAAGGCAGGGGCAATGTTGTAGCTTTTAGACTACAGTACCTCACACACACAGACACACCCACCCACCCACCCACAGATCTCATTGGGTTATTTATAGCCCAATCTCTTCCAGGCATCACGTGTGCTTGCTATAGCAGCCCACGCGCACAGCGCGCGCTAGTACGTACGTGACATGAGAAATGTCATAAGGATCTGCGCGCGGTGTTGCTGTGTCACTGCCTATACGGGAGGGAGCGAGGCTACATGTTGCCCCCCAGGGACACGACGCGCTCTTCTGGCTGCAAATAAGGCTGGATCTCAGGGACACTGTCAACTGAATTCAGTCCATGACCCCACGACGTGATAACAGTCCAGTGCGGTGCAATTGAATTAGCTCGATGAAGTTCAGCGCAGTGGTTCTCAGAACCTTTTTCTTTTATGTCAACGACCCACAAATGAACATGTATTTGACCATTGATGGGTGTGTGTGTGTGTGTGTGTGTACTCAGCAGTGTAACACAGGCGACCTGCGCGCCCTGAGGAAGGGGACGACCCTCTACCATTCGGAGTCCCAGCTGTCCTCTCTGCCCCAACGCCAGGACAGCATGCACATGGTGAGACATGCATATACACGTCATCTCTCACACACACACACGCCATCATTAACAGCACAGCTCCAAGTTCTAGTTTTGCAATTATAGGGCTGAAGTGAACACGCACACATGAACACACACACACTCTAATGGTTATGCATCAATGATGAGCACCTGGGATGTTGTTCTGCATACTGTAGGCATCCTCTATAATAGACGGGTCAAGTTGTAACGATAAGTGGCAAAAAGCAAACCACGGTCTCTCTGCCGACAAACACGTTGCCAGTGCGTTTTGTGATAAAAGTGTTTCCATATACTGTAACGCATGTTTTCATCTTTTCATTCATTTTGATTTCAGTTTTCACATCCTATACAATCATATTAAACAACTGTTCTGTTTCCTTGCAGCTGTATGTAATACTTGAAAAATGCTATTATGCACAATTGCACATACATGCAAGCTCATGCACAGATACACTGTTGCATGTAAACAAACAGAGACAGATGTTTATACACATGCACCATGGCTATGTCAACACACACACACACACACACACACACTACAACAGTAGCCAGGAGTTCATAGGGCGCAGCTGTGCTCCCCCCCCCTTCCCCCCCGGCTTGTGCACAGTGGAATCAAGTCAAGTCGGTTCTAATTCACTTTATTTCTAACTCTCCAATTACACCTCCACAGGCTGCCAGCCAGGCTCTCTGTCTCTCCTACGCACGGCAGGAAGTCTAGTGAAACGCACACACGCACAAACAGAGACGGAACGAGAGGGAGAGGGAAAGATACGGGAGAAAGACTTAAGGGTAGTGGGTGGGTGGAGGATCAGGGATGAAGAGGAGAGAGACAGCGAGGGGAGGAGAGGGGGGGGGGGCGGGGGGGACGTATAAGGGCACAAAAGAAGGGCGAGAAATTGAAGGAGACAGAAGAGCGAGAGAAAGAGTAACTAAAGCCAGAGAGAGAAATTGAAAGCGTGTGAGTCTCCGCTTCTCTTCCTCCAGGCTTATGGCCCTCCCTAGCCCCCGGAGCCCGTTTGAACTGAATCCCACTATGAAAGTAATTATCCTCTCGGATCCACGGCCACCCCTCTGACCCTGCCCGCGTCCGGGGAGGAGAGGCCGGGTAATTGTTTTCTGACTTGTTTAAGGGAGGTGATGCCACCGCCTGGAGGACTCGTTCGCCTCCTACCACAAGTAAATCAATATTGTGTTTTTTAATCACAGGCCTGGCCCACGCAACGTGGTAAGCCCAGAGAGTCAAACACTCCTGCGCTAAAGCGTGTTCAGATCGTTCAGCGTTTCCGATGAGGCTTGTGAACTTTGGCCACAAGGTGTGGGGTGTGGGTCTGTTCAACGTGGAGGGTGTTTAAGCCTCAGTTATACTTGGTTGCGTGCCAGTGTTGTGCTCAGTAAAATAGTACATCTGCAAGCTCACAACGCATCCACGAATGTGACCCGCCGTGAGCTCGCATATCTGCTGTTTACGACATGAAACACCCAGTGTGCAACTAAGTATAAATCAGGTTTTATGCTCCGTGCTCACCTCCCTGCTTCGAACATCATCCGTCACTGTGATTCACGAGTGCAACACACGGGGGTTGCGACTTGGACTTTGCTGAATATCCTGTTCCTTCATCAGAGCTAGTGGCAACCGAACAGTTGATTAAAGATGATGATTTATATTGAAAGGTACATCTACAGTGCATGCCATGACATTCTGTTGTTGGCAAACCAGTCTTGTATGTGTTTAATACAGACAGCTTTGATTTTCCAGCTTTGATGCTGACATTTTGACGCAAATGGTATAAAAAAAAGGAAAGAGAGAGAAGAGAAGATCATGTTTCTTTCAAAGAGATAAAATGTGAGCTTCGAAATGTATTCCTGTGTGATTTGTCTAAAATGGACTATTGATTCATTGTATTGACAGCCAAGATTAGAAAAACATCATTTCCACTGATAACCATTTGCTTGCAATAGTAAAAATCGTTTAGTGGGTTTGGTTAACAAATGTACGTTCATAGGTTTGGTATTTGTAGTGTAATTATTTCAAGTTATAATATATCAATTATGGTCCATGGATGAAATATTCCTTGAGTTGGCAAATTAATTCCATATACAATGCCAATATTAGCTTAGATTCTATTTGATCTCTCAGGATGATTAGAAACCAATGCACTTCCTCCAGCTCTGACCCATTTGCTGTCCCCATGGAAACCTGTTCATGATTATGGGATGTGTGATGATTGATCGGCTGCTTTCTGATGTGGCCTGAGTTCATCCATGCATGAGAGATGGCCCTTGTTGAGAGAGAGAGAGAGAGAGAGAGAGGGAGAGAGGGAGAGATCAACAAACAAACCGAGCCGCCTGCTTGATGCTCATAAACACTCAAGTATCATTGTGTGCTGTTATGACAAGTTTTGACAAGGTTTACCTCTTGGAAGGTCTAAATCGGGGTCCATTTTATTCAGGGGACACCATCCCCGACATTGTACTGTGTACGTACGTAGCCTGGAGCTGTCCGAATGCTTGTTCTGTACTTCACAGGCCGGCCGCACCGGGAATAAACCGGTAATCCTGTCGTCTGTTACTCGTGGGACTGTTTGCATAGAGTTTCAAATCAGACGGACCGGCAGCGATTTACATACTTTTACTCCTAGTTAGTTCAGTAACTCACACTGTAGCTGCTGGAGACTCACTGCTGTACTTTAGATACATGCTGTGTGTGCTCATATTTAACGAAGGGCTTGGTGGTCAGGTAAACATGCTGTGTGTGCTCATATTTAACGAAGGGCTTTGTGGTCATATCAGGTAAATTGTTGGTTATGAACCGTTAATTTTCTCTGACATACTCTTTCTCTGACACACACTCTTCCACCAGGATGTCTACATCAGCACGGTTGGGTGGAAACTGCCCACCCCCTCCCCTTCCTGCTGTACTTGAATGCCCCTTGCTGTATGTTAACTCTATTTTTACAGCGGTTTGAAAAGGTTATCAGGTGTTTACTGATAATAAGGAAACAGTGACTGGACAAGGTGTAGACGGGCTATAATCATAAGGAAACAGTGACTGGACAAGGTGTAGACAGGCTATAATCATAAATATCTTGTGGGTTACTACAATAACGTATGGCCCACTATGTGTTGTTTGGGTGAATATCAAGTTGGCAAAGGTCCAGCACATTTGACTCTGAGTATCATTAGTTCTTTTCCACAGTGTTATTTGACCGGATGGGTCCAGACTAGGCCCTAGAACTGGGACCTGCATGGGCCTGTGTGGGAGGCGGAACAAGTGCATGGCTAGTGAGCAGACAGAATTGAAGGCAGGCTAACGGAGCCATGAAACTGTGTCTAATGCACTGGTCTTGATGCCAGGTCACCCTGAATGGAGCCATTGTATGTGCCCCCCACCCCAAGTTCTCTGTGTACCTCCAACAGAGAGCCACTGTCTGTCTGGAACTCACCAGGGAAGGGGTGTAGAGATGAGACCCCTCCTCCCCGGGGTCCATTGATGGGCTCACTGCTTCCATCGTAACAGGTTAAATCACATAGAACTGGTGGCACGTCGCAAATAAACGTGAAACTAGAAAACTAGAAAGGCACTCCGAGAGATGCTATGGCTGCGCCACATGCTCTGTTAAGTGTCATTCTAACCCTTGTGGCCCTTGTGTAAGCGTGGGCAGAAGACCTTGGTGCTGTGACCTTGACCTTTGGCAGGAAACAAACAGAAAATGAACAGTACAGGTCTTGACCTACATACTCCAATTTTAGGTTTTTAATTCAAATTATAATTGTACAAGTTATGGCTGTAACAGACAACAAACAAACCAACAAACCGTGGCGATTACATCCGTGTTGTAAACATGAGGAGAAAAGGACAATTGTGTTGGGTTTGATGGAAGAACTGTGGTGTATATAGCAGTGGTTCCCAAACTTTTTCATGTCAAGGACCCCCAAATTGACACTCATTAGGCTACAGACCCCAATTTATATTGTAAAATCAATGTTAATGTAACACTAATTTGTAAATATGTGTTAATTTATACACTCAGAGTTACAGACCCATAAGGGTCCATTTGGTTCCAAACTAACCTTTTGCTGGGGACCCCATAGAACTCCCTCAAGGACCCCTGGGGGTCCCCGGATCCCACTTTGGGAACCACTGGTATATAGAGACTGTTTCATCGTGACACGTGTCTGTATGTCTCTGCATACTGTTAGCATTATGTTATGCTTTAGCTATTGAAAAATAGCAGATCTACAAGCTCATAGGTCTGCTATTTTTGAAAAATTGAATATAGAAACATAGCTTTTTCAGAAAACTGTCAGGATGTAGAAGACATTTTTAGAATCTGATCTTGGGTCAAAATGGGTTAACACTGTTACCATGCCTATAAAAAAACACATCTCCTGGTGCTGACATTATCTCTCTCTCTCTCTCTCTCTCTCTCTCTCTCTCTGCTTAGGGCACAGGGCGGCTGCCCACCAGTGAGTCCTCTCCTGCCACAGGTTACCTGTCCTGTGTCCAGAAGCCTGAGGCAGTGGTGCACGCCATGAAGGTATGATCGTGGGAAGGAGAGATTTGAGAGCACTATACTGCAAGTGGTCTGACGTCTTTCAGTTTTGTGTGTGTGTGTGTGTGTGTGTGTGTGTGTGTGTGTGTGTGTGTGAGAGAGATTTTACATGAGTAAGTACAAAAGTATTGGCTTCAAAATATACACACAGTATCAGAGTAAAAGTATGGAACCTTTTAAAAATTTGTCAAACGTTTTAGCAAACCTACAAGCATTGCGATGCAACGCATTGTGAGCTCAGAGTCGATCTACAAGCTTACAAGAGGCTGACAGAGCCGATCTGCAAGCTCCCGGTCAGACTCGCAACACTATTTGTTTAATAGCTGCAGTGCAAAGTAACTTAACTAAAGCTGTCAAATAATTACAGTGCAGTAAATTACATTTGCCTCTTATGTATTGGATGTAGTGGAGCAGAAGTGTTAAATATCAAAAGATTGAGTAAAGTAAATGTACTTCAAGAGTACAGACAGTACTTGTGTCAATGTCCATCACTGATCATTACCATTCTGGCAGCTAACTACTACTATGGTTGCATGCTCACTGCACCTCTCTATTTAAGGGGTAACCGGACTGCTCGCCTTAAAACACACTCACCCTCCTTTTTTCCTGACGAGAGACTCGGTGGGGAGGTTCTTGTATTTTTTTTACTGAGAATAGGGTTAGAAATAAGTTTAGGGTTTGGTTAGGCATAGTTTTACTGGGGTTAAGTTTGGGAATAGGGTTAGATTTTGGCACTGTTTTACTGAGGTTAAGGTTAGGAATAAGGTTAGATTTAACCGTTTAAGCATACCGGTACTTTAAATGGGTTACGTTTAGGAATACCAGGCCGAACAGTTGCACCGGCTGTACAACTGTATGCGAGCATTCCACTATTCATTTAAGGTTGTCCACTAGTTATGCCGTTTGCCTCACCATAATGGCCCTTAATGTCTACCCTGGCCGTAATGTGCGGTTTTGTCACAATTTTGCGTAATGTGCGGTTTTGTCACATACTCATACCTGAACTTTGAACTTCTATGAATAATATGTTGGTGGGGATTTTCAGTGCAACAGTTGTTCACACATTATAATGATGTAGTCTTCACGTTGCACACGTGCAGTGACATAAATACTGTGTTTTATATTTCTCAATATGTACAAAAAGTAATTTTAGACACCGAAATATGTCCCTAAAAATATATTTTACACATTATTTGTCAAAATGTATTTACCGGTCCACCGAACTTTGTATATTTTGAAACAGTTTTGAGGTTATGCACATTACTTACTTTCTGTCCACCGAATTTAGTATATTTTGAAACGGGTTTGAGGTTACATTACTTACTTTCTGTAAAGACATGTGTCGATGAGTGACTACCAATCCTAAGTTTGTGTGTCTCCATGGTCAGGTGCTAGAGGTCCACGAGAAGATGGACATGCAGGTTCCTGAGGACTATGAGGAGGATCTCAGTGAGAAGGAGAAAGCCATCGTTCGAGAGATGTGCAACGTAAGTACAGACCTCAGCCTCCCCTAGTTTTGATTCTCTTGTCTTCTAAGCTTTCCTAAGCTGTTCTTTTATTTATTTTTCTTCAGATGCTTTCCAAAGCATATCTTTGACACCGTTGCCAATGGTTAAAGACAATTTGAAAAGCCATCCTTAGTGCTGTAGGTGTAAAGCCATGACACGTGTCTGGAAAGTGAGGGGGAAAGGACCTAGTCGGGGCATATGAAATGGGTGGATGGATGGATGAATTATTTGATTTTGAACTAAGTTTACTTGATGGCATCAATCCAATGCAGAAAGTGGTACATAAATAATGCAAAATAAAAATTGTTAGTAGCAGCATACAGTAGGTACCAATAATAAAAACTGTGAAAACTATGACTTTTTGTGCAACAAAGTAGTAGCAAAGCAACACTTACAACTATGTTGTAATTATTGAAAACTGTTCTCAATTGCTCGATTAACCGAAGAGGCCATAGATGGAATAATCGCAAAGAAATTAATCAACCGTTGCAGCCTTAGAGAATTTGGCCAGGTGTCCTCAACAATTATGAGTTCAGGTAATCGGCATACTGTAAATAACACATTGAAGACCTCTGCCGTCTTGTGTCAGGAATGCGCCGTTTCATGAAGAAGGCTATACGAAGTCACATTCAGCTGTGCAAGTCTGTAGGTCGATCTGTCCTTCGTTCAAATCAGATTACAGGCAACATTTTGAGGTCACCATCGTTTAATAAGGAAGCCACGTTTGGGGCAGTCAAGGAACAACACTTGTGGTAGCAGTGGTCTGTAAGCCCCCCACACACCCAAACCACTTGTGCCGCTGAGGGAGCTGTAATTGGAGGTCCTACTAACGAGAGGCTAGTACGGTAGTTGAGCTGTCAGAGCAATTACACTGAAGAGGCAGGGAAAAGAGCACCCTCCTCCTCCCCCTCTATACAACCCCTTCCTCCATTCTTTTCCCCCTCCATCCATCCACCCACTCCCCTCCCCTGTCCCTCTGTCATCTCTGTGAAGCTGAAAGGGACCGGTCCCTGGATAAAAGGTTTAATGATTAGAGAGAGCGAGAGAGAAAGGGAGAGAGAGAGAGATGGGCTATCAGGAGGTATGCAACAGGCCTGGAATCTCTGGAGCACGCCACAATGGCACCTCTGTAATATCACTGGGGTCTCCCCTGGGGCCCCACTTCTTTCACAGAGACCTTGGTGCACGGAGGCCAGAGGACAGAGTCCTTTTCTTTTTATAGCATTTGTTCCACTTTATTTAGATAGGACAGTGTAGAGAGACGGGAAACCTAGGGCAGAGGGGGGGGAGGGGGGGGGGAGGTATGCGAGTCACGATCATGGGAAACTGATTCAAACTTTGAGTCTTTGCGATTCACAAGGTGTACACATGGTTAGTGCATTCAGGGCTGTGTTAACATCAGAATGGGCCCTATAGGCAAAGCCCGATCTTCGGCCTTTTACAAGTTTGGATCGTTAAACTGCAGTTTACAGCAGCATAATTACAGACAGACACAGTGTTAACTGATTGAGCCACCAGGCACCCCCAGAGCTCTGTCTTAGCTTAAAGTAAAAACAAAACAAAAAAACATTGAGTATTTCTGTCTTGGAGAAGATTTCTGCCTGGCTTTATTATTTGGGTCTTATTCTCATCTACTGTATTTCACCACCCTTCACTCTCCATCTATATCTCTCTCTCACTCTCTCTCCTCCTGGCCGCAGGTGGTGTGGAGAAAGCTGGGCGATGCAGCGGGATCAAAGCCATCCATAAGACAGCACCTCTCCGGGAACCAGTTCAAAGGGCCTCTGTAGCACGGCAACCAGAGAGAGAGGGAGCAGGATCTATTTACCGGAATCCACCTCATATTACTGCCTACACTACCCAACATGCCATGCTCTCTATACGGCCCACAACACCCAGCAGCACTCCTTCCTTCACACTGCACATTAAGACTGGACAAGATAAAGAGCCAGGAATCCACACCACTCTACATAATACACCTTTCTTTTGAACTGAAAAAGTGTTGACAATTGGCAGCTAGTTTCACTGATTTGCCACTTTCATCATTTTGATTTTGGGGGGTCTTTGGGGCTACAGAATTATAATCTCTCCCAACAGTCAGAGAAACCCATCATACATAAGCTATGAATACACAACAGATATACTGTAGTCCTTAAGATTCTAGCTATCATGTTACTTTAAGCTAGCGCTGTTCCATGATCTCATCCATATAACTCATGAGGTCAGTGGGTCTCTCATGTTAAGGCAACACTGTGGCGGTGTAGTGATGTCGGAGAAGGTTTCGTAGCGCCTCCTATTAGACAACCTAGCCCTTCTGCCACCCACCTCGCCCCCTAGTGGTCAATGAGTATAACTAGCATTAGCATTGGAAAGTGTTAACTAAAGTGGAACCCACTGTGACCCTAGCGCCTTTTGCTCATGAGACGAGTCTATTAATACTGCAGTTGAGAGATCACTGTTAACTTGTGTATATTATGTATAAAACCATAGCACTACTTTGATGTTATTGTTGATTTTACTCATCTATTTTGTATTCTAGCGTGGCCATGTGATCAAAATATGTTTAGTTTGAAAAGCACATACACAACCGGACCATGAACAGGGTTTCTATGTTTTCTTTTTTTTTTCTTTTCTGTTTTGTAATGACATCTTTTGCTTGATTTTCAAATGACTTTAATACAAATTGTCTTTCTCTTTGTAACTACAAATCATGGTCATCCCAAACTAAACCATCTCGATGAGACATTTTTAGGGACAGTTTTTTTGTGTTTTCGTTCATGAATCGTCAAATTAATTAAAACTGTATGCTGTGTGCATGCTCGACAATCATGTTCTCAGGTTGGGAGGGATACAGCTTTACCTTCGCCCATCTGTGACTGGATTTGTGTGTGTGTGTGTGTGTGTGTGTGTGTGTGTGTGTGTGTGTGTGTGTGTGTGTGTTACTATTCTTGTGAGGACCAAATAACTATAATTTGAGAAATGGACTTTGGCAGGACCATTTTCCTGGTCATCACAAGATAGTGGTTGTTTTTAAGGGGATTTTTAGAATTGGGTTTACAATTACAAAAATATCAGACTTTTAGAGGTTAGGTTTAGGGTTTGGGGTATGATTTCATTCACATGATTGATCACTTTTAGAGGTTAGCTTTGGGGTATGATTTCATTCACATTTTTAGAGGTTAGGTTTAGGGTCTGGGGTATGATTTCATTCACCTGATTGATCACTTTTTCCTTGCACTTTTTGACCAGGTTTTCTTTTCATCACTATTAGTCATCACTTTATGAAAACGGCACGGAAGTACAGTAGTTACAGTATGTTCTAAAAGGATAACAAGAATTGTCCCGGGGACTTGTTTCCATTGCGGTTTAAAAGACTTTCCCCTGTTTTAGTGTTGGTGCAATGTCACACACTGGAAAATTGCGGATCTACAGGCTCACAACGTGTCACAACAAGACTGCATGTTGCAATTGTGAGGTCTTGTAGATCTATTTTTCGAGTTTCAATGCTGTCCTAAAATGATGTCCTAACGAGTATAGTAATGCAAACGTGTGTGTGTGTGTGTGTGTGTGTGTGTGCGTGCGTGCGTGTGCGTGCTTAACAGTGGTCATGGAACTGTAGTGTCTGCCTGTGTTTTCTCTCTTAAATCTTGGTTGGAACACGGTTGCAGACCGCATGAAGACATTTGCTGCATCCATACACGATGGGTCTAAAACGTTCTCATGATTCATCTTGTCTAGTTCATTTTAGTTATAAAATAGCGGTTAAACCACTTTAACCGATATTTTAGGCATGCCATTAAAATCTTTTCAAAAATGGCAGATCTACAGTAGATCTGTTAGATCTGTTATATTTGAATAGCAGAAGTATGAAATAGGGCTTAAGTGAATAATGGTAAATTGGATTTTAGTAAATTGGATATATTTATTTTATTACAAATTCAATTCAATAATTTGTAATGATGCCACGTTATGAATCCAGCAGCTGTGTTTCAGCAGGGCATGTTTATGAAAGATTCATATTTCTGTTTGTTTATAAAAATGTGCGAGATATGTCTTCCCTTAGATGTCTTCGGGAGAATAAACTAACATTCTAAATGTATATTCCTTGATGTCAAAATGAACAAGTACTGTTAGTCAAAAGTATTTATTGTCCGTTTCAAATAGCGATTGGGAGGGCTAATACCTAATTTATAGTCCATTGCATGACTGGCAGTTGCCGAAAGAATAAATTCTCTTTGGCAAGCGACGCCAACGTGCAATAGTGTATAAATCAAGCTTATTGGGCTGTTTGGGGGGAGGGGGGGTGGGGTGCTAATTAATTGATGGTTTAAAGCTCTCCCATTTCCTGTTTTAAGTTGTTCCAAATTAGAACATTTTTGTGAGGCTGCCTTCCAGCCAGGCGCCTCCACTAACTCCCTCAAATAGTGGGTCTAAAAAGCTACACAATACATATCCTGAGAGTTCATTTAAAGGGATAGTTCATTCCCAGAATTACTTTATAGATTACTCACCCCCATTGAAACTTGAATTCATGGATATTCTTTTTTGTTTTTGTCACATTCCTAAGCTATCAAATCATTGGCTTAGGAATGCAACAAAAACTATATATCCATGAATTCCATCCATGAGGTGAGTAATCGATAGAAAATAAATTGGTGAACTTAACTATCCTCTGAGAGTGTACAAATGTTACCAAATGGGGGTCCATTTGGTAACATTTGTACACTCTTGGAGTTGCGAAATGATAAATTAACGAGGATGTTATTGTGTATATTGTCAAAGTGTCCTTTTTTCTAGGAACTGATTTGAAGCCATGATACAAATGTTTGATTACTTTAAATGGCATTTGATTTGAGATGTGCCACATTTTTTTCTGCATGTTTTGATTTGGAACCTGTTTTATTTTATTTTTTATGTCTCTAGTGCATTTTGTTTTTCTGTATATGTATGAAAACCAGGATACAGAATCCTAGAATCTACAGCATAAATGTAAATTCCTGTAGTAACTAGAATTACTGTGTCACTTCTTTTTGACAAGAATCACTGATATCGGATGGATATTGGTCTATGAAAATAATTAAAACATGAAATATGCCACTTTTAGCAAAGAAAAAAACAAATTGGGAGAAAATAATAAACAGTTGTTTATGATATATTGAAGTGCTGTCTTTCAATAACTAACATTGGCTTTAGATCATGATCAGACCATGATACTGACATGATGACGATGATACCCAGCTAACATGTCCATCTGGGCCCAATTGGGTTTTGACATGGGCTATGGACATGGGTTCCAAGTGGGCCGTGAACCCAGTTTTCACAAAGGGCCCACCCGTGTTAGCCCATATGGGCTTACGTGGGTTTCTAACTGGATCTTAGGTGGTATCCAAATGGGCCATTTCATTTCAGAACCAAGTGTGCGCCACCTGTGTTTGCCTATATGGGTTTGAACTGGGATCTGATTGGGCCTTAACACATCGTTTTTTTTTATTTTTTCATTTTTTTCAAATCCTCAAAAATGATGAAAAACGGCATGCTACAGTATAGTATGCCGTACGATATGGGCTATAGCCCATATCCTCGCGGTGTATAGCGGTGTATGAGAATGGGTGTTGCGGAGGATGAGAGCATTCCTCTCATCCTCCGCAACACAATGCATTCTCTATGGCAATAGCACAAACTTTGGCATGCTACTAGGCCTACATACTTACACCTAGCAACCCCATTCTAGCCTACTTAGGTTCATCTTACGGTGGACATGTTTGCCTGAAAAGGAATCTTTGAAATGTTTCATAGTTTTAGAAATATAGTGCTTTCAAATTTGAGACATTTAACATGGGGCTCAATGGCAGCTCTATAGGCACGTCAAAAGTCACTTTCACCTAGAAACTCCATTCACACTTTCTATTATTCAGCTTACTGTGGAGACACATGCTGGAACTTTTTTTTATTTTTATGGTTTGTAGTTTATGAGTTATTTAACTTAAACGCCCAATGCATTCTCTATGGCAATAGCACAAACTTTGGCATGCTACTAGTCCTACATACTTACACCTAGCAACCCCATTCTAGCCTACTTAGGTTCATCTTACGGTGTACATGTTTGCCTGAAAAGGAATCTTTGAAATGTTTCATAGTTTTAGAAATATAGTGCTTTCGAATTTACAATGGGGCTCAATGGCAAAAATGATGAAAAACGGCGTGCTATAGTATGCCGTACGATATGGACTATAGCCCATGGTCCAAAATGATGAAAAACGCGGATAAAAATAAATAATCAAAAATTAAAAAAACAATGGGCTATAACCCATCGTTTAAAAAAATAAAATAAAAATTCAAATCCTCAAAAATGATGAAAAACGGCGTGCTATAGTATGCCGTACGATATGGGCTATAGCCCATGGTCCAAAATGATGAAAAACGAGGATAAAAAAAAACAAAAAAAAACAATGGGCTATAACCCATCGTTTTTTTTTCATTTTTTTCAAATCCTCAAAAATGATGAAAAACGGCGTGCTATAGTATGCCGTACGATATGGGCTATAGCCCATATCCTCGCGGTGTATAGCGGTGTATGAGAATGGGTGTTGCGGAGGATGAGAGCATTCCTCTCATCCTCCGCAACACAATGCATTCTCTATGGCAATAGCACAAACTTTGGCATGCTACTAGGCCTACATACTTACACCTAGCAACCCCATTCTAGCCTACTTAGGTTCATCTTACGGTGGACATGTTTGCCTGAAAAGGAATCTTTGAAATGTTTCATAGTTTTAGAAATATAGTGCTTTCAAATTTGAGACATTTAACATGGGGCTCAATGGCAGCTCTATAGGCACGTCAAACGTCACTTTCACCTAGAAACTCCATTCACACTTTCTATTATTCAGCTTACTGTGGAGACACATGCTGGAACTTTATTTTATTTTTATGGTTTGTAGTTTATGAGTTATTTAACTTAAACGCCCAATGCATTCTCTATGGCAATAGCACAAACTTTGGCATGCTACTAGTCCTACATACTTACACCTAGCAACCCCATTCTAGCCTACTTAGGTTCATCTTACGGTGTACATGTTTGCCTGAAAAGGAATCTTTGAAATGTTTCATAGTTTTAGAAATATAGTGCTTTCGAATTTACAATGGGGCTCAATGGCAAAAATGATGAAAAACGGCGTGCTATAGTATGCCGTACGATATGGACTATAGCCCATGGTCCAAAATGATGAAAAACGCGGATAAAAATAAATAATCAAAAATTAAAAAAACAATGGGCTATAACCCATCGTTTTTTAAATTAAAAAAAAAAATTCAAATCCTCAAAAATGATGAAAAACGGCGTGCTATAGTATGCCGTACGATATGGGCTATAGCCCATGGTCCAAAATGATGAAAAACGAGGATAAAAAAAACCAAATAAAAACAATGGGCTATAACCCATCGTTTTTTTTTCATTTTTTCATTTTTTTCAAATCCTCAAAAATGATGAAAAACGGCGTGCTATAGTATGCCGTACGATATGGGCTATAGCCCATATCCTCGCGGTGTATAGCGGTGTATGATAATGGGTGTTGCGGAGGATGAGAGCATTCCTCTCATCCTCCGCAACACAATGCATTCTCTATGGCAATAGCACAAACTTTGGCATGCTACTAGGCCTACATACTTACACCTAGCAACCCCATTCTAGCCTACTTAGGTTCATCTTACGGTGGACATGTTTGCCTGAAAAGGAATCTTTGAAATGTTTCATAGTTTTAGAAATATAGTGCTTTCAAATTTGAGACATTTAACATGGGGCTCAATGGCAGCTCTATAGGCACGTCAAAAGTCACTTTCACCTAGAAACTCCATTCACACTTTCTATTATTCAGCTTACTGTGGAGACACATGCTGGAACTTTATTTTATTTTTATGGTTTGTAGTTTATGAGTTATTTAACTTAAACGCCCAATGCATTCTCTATGGCAATAGCACAAACTTTGGCATGCTACTAGTCCTACATACTTACACCTAGCAACCCCATTCTAGCCTACTTAGGTTCATCTTACGGTGTACATGTTTGCCTGAAAAGGAATCTTTGAAATGTTTCATAGTTTTAGAAATATAGTGCTTTCGAATTTACAATGGGGCTCAATGGCAAAAATGATGAAAAACGGCGTGCTATAGTATGCCGTACGATATGGACTATAGCCCATGGTCCAAAATGATGAAAAACGCGGATAAAAATAAATAATCAAAAATTAAAAAAACAATGGGCTATAACCCATCGTTTTTTAAATTAAAAAAAAAAATTCAAATCCTCAAAAATGATGAAAAACGGCGTGCTATAGTATGCCGTACGATATGGGCTATAGCCCATGGTCCAAAATGATGAAAAACGAGGATAAAAAAAAAAAAAAAAAAAAAAAAATACAATGGGCTATAACCAATCGTTTTTTTTTCATTTTTTCATTTTTTTCAAATCCTCAAAAATGATGAAAAACGGCGTGCTATAGTATGCCGTACGATATGGGCTATAGCCCATGGTCCAAAATGATGAAAAACGAGCATTTTTTTTTTTTATCAAAAATTAATAAAAACAATGGGCTATAACCCATCGTTTTTTTTTTTTTTTTTTTTTTTCAAATCCTCAAAAATGATGAAAAACGGCGTGCTATAGTATGCCGTACGATATGGGCTATAGCCCATGGTCCAAAATGATGAAAAACGAGGATAATTCTTTTTTTCAAAAATTCAAAAAAACAATGGGCTATAACCCATGGTTTTTTTTATTTTTTCATTTTTTTCAAATCCTCAAAAATGATGAAAAACGGCATGCTACAGTATAGTATGCCGTACGATATGGGCTATAGCCCATATCCTCGCGGTGTATAGCGGTGTATGAGAATGGGTGTTGCGGAGGATGAGAGCATTCCTCTCATCCTCCGCAACACAATGCATTCTCTATGGCAATAGCACAAACTTTGGCATGCTACTAGGCCTACATACTTACACCTAGCAACCCCATTCTAGCCTACTTAGGTTCATCTTACGGTGGACATGTTTGCCTGAAAAGGAATCTTTGAAATGTTTCATAGTTTTAGAAATATAGTGCTTTCAAATTTGAGACATTTAACATGGGGCTCAATGGCAGCTCTATAGGCACGTCAAAAGTCACTTTCACCTAGAAACTCCATTCACACTTTCTATTATTCAGCTTACTGTGGAGACACATGCTGGAACTTTTTTTAATTTTTATGGTTTGTAGTTTATGAGTTATTTAACTTAAACGCCCAATGCATTCTCTATGGCAATAGCACAAACTTTGGCATGCTACTAGTCCTACATACTTACACCTAGCAACCCCATTCTAGCCTACTTAGGTTCATCTTACGGTGGACATGTTTGCCTGAAAAGGAATCTTTGAAATGTTTCATAGTTTTAGAAATATAGTGCTTTCAAATTTGAGACATTTAACATGGGGCTCAATGGCAGCTCTATAGGCACGTCAAAAGTCACTTTCACCTAGAAACTCCATTCACACTTTTTATTATTCAGCTTACTGTGGAGACACATGCTGGAACTTATTTTTATTTTTATGGTTTGTAGTTTATGAGTTATTTAACTTAAACGCCCAATGCATTCTCTATGGCAATAGCACAAACTTTGGCATGCTACTAGTCCTACATACTTACACCTAGCAACCCCATTCTAGCCTACTTAGGTTCATCTTACGGTGGACATGTTTGCCTGAAAAGGAATCTTTGAAATGTTTCATAGTTTTAGAAATATAGTGCTTTCAAATTTGAGACATTTAACATGGGGCTCAATGGCAGCTCTATAGGCACGTCAAAAGTCACTTTCACCTAGAAACTCCATTCACACTTTTTATTATTCAGCTTACTGTGGAGACACATGCTGGAACTTTTTTTTATTTTTATGGTTTGTAGTTTATGAGTAATTTAACTTAAACGCCCAATGCATTCTCTATGGCAATAGCACAAACTTTGGCATGCTACTAGTCCTACATACTTACACCTAGCAACCCCATTCTAGCCCACTTAGGTTCATCTTACGGTGTACATGTTTGCCTGAAAAGGAATCTTTGAAATGTTTCATAGTTTTAGAAATATAGTGCTTTCAAATTTACAATGGGGCTCAATGGCAAAAATGATGAAAAACGGCGTGCTATAGTATGCCGTACGATATGGACTATAGCCCATGGTCCAAAATGATGAAAAACGCGGATAAAAAAATTTAATCAAAAATAAAAAAAACAATGGGCTATAACCCATCGTTTTTTTTTAAAAATAAAAATAAATCAAATCCTCAAAAATGATGAAAAACGGCGTGCTATAGTATGCCGTACGATATGGGCTATAGCCCATGGTCCAAAATGATGAAAAACGAGGATAAAAAAAACCAAAAAAAAAACAATGGAGCTATAACCCATCGTTTTTTTTCATTTTTTCATTTTTTTCAAATCCTCAAAAATGATGAAAAACGGCGTGCTATAGTATGCCGTACGATATGGGCTATAGCCCATGGTCCAAAATTATGAAAAACGAGCATATTTTTTTTTATCAAAAATTAATAAAAACAATGGGCTATAACCCATCGTTTTTTTTTTTTTTCTTTTTTTTCAAATCCTCAAAAATTATGAAAAACGGCGTGCTATAGTATGCCGTACGATATGGGCTATAGCCCATGGTCCAAAATGATGAAAAACGAGGATAATTCTTTTTTTCAAAAATTAAAAAAAACAATGGGCTATAACCCATGGTTTTTTTTATTTTTTCATTTTTTTCAAATCCTCAAAAATGATGAAAAACTGCATGCTACAGTATAGTATGCCGTACGATATGGGCTATAGCCCATATCCTCGCGGTGTATAGCGGTGTATGAGAATGGGTGTTGCGGAGGATGAGAGCATTCCTCTCATCCTCCGCAACACAATGCATTCTCTATGGCAATAGCACAAACTTTGGCATGCTACTAGGCCTACATACTTACACCTAGCAACCCCATTCTAGCCTACTTAGGTTCATCTTAAAGGACATGTTTGCCTGAAAAGGAATCTTTGAAATGTTTCATAGTTTTAGAAATATAGTGCTTTCAAATTTGAGACATTTAACATGGGGCTCAATGGCAGCTCTATAGGCACGTCAAAAGTCACTTTCACCTAGAAACTCCATTCACACTTTCTATTATTCAGCTTACTGTGGAGACACATGCTGGAACTTTTTTTAATTTTTATGGTTTGTAGTTTATGAGTTATTTAACTTAAACGCCCAATGCATTCTCTATGGCAATAGCACAAACTTTGGCATGCTACTAGTCCTACATACTTACACCTAGCAACCCCATTCTAGCCTACTTAGGTTCATCTTACGGTGGACATGTTTACTTACACCTAGCAACCCCATTCTAGCCTACTTAGGTTCATCTTACGGTGGACATGTTTGCCTGAAAAGGAATCTTTGAAATGTTTCATAGTTTTAGAAATATAGTGCTTTCAAATTTGAGACATTTAACATGGGGCTCAATGGCAGCTCTATAGGCACGTCAAAAGTCACTTTCACCTAGAAACTCCATTCACACTTTTTATTATTCAGCTTACTGTGGAGACACATGCTGGAACTTTTTTTTATTTTTATGGTTTGTAGTTTATGAGTTATTTAACTTAAACGCCCAATGCATTCTCTATGGCAATAGCACAAACTTTGGCATGCTACTAGTCCTACATACTTACACCTAGCAACCCCATTCTAGCCTACTTAGGTTCATCTTACGGTGGACATGTTTGCCTGAAAAGGAATCTTTGAAATGTTTCATAGTTTTAGAAATATAGTGCTTTCAAATTTGAGACATTTAACATGGGGCTCAATGGCAGCTCTATAGGCACGTCAAAAGTCACTTTCACCTAGAAACTCCATTCACACTTTCTATTATTCAGCTTACTGTGGAGACACATGCTGGAACTTTTTTTTATTTTTATGGTTTGTAGTTTATGAGTTATTTAACTTAAACGCCCAATGCATTCTCTATGGCAATAGCACAAACTTTGGCATGCTACTAGTCCTACATACTTACACCTAGCAACCCCATTCTAGCCTACTTAGGTTCATCTTACGGTGGACATGTTTGCCTGAAAAGGAATCTTTGAAATGTTTCATAGTTTTAGAAATATAGTGCTTTCAAATTTGAGACATTTAACATGGGGCTCAATGGAAGCTCTATAGGCACATCAAAAGTCACTTTCACCTAGAAACTCCATTCACACTTTTTATTATTCAGCTTACTGTGGAGACACATGCTGGAACTTTTTTTTATTTTTATGGTTTGTAGTTTATGAGTTATTTAACTTAAACGCCCAATGCATTCTCTATGGCAATAGCACAAACTTTGGCATGCTACTAGTCCTACATACTTACACCTAGCAACCCCATTCTAGCCTACTTAGGTTCATCTTACGGTGGACATGTTTACTTACACCTAGCAACCCCATTCTAGCCTACTTAGGTTCATCTTACGGTGGACATGTTTGCCTGAAAAGGAATCTTTGAAATGTTTCATAGTTTTAGAAATATAGTGCTTTCAAATTTGAGACATTTAACATGGGGCTCAATGGCAGCTCTATAGGCACGTCAAAAGTCACTTTCACCTAGAAACTCCATTCACACTTTTTATTATTCAGCTTACTGTGGAGACACATGCTGGAACTTTTTTTTATTTTTATGGTTTGTAGTTTATGAGTTATTTAACTTAAACGCCCAATGCATTCTCTATGGCAATAGCACAAACTTTGGCATGCTACTAGTCCTACATACTTACACCTAGCAACCCCATTCTAGCCTACTTAGGTTCATCTTACGGTGGACATGTTTGCCTGAAAAGGAATCTTTGAAATGTTTCATAGTTTTAGAAATATAGTGCTTTCAAATTTGAGACATTTAACATGGGGCTCAATGGCAGCTCTATAGGCACGTCAAAAGTCACTTTCACCTAGAAACTCCATTCACACTTTCTATTATTCAGCTTACTGTGGAGACACATGCTGGAACTTTTTTTTATTTTTATGGTTTGTAGTTTATGAGTTATTTAACTTAAACGCCCAATGCATTCTCTATGGCAATAGCACAAACTTTGGCATGCTACTAGTCCTACATACTTACACCTAGCAACCCCATTCTAGCCTACTTAGGTTCATCTTACGGTGGACATGTTTGCCTGAAAAGGAATCTTTGAAATGTTTCATAGTTTTAGAAATATAGTGCTTTCAAATTTGAGACATTTAACATGGGGCTCAATGGCAGCTCTATAGGCACATCAAAAGTCACTTTCACCTAGAAACTCCATTCACACTTTTTATTATTCAGCTTACTGTGGAGACACATGCTGGAACTTATTTTTATTTTTATGGTTTGTAGTTTATGAGTTATTTAACTTAAACGCCCAATGCATTCTCTATGGCAATAGCACAAACTTTGGCATGCTACTAGTCCTACATACTTACACCTAGCAACCCCATTCTAGCCTACTTAGGTTCATCTTACGGTGGACATGTTTGCCTGAAAAGGAATCTTTGAAATGTTTCATAGTTTTAGAAATATAGTGCTTTCAAATTTGAGACATTTAACATGGGGCTCAATGGCAGCTCTATAGGCACGTCAAAAGTCACTTTCACCTAGAAACTCCATTCACACTTTCTATTATTCAGCTTACTGTGGAGACACATGCTGGAACTTTTTTTTATTTTTATGGTTTGTAGTTTATGAGTTATTTAACTTAAACGCCCAATGCATTCTCTATGGCAATAGCACAAACTTTGGCATGCTACTAGTCCTACATACTTACACCTAGCAACCCCATTCTAGCCTACTTAGGTTCATCTTACGGTGGACATGTTTGCCTGAAAAGGAATCTTTGAAATGTTTCATAGTTTTAGAAATATAGTGCTTTCAAATTTACAATGGGGCTCAATGGCAAAAATGATGAAAAACGGCGTGCTATAGTATGCCGTACGATATGGACTATAGCCCATGGTCCAAAATGATGAAAAACGCGGATAAAAAATAATAATCAAAAATTAAAAAAACAATGGGCTATAACCCATCGTTTAAAAAAAATAATAATAATAATCAAATCCTCAAAAATGATGAAAAATGGCGTGCTATAGTATGCCGTACGATATGGGCTATAGCCCATGGTCCAAAATGATGAAAAACGAGGATAAAAAAAACAAAACAAAAAACAAAAAAACAATGGGCTATAACCCATCGTTTTTTTCATTTTTTCATTTTTTTCAAATCCTCAAAAATGATGAAAAACGGTGTGCTATAGTATGCCGTACGATATGGGCTGTAGCCCATGGTCCAAAATGATGAAAAACGAGCATATTTTTTTTTTATCAAAAATTAATAAAAACAATGGGCTATAACCCATCGTTTTTTTTTTTCAAATCCTCAAAAATGATGAAAAATGGCGTGCTATAGTATGCCATACGATATGGGCTATAGCCCATGGTCCAAAATGATGAAAAACGAGGATAATTATTTTTTTCAAAAATTCAAAAAAACAATGGGCTATAACCCATGGTTTTTTTTTTTTTTTCATTTTTTTCAAATCCTCAAAAATGATGAAAAACGGCATGCTACAGTATAGTATGCCGTACGATATGGGCTATAGCCCATATCCTCGCGGTGTATAGCGGTGTATGAGAATGGGTGTTGCGGAGGATGAGAGCATTCCTCTCATCCTCCGCAACACAATGCATTCTCTATGGCAATAGCACAAACTTTGGCATGCTACTAGGCCTACATACTTACACCTAGCAACCCCATTCTAGCCTACTTAGGTTCATCTTACGGTGGACATGTTTGCCTGAAAAGGAATCTTTGAAATGTTTCATAGTTTTAGAAATATAGTGCTTTCAAATTTGAGACATTTAACATGGGGCTCAATGGCAGCTCTATAGGCACGTCAAAAGTCACTTTCACCTAGAAACTCCATTCACAATTTCTATTATTCAGCTTACTGTGGAGACACATGCTGGAACTTTTTTTTATTTTTATGGTTTGTAGTTTATGAGTTATTTAACTTAAACGCCCAATGCATTCTCTATGGCAATAGCACAAACTTTGGCATGCTACTAGTCCTACATACTTACACCTAGCAACCCCATTCTAGCCTACTTAGGTTCATCTTACGGTGGACATGTTTGCCTGAAAAGGAATTTTTGAAATGTTTCATAGTTTTAGAAATATAGTGCTTTCAAATTTGAGACATTTAACATGGGGCTCAATGGCAGCTCTATAGGCACGTCAAAAGTCACTTTCACCTAGAAACTCCATTCACACTTTCTATTATTCAGCTTACTGTGGAGACACATGCTGGAACTTTTTTTTATTTTTATGGTTTGTAGTTTATGAGTTATTTAACTTAAACGCCCAATGCATTCTCTATGGCAATAGCACAAACTTTGGCATGCTACTAGTCCTACATACTTACACCTAGCAACCCCATTCTAGCCTACTTAGGTTCATCTTACGGTGGACATGTTTGCCTGAAAAGGAATCTTTGAAATGTTTCATAGTTTTAGAAATATAGTGCTTTCAAATTTGAGACATTTAACATGGGGCTCAATGGCAGCTCTATAGGCACGTCAAAAGTCACTTTCACCTAGAAACTCCATTCACACTTTCTATTATTCAGCTTACTGTGGAGACACATGCTGGAACTTTTTTTTATTTTTATGGTTTGTAGTTTATGAGTTATTTAACTTAAACGCCCAATGCATTCTCTATGGCAATAGCACAAACTTTGGCATGCTACTAGTCCTACATACTTACACCTAGCAACCCCATTCTAGCCTACTTAGGTTCATCTTACGGTGGACATGTTTGCCTGAAAAGGAATTTTTGAAATGTTTCATAGTTTTAGAAATATAGTGCTTTCAAATTTGAGACATTTAACATGGGGCTCAATGGCAGCTCTATAGGCACGTCAAAAGTCACTTTCACCTAGAAACTCCATTCACACTTTCTATTATTCAGCTTACTGTGGAGACACATGCTGGAACTTTTTTTTATTTTTATGGTTTGTAGTTTATGAGTTATTTAACTTAAACGCCCAATGCATTCTCTATGGCAATAGCACAAACTTTGGCATGCTACTAGGCCTACATACTTACACCTAGCAACCCCATTCTAGCCTACTTAGGTTCATCTTACGGTGGACATGTTTGCCTGAAAAGGAATCTTTGAAATGTTTCATAGTTTTAGAAATATAGTGCTTTCAAATTTGAGACATTTAACATGGGGCTCAATGGCAGCTCTATAGGCACGTCAAAAGTCACTTTCACCTAGAAACTCCATTCACACTTTCTATTATTCAGCTTACTGTGGAGACACATGCTGGAACTTTTTTTTATTTTTATGGTTTGTAGTTTATGAGTTATTTAACTTAAACGCCCAATGCATTCTCTATGGCAATAGCACAAACTTTGGCATGCTACTAGGCCTACATACTTACACCTAGCAACCCCATTCTAGCCTACTTAGGTTCATCTTACGGTGGACATGTTTGCCTGAAAAGGAATCTTTGAAATGTTTCATAGTTTTAGAAATATAGTGCTTTCAAATTTGAGACATTTAACATGGGGCTCAATGGCAGCTCTATAGGCACGTCAAAAGTCACTTTCACCTAGAAACTCCATTCACACTTTCTATTATTCAGCTTACTGTGGAGACACATGCTGGAACTTTTTTTAATTTTTATGGTTTGTAGTTTATGAGTTATTTAACTTAAACGCCCAATGCATTCTCTATGGCAATAGCACAAACTTTGGCATGCTACTAGTCCTACATACTTACACCTAGCAACCCCATTCTAGCCTACTTAGGTTCATCTTACGGTGGACATGTTTGCCTGAAAAGGAATCTTTGAAATGTTTCATAGTTTTAGAAATATAGTGCTTTCAAATTTGAGACATTTAACATGGGGCTCAATGGCAGCTCTATAGGCACGTCAAAAGTCACTTTCACCTAGAAACTCCATTCACACTTTTTATTATTCAGCTTACTGTGGAGACACATGCTGGAACTTATTTTTATTTTTATGGTTTGTAGTTTATGAGTTATTTAACTTAAACGCCCAATGCATTCTCTATGGCAATAGCACAAACTTTGGCATGCTACTAGTCCTACATACTTACACCTAGCAACCCCATTCTAGCCTACTTAGGTTCATCTTACGGTGGACATGTTTGCCTGAAAAGGAATCTTTGAAATGTTTCATAGTTTTAGAAATATAGTGCTTTCAAATTTGAGACATTTAACATGGGGCTCAATGGCAGCTCTATAGGCACGTCAAAAGTCACTTTCACCTAGAAACTCCATTCACACTTTTTATTATTCAGCTTACTGTGGAGACACATGCTGGAACTTTTTTTTATTTTTATGGTTTGTAGTTTATGAGTAATTTAACTTAAACGCCCAATGCATTCTCTATGGCAATAGCACAAACTTTGGCATGCTACTAGTCCTACATACTTACACCTAGCAACCCCATTCTAGCCCACTTAGGTTCATCTTACGGTGTACATGTTTGCCTGAAAAGGAATCTTTGAAATGTTTCATAGTTTTAGAAATATAGTGCTTTCAAATTTACAATGGGGCTCAATGGCAAAAATGATGAAAAACGGCGTGCTATAGTATGCCGTACGATATGGACTATAGCCCATGGTCCAAAATGATGAAAAACGCGGATAAAAAAAAATAATCAAAAATAAAAAAAACAATGGGCTATAACCCATCGTTTTTAAAAAAAAAAAAAAAAAAATCAAATCCTCAAAAATGATGAAAAACGGCGTGCTATAGTATGCCGTACGATATGGGCTATAGCCCATGGTCCAAAATGATGAAAAACGAGGATAAAAAAAAACAAAAAAAAAACAATGGAGCTATAACCCATCGTTTTTTTTCATTTTTTCATTTTTTTCAAATCCTCAAAAATGATGAAAAACGGCGTGCTATAGTATGCCGTACGATATGGGCTATAGCCCATGGTCCAAAATTATGAAAAACGAGCATATTTTTTTTTATCAAAAATTAATAAAAACAATGGGCTATAACCCATCGTTTTTTTTTTTTTTTCGTTTTTTTCAAATCCTCAAAAATGATGAAAAACGGCGTGCTATAGTATGCCGTACGATATGGGCTATAGCCCATGGTCCAAAATGATGAAAAACGAGGATAATTCTTTTTTTCAAAAATTAAAAAAAACAATGGGCTATAACCCATGGTTTTTTTTATTTTTTCATTTTTTTCAAATCCTCAAAAATGATGAAAAACTGCATGCTACAGTATAGTATGCCGTACGATATGGGCTATAGCCCATATCGTCGCGGTGTATAGCGGTGTATGAGAATGGGTGTTGCGGAGGATGAGAGCATTCCTCTCATCCTCCGCAACACAATGCATTCTCTATGGCAATAGCACAAACTTTGGCATGCTACTAGGCCTACATACTTACACCTAGCAACCCCATTCTAGCCTACTTAGGTTCATCTTACGGTGGACATGTTTGCCTGAAAAGGAATCTTTGAAATGTTTCATAGTTTTAGAAATATAGTGCTTTCAAATTTGAGACATTTAACATGGGGCTCAATGGCAGCTCTATAGGCACGTCAAAAGTCACTTTCACCTAGAAACTCCATTCACACTTTCTATTATTCAGCTTACTGTGGAGACACATGCTGGAACTTTTTTTTATTTTTATGGTTTGTAGTTTATGAGTTATTTAACTTAAACGCCCAATGCATTCTCTATGGCAATAGCACAAACTTTGGCATGCTACTAGTCCTACATACTTACACCTAGCAACCCCATTCTAGCCTACTTAGGTTCATCTTACGGTGGACATGTTTGCCTGAAAAGGAATCTTTGAAATGTTTCATAGTTTTAGAAATATAGTGCTTTCAAATTTGAGACATTTAACATGGGGCTCAATGGCAGCTCTATAGGCACGTCAAAAGTCACTTTCACCTAGAAACTCCATTCACACTTTTTATTATTCAGCTTACTGTGGAGACACATGCTGGAACTTTTTTTTATTTTTATGGTTTGTAGTTTATGAGTTATTTAACTTAAACGCCCAATGCATTCTCTATGGCAATAGCACAAACTTTGGCATGCTACTAGTCCTACATACTTACACCTAGCAACCCCATTCTAGCCTACTTAGGTTCATCTTACGGTGGACATGTTTGCCTGAAAAGGAATCTTTGAAATGTTTCATAGTTTTAGAAATATAGTGCTTTCAAATTTGAGACATTTAACATGGGGCTCAATGGCAGCTCTATAGGCACGTCAAAAGTCACTTTCACCTAGAAACTCCATTCACACTTTCTATTATTCAGCTTACTGTGGAGACACATGCTGGAACTTTTTTTTATTTTTATGGTTTGTAGTTTATGAGTTATTTAACTTAAACGCCCAATGCATTCTCTATGGCAATAGCACAAACTTTGGCATGCTACTAGTCCTACATACTTACACCTAGCAACCCCATTCTAGCCTACTTAGGTTCATCTTACGGTGGACATGTTTGCCTGAAAAGGAATCTTTGAAATGTTTCATAGTTTTAGAAATATAGTGCTTTCAAATTTGAGACATTTAACATGGGGCTCAATGGCAGCTCTATAGGCACATCAAAAGTCACTTTCACCTAGAAACTCCATTCACACTTTTTATTATTCAGCTTACTGTGGAGACACATGCTGGAACTTTTTTTTATTTTTATGGTTTGTAGTTTATGAGTTATTTAACTTAAACGCCCAATGCATTCTCTATGGCAATAGCACAAACTTTGGCATGCTACTAGTCCTACATACTTACACCTAGCAACCCCATTCTAGCCTACTTAGGTTCATCTTACGGTGGACATGTTTGCCTGAAAAGGAATCTTTGAAATGTTTCATAGTTTTAGAAATATAGTGCTTTCAAATTTGAGACATTTAACATGGGGCTCAATGGCAGCTCTATAGGCACGTCAAAAGTCACTTTCACCTAGAAACTCCATTCACACTTTTTATTATTCAGCTTACTGTGGAGACACATGCTGGAACTTATTTTTATTTTTATGGTTTGTAGTTTATGAGTTATTTAACTTAAACGCCCAATGCATTCTCTATGGCAATAGCACAAACTTTGGCATGCTACTAGTCCTACATACTTACACCTAGCAACCCCATTCTAGCCTACTTAGGTTCATCTTACGGTGGACATGTTTGCCTGAAAAGGAATCTTTGAAATGTTTCATAGTTTTAGAAATATAGTGCTTTCAAATTTGAGACATTTAACATGGGGCTCAATGGCAGCTCTATAGGCACGTCAAAAGTCACTTTCACCTAGAAACTCCATTCACACTTTCTATTATTCAGCTTACTGTGGAGACACATGCTGGAACTTTTTTTTATTTTTATGGTTTGTAGTTTATGAGTTATTTAACTTAAACGCCCAATGCATTCTCTATGGCAATAGCACAAACTTTGGCATGCTACTAGTCCTACATACTTACACCTAGCAACCCCATTCTAGCCTACTTAGGTTCATCTTACGGTGGACATGTTTGCCTGAAAAGGAATCTTTGAAATGTTTCATAGTTTTAGAAATATAGTGCTTTCAAATTTGAGACATTTAACATGGGGCTCAATGGCAGCTCTATAGGCACGTCAAAAGTCACTTTCACCTAGAAACTCCATTCACACTTTCTATTATTCAGCTTACTGTGGAGACACATGCTGGAACTTTTTTTTATTTTTATGGTTTGTAGTTTATGAGTTATTTAACTTAAACGCCCAATGCATTCTCTATGGCAATAGCACAAACTTTGGCATGCTACTAGTCCTACATACTTACACCTAGCAACCCCATTCTAGCCTACTTAGGTTCATCTTACGGTGGACATGTTTGCCTGAAAAGGAATCTTTGAAATGTTTCATAGTTTTAGAAATATAGTGCTTTCAAATTTGAGACATTTAACATGGGGCTCAATGGCAGCTCTATAGGCACGTCAAAAGTCACTTTCACCTAGAAACTCCATTCACACTTTTTATTATTCAGCTTACTGTGGAGACACATGCTGGAACTTATTTTTATTTTTATGGTTTGTAGTTTATGAGTTATTTAACTTAAACGCCCAATGCATTCTCTATGGCAATAGCACAAACTTTGGCATGCTACTAGTCCTACATACTTACACCTAGCAACCCCATTCTAGCCTACTTAGGTTCATCTTACGGTGGACATGTTTGCCTGAAAAGGAATCTTTGAAATGTTTCATAGTTTTAGAAATATAGTGCTTTCAAATTTGAGACATTTAACATGGGGCTCAATGGCAGCTCTATAGGCACGTCAAAAGTCACTTTCACCTAGAAACTCCATTCACACTTTCTATTATTCAGCTTACTGTGGAGACACATGCTGGAACTTTTTTTTATTTTTATGGTTTGTAGTTTATGAGTTATTTAACTTAAACGCCCAATGCATTCTCTATGGCAATAGCACAAACTTTGGCATGCTACTAGTCCTACATACTTACACCTAGCAACCCCATTCTAGCCTACTTAGGTTCATCTTACGGTGGACATGTTTGCCTGAAAAGGAATCTTTGAAATGTTTCATAGTTTTAGAAATATAGTGCTTTCAAATTTACAATGGGGCTCAATGGCAAAAATGATGAAAAACGGCGTGCTATAGTATGCCGTACGATATGGACTATAGCCCATGGTCCAAAATGATGAAAAACGCGGATAAAAAATAATAATCAAAAATTAAAAAAACAATGGGCTATAACCCATCGTTTAAAAAAAATAATAATAATAATCAAATCCTCAAAAATGATGAAAAATGGCGTGCTATAGTATGCCGTACGATATGGGCTATAGCCCATGGTCCAAAATGATGAAAAACGAGGATAAAAAAAACAAAACAAAAAACAAAAAAACAATGGGCTATAACCCATCGTTTTTTTCATTTTTTCATTTTTTTCAAATCCTCAAAAATGATGAAAAACGGTGTGCTATAGTATGCCGTACGATATGGGCTATAGCCCATGGTCCAAAATGATGAAAAACGAGCATATTTTTTTTTTATCAAAAATTAATAAAAACAATGGGCTATAACCCATCGTTTTTTTTTTTCAAATCCTCAAAAATGATGAAAAATGGCGTGCTATAGTATGCCATACGATATGGGCTATAGCCCATGGTCCAAAATGATGAAAAACGAGGATAATTATTTTTTTCAAAAATTCAAAAAAACAATGGGCTATAACCCATGGTTTTTTTTTTTTTTTCATTTTTTTCAAATCCTCAAAAATGATGAAAAACGGCATGCTACAGTATAGTATGCCGTACGATATGGGCTATAGCCCATATCCTCGCGGTGTATAGCGGTGTATGAGAATGGGTGTTGCGGAGGATGAGAGCATTCCTCTCATCCTCCGCAACACAATGCATTCTCTATGGCAATAGCACAAACTTTGGCATGCTACTAGGCCTACATACTTACACCTAGCAACCCCATTCTAGCCTACTTAGGTTCATCTTACGGTGGACATGTTTGCCTGAAAAGGAATCTTTGAAATGTTTCATAGTTTTAGAAATATAGTGCTTTCAAATTTGAGACATTTAACATGGGGCTCAATGGCAGCTCTATAGGCACGTCAAAAGTCACTTTCACCTAGAAACTCCATTCACACTTTCTATTATTCAGCTTACTGTGGAGACACATGCTGGAACTTTTTTTTATTTTTATGGTTTGTAGTTTATGAGTTATTTAACTTAAACGCCCAATGCATTCTCTATGGCAATAGCACAAACTTTGGCATGCTACTAGTCCTACATACTTACACCTAGCAACCCCATTCTAGCCTACTTAGGTTCATCTTACGGTGGACATGTTTGCCTGAAAAGGAATTTTTGAAATGTTTCATAGTTTTAGAAATATAGTGCTTTCAAATTTGAGACATTTAACATGGGGCTCAATGGCAGCTCTATAGGCACGTCAAAAGTCACTTTCACCTAGAAACTCCATTCACACTTTCTATTATTCAGCTTACTGTGGAGACACATGCTGGAACTTTTTTTTATTTTTATGGTTTGTAGTTTATGAGTTATTTAACTTAAACGCCCAATGCATTCTCTATGGCAATAGCACAAACTTTGGCATGCTACTAGTCCTACATACTTACACCTAGCAACCCCATTCTAGCCTACTTAGGTTCATCTTACGGTGGACATGTTTGCCTGAAAAGGAATCTTTGAAATGTTTCATAGTTTTAGAAATATAGTGCTTTCAAATTTGAGACATTTAACATGGGGCTCAATGGCAGCTCTATAGGCACGTCAAAAGTCACTTTCACCTAGAAACTCCATTCACACTTTCTATTATTCAGCTTACTGTGGAGACACATGCTGGAACTTTTTTTTATTTTTATGGTTTGTAGTTTATGAGTTATTTAACTTAAACGCCCAATGCATTCTCTATGGCAATAGCACAAACTTTGGCATGCTACTAGTCCTACATACTTACACCTAGCAACCCCATTCTAGCCTACTTAGGTTCATCTTACGGTGGACATGTTTGCCTGAAAAGGAATTTTTGAAATGTTTCATAGTTTTAGAAATATAGTGCTTTCAAATTTGAGACATTTAACATGGGGCTCAATGGCAGCTCTATAGGCACGTCAAAAGTCACTTTCACCTAGAAACTCCATTCACACTTTCTATTATTCAGCTTACTGTGGAGACACATGCTGGAACTTTTTTTTATTTTTATGGTTTGTAGTTTATGAGTTATTTAACTTAAACGCCCAATGCATTCTCTATGGCAATAGCACAAACTTTGGCATGCTACTAGGCCTACATACTTACACCTAGCAACCCCATTCTAGCCTACTTAGGTTCATCTTACGGTGGACATGTTTGCCTGAAAAGGAATCTTTGAAATGTTTCATAGTTTTAGAAATATAGTGCTTTCAAATTTGAGACATTTAACATGGGGCTCAATGGCAGCTCTATAGGCACGTCAAAAGTCACTTTCACCTAGAAACTCCATTCACACTTTCTATTATTCAGCTTACTGTGGAGACACATGCTGGAACTTTTTTTTATTTTTATGGTTTGTAGTTTATGAGTTATTTAACTTAAACGCCCAATGCATTCTCTATGGCAATAGCACAAACTTTGGCATGCTACTAGGCCTACATACTTACACCTAGCAACCCCATTCTAGCCTACTTAGGTTCATCTTACGGTGGACATGTTTGCCTGAAAAGGAATCTTTGAAATGTTTCATAGTTTTAGAAATATAGTGCTTTCAAATTTGAGACATTTAACATGGGGCTCAATGGCAGCTCTATAGGCACGTCAAAAGTCACTTTCACCTAGAAACTCCATTCACACTTTCTATTATTCAGCTTACTGTGGAGACACATGCTGGAACTTTTTTTTATTTTTATGGTTTGTAGTTTATGAGTTATTTAACTTAAACGCCCAATGCATTCTCTATGGCAATAGCACAAACTTTGGCATGCTACTAGGCCTACATACTTACACCTAGCAACCCCATTCTAGCCTACTTAGGTTCATCTTACGGTGGACATGTTTGCCTGAAAAGGAATCTTTGAAATGTTTCATAGTTTTAGAAATATAGTGCTTTCAAATTTGAGACATTTAACATGGGGCTCAATGGCAGCTCTATAGGCACGTCAAAAGTCACTTTCACCTAGAAACTCCATTCACACTTTCTATTATTCAGCTTACTGTGGAGACACATGCTGGAACTTTTTTTTATTTTTATGGTTTGTAGTTTATGAGTTATTTAACTTAAACGCCCAATGCATTCTCTATGGCAATAGCACAAACTTTGGCATGCTACTAGTCCTACATACTTACACCTAGCAACCCCATTCTAGCCTACTTAGGTTCATCTTACGGTGGACATGTTTGCCTGAAAAGGAATCTTTGAAATGTTTCATAGTTTTAGAAATATAGTGCTTTCAAATTTGAGACATTTAACATGGGGCTCAATGGCAGCTCTATAGGCACATCAAAAGTCACTTTCACCTAGAAACTCCATTCACACTTTTTATTATTCAGCTTACTGTGGAGACACATGCTGGAACTTTTTTTTATTTTTATGGTTTGTAGTTTATGAGTTATTTAACTTAAACGCCCAATGCATTCTCTATGGCAATAGCACAAACTTTGGCATGCTACTAGTCCTACATACTTACACCTAGCAACCCCATTCTAGCCTACTTAGGTTCATCTTACGGTGGACATGTTTGCCTGAAAAGGAATTTTTGAAATGTTTCATAGTTTTAGAAATATAGTGCTTTCAAATTTGAGACATTTAACATGGGGCTCAATGGCAGCTCTATAGGCACGTCAAAAGTCACTTTCACCTAGAAACTCCATTCACACTTTCTATTATTCAGCTTACTGTGGAGACACATGCTGGAACTTTTTTTTATTTTTATGGTTTGTAGTTTATGAGTTATTTAACTTAAACGCCCAATGCATTCTCTATGGCAATAGCACAAACTTTGGCATGCTACTAGTCCTACATACTTACACCTAGCAACCCCATTCTAGCCTACTTAGGTTCATCTTACGGTGGACATGTTTGCCTGAAAAGGAATCTTTGAAATGTTTCATAGTTTTAGAAATATAGTGCTTTCAAATTTGAGACATTTAACATGGGGCTCAATGGCAGCTCTATAGGCACGTCAAAAGTCACTTTCACCTAGAAACTCCATTCACACTTTCTATTATTCAGCTTACTGTGGAGACACATGCTGGAACTTATTTTTATTTTTATGGTTTGTAGTTTATGAGTTATTTAACTTAAACGCCCAATGCATTCTCTATGGCAATAGCACAAACTTTGGCATGCTACTAGTCCTACATACTTACACCTAGCAACCCCATTCTAGCCTACTTAGGTTCATCTTACGGTGGACATGTTTGCCTGAAAAGGAATTTTTGAAATGTTTCATAGTTTTAGAAATATAGTGCTTTCAAATTTGAGACATTTAACATGGGGCTCAATGGCAGCTCTATAGGCACGTCAAAAGTCACTTTCACCTAGAAACTCCATTCACACTTTCTATTATTCAGCTTACTGTGGAGACACATGCTGGAACTTTTTTTTATTTTTATGGTTTGTAGTTTATGAGTTATTTAACTTAAACGCCCAATGCATTCTCTATGGCAATAGCACAAACTTTGGCATGCTACTAGGCCTACATACTTACACCTAGCAACCCCATTCTAGCCTACTTAGGTTCATCTTACGGTGGACATGTTTGCCTGAAAAGGAATCTTTGAAATGTTTCATAGTTTTAGAAATATAGTGCTGTCAAATTTGAGACATTTAACATGGGGCTCAATGGCAGCTCTATAGGCACGTCAAAAGTCACTTTCACCTAGAAACTCCATTCACACTTTCTATTATTCAGCTTACTGTGGAGACACATGCTGGAACTTTTTTTTATTTTTATGGTTTGTAGTTTATGAGTTATTTAACTTAAACGCCCAATGCATTCTCTATGGCAATAGCACAAACTTTGGCATGCTACTAGGCCTACATACTTACACCTAGCAACCCCATTCTAGCCTACTTAGGTTCATCTTACGGTGGACATGTTTGCCTGAAAAGGAATCTTTGAAATGTTTCATAGTTTTAGAAATATAGTGCTTTCAAATTTGAGACATTTAACATGGGGCTCAATGGCAGCTCTATAGGCACGTCAAAAGTCACTTTCACCTAGAAACTCCATTCACACTTTCTATTATTCAGCTTACTGTGGAGACACATGCTGGAACTTTTTTTTATTTTTATGGTTTGTAGTTTATGAGTTATTTAACTTAAACGCCCAATGCATTCTCTATGGCAATAGCACAAACTTTGGCATGCAACTAGTCCTACATACTTACACCTAGCAACCCCATTCTAGCCTACTTAGGTTCATCTTACGGTGGACATGTTTGCCTGAAAAGGAATCTTTGAAATGTTTCATAGTTTTAGAAATATAGTACTTTCAAATTTGAGACATTTAACATGGGGCTCAATGGCAGCTCTATAGGCACATCAAAAGTCACTTTCACCTAGAAACTCCATTCACACTTTTTATTATTCAGCTTACTGTGGAGACACATGCTGGAACTTTTTTTTATTTTTATGGTTTGTAGTTTATGAGTTATTTAACTTAAACGCCCAATGCATTCTCTATGGCAATAGCACAAACTTTGGCATGCTACTAGTCCTACATACTTACACCTAGCAACCCCATTCTAGCCTACTTAGGTTCATCTTACGGTGGACATGTTTGCCTGAAAAGGAATCTTTGAAATGTTTCATAGTTTTAGAAATATAGTGCTTTCAAATTTGAGACATTTAACATGGGGCTCAATGGCAGCTCTATAGGCACGTCAAAAGTCACTTTCACCTAGAAACTCCATTCACACTTTTTATTATTCAGCTTACTGTGGAGACACATGCTGGAACTTATTTTTATTTTTATGGTTTGTAGTTTATGAGTTATTTAACTTAAACGCCCAATGCATTCTCTATGGCAATAGCACAAACTTTGGCATGCTACTAGTCCTACATACTTACACCTAGCAACCCCATTCTAGCCTACTTAGGTTCATCTTACGGTGGACATGTTTGCCTGAAAAGGAATCTTTGAAATGTTTCATAGTTTTAGAAATATAGTGCTTTCAAATTTGAGACATTTAACATGGGGCTCAATGGCAGCTCTATAGGCACGTCAAAAGTCACTTTCACCTAGAAACTCCATTCACACTTTCTATTATTCAGCTTACTGTGGAGACACATGCTGGAACTTTTTTTTATTTTTATGGTTTGTAGTTTATGAGTTATTTAACTTAAACGCCCAATGCATTCTCTATGGCAATAGCACAAACTTTGGCATGCTACTAGTCCTACATACTTACACCTAGCAACCCCATTCTAGCCTACTTAGGTTCATCTTACGGTGGACATGTTTGCCTGAAAAGGAATCTTTGAAATGTTTCATAGTTTTAGAAATATAGTGCTTTCAAATTTACAATGGGGCTCAATGGCAAAAATGATGAAAAACGGCGTGCTATAGTATGCCGTACGATATGGACTATAGCCCATGGTCCAAAATGATGAAAAACGCGGATAAAAAATAATAATCAAAAATTAAAAAAACAATGGGCTATAACCCATCGTTTAAAAAAAATAATAATAATAATCAAATCCTCAAAAATGATGAAAAATGGCGTGCTATAGTATGCCGTACGATATGGGCTATAGCCCATGGTCCAAAATGATGAAAAACGAGGATAAAAAAAACAAAACAAAAAACAAAAAAACAATGGGCTATAACCCATCGTTTTTTTCATTTTTTCATTTTTTTCAAATCCTCAAAAATGATGAAAAACGGTGTGCTATAGTATGCCGTACGATATGGGCTATAGCCCATGGTCCAAAATGATGAAAAACGAGCATATTTTTTTTTTATCAAAAATTAATAAAAACAATGGGCTATAACCCATCGTTTTTTTTTTTCAAATCCTCAAAAATGATGAAAAATGGCGTGCTATAGTATGCCATACGATATGGGCTATAGCCCATGGTCCAAAATGATGAAAAACGAGGATAATTATTTTTTTCAAAAATTCAAAAAAACAATGGGCTATAACCCATGGTTTTTTTTTTTTTTTCATTTTTTTCAAATCCTCAAAAATGATGAAAAACGGCATGCTACAGTATAGTATGCCGTACGATATGGGCTATAGCCCATATCCTCGCGGTGTATAGCGGTGTATGAGAATGGGTGTTGCGGAGGATGAGAGCATTCCTCTCATCCTCCGCAACACAATGCATTCTCTATGGCAATAGCACAAACTTTGGCATGCTACTAGGCCTACATACTTACACCTAGCAACCCCATTCTAGCCTACTTAGGTTCATCTTACGGTGGACATGTTTGCCTGAAAAGGAATCTTTGAAATGTTTCATAGTTTTAGAAATATAGTGCTTTCAAATTTGAGACATTTAACATGGGGCTCAATGGCAGCTCTATAGGCACGTCAAAAGTCACTTTCACCTAGAAACTCCATTCACACTTTCTATTATTCAGCTTACTGTGGAGACACATGCTGGAACTTTTTTTTATTTTTATGGTTTGTAGTTTATGAGTTATTTAACTTAAACGCCCAATGCATTCTCTATGGCAATAGCACAAACTTTGGCATGCTACTAGTCCTACATACTTACACCTAGCAACCCCATTCTAGCCTACTTAGGTTCATCTTACGGTGGACATGTTTGCCTGAAAAGGAATCTTTGAAATGTTTCATAGTTTTAGAAATATAGTGCTTTCAAATTTACAATGGGGCTCAATGGCAAAAATGATGAAAAACGGCGTGCTATAGTATGCCGTACGATATGGACTATAGCCCATGGTCCAAAATGATGAAAAACGCGGATAAAAAATAATAATCAAAAATTAAAAAAACAATGGGCTATAACCCATCGTTTTTTAAATTAAAAAAAAAAATCAAATCCTCAAAAATGATGAAAAATGGCGTGCTATAGTATGCCGTACGATATGGGCTATAGCCCATGGTCCAAAATGATGAAAAACGAGGATAAAAAAAACAAAACAAAAAACAAAAAAACAATGGGCTATAACCCATCGTTTTTTTTATTTTTTCATTATTTTCAAATCCTCAAAAATGATGAAAAACGGCGTGCTATAGTATGCCGTACGATATGGGCTATAGCCCATGGTCCAAAATGATGAAAAACGAGCATATTTTTTTTTATCAAAAATTAATAAAAACAATGGGCTATAACCCATCGTTTTTTTTTTTCAAATCCTCAAAAATGATGAAAAATGGCGTGCTATAGTATGCCGTACGATATGGGCTATAGCCCATGGTCCAAAATGATGAAAAACGAGGATAATTATTTTTTTCAAAAATTCAAAAAAACAATGGGCTATAACCCATGTTTTTTTTTTTTTTTTCATTTTTTTCAAATCCTCAAAAATGATGAAAAACGGCATGCTACAGTATAGTATGCCGTACGATATGGGCTATAGCCCATATCCTCGCGGTGTATAGCGGTGTATGAGAATGGGTGTTGCGGAGGATGAGAGCATTCCTCTCATCCTCCGCAACACAATGCATTCTCTATGGCAATAGCACAAACTTTGGCATGCTACTAGGCCTACATACTTACACCTAGCAACCCCATTCTAGCCTACTTAGGTTCATCTTACGGTGGACATGTTTGCCTGAAAAGGAATCTTTGAAATGTTTCATAGTTTTAGAAATATAGTGCTTTCAAATTTGAGACATTTAACATGGGGCTCAATGGCAGCTCTATAGGCACGTCAAAAGTCACTTTCACCTAGAAACTCCATTCACACTTTCTATTATTCAGCTTACTGTGGAGACACATGCTGGAACTTTTTTTTATTTTTATGGTTTGTAGTTTATGAGTTATTTAACTTAAACGCCCAATGCATTCTCTATGGCAATAGCACAAACTTTGGCATGCTACTAGTCCTACATACTTACACCTAGCAACCCCATTCTAGCCTACTTAGGTTCATCTTACGGTGGACATGTTTGCCTGAAAAGGAATCTTTGAAATGTTTCATAGTTTTAGAAATATAGTGCTTTCAAATTTACAATGGGGCTCAATGGCAAAAATGATGAAAAACGGCGTGCTATAGTATGCCGTACGATATGGACTATAGCCCATGGTCCAAAATGATGAAAAACGCGGATAAAAAATAATAATCAAAAATTAAAAAAACAATGGGCTATAACCCATCGTTTTTTAAATTAAAAAAAAAAATCAAATCCTCAAAAATGATGAAAAATGGCGTGCTATAGTATGCCGTACGATATGGGCTATAGCCCATGGTCCAAAATGATGAAAAACGAGGATAAAAAAAACAAAACAAAAAACAAAAAAACAATGGGCTATAACCCATCGTTTTTTTCATTTTTTCATTTTTTTCAAATCCTCAAAAATGATGAAAAACGGCGTGCTATAGTATGCCGTACGATATGGGCTATAGCCCATGGTCCAAAATGATGAAAAACGAGCATATTTTTTTTTTATCAAAAATTAATAAAAACAATGGGCTATAACCCATCGTTTTTTTTTTTCAAATCCTCAAAAATGATGAAAAATGGCGTGCTATAGTATGCCGTACGATATGGGCTATAGCCCATGGTCCAAAATGATGAAAAACGAGGATAATTATTTTTTTCAAAAATTCAAAAAAACAATGGGCTATAACCCATGGTTTTTTTTATTTTTTCATTTTTTTCAAATCCTCAAAAATGATGAAAAACGGCATGCTACAGTATAGTATGCCGTACGATATGGGCTATAGCCCATATCCTCGCGGTGTATAGCGGTGTATGAGAATGGGTGTTGCGGAGGATGAGAGCATTCCTCTCATCCTCCGCAACACAATGCATTCTCTATGGCAATAGCACAAACTTTGGCATGCTACTAGGCCTACATACTTACACCTAGCAACCCCATTCTAGCCTACTTAGGTTCATCTTACGGTGGACATGTTTGCCTGAAAAGGAATCTTTGAAATGTTTCATAGTTTTAGAAATATAGTGCTTTCAAATTTGAGACATTTAACATGGGGCTCAATGGCAGCTCTATAGGCACGTCAAAAGTCACTTTCACCTAGAAACTCCATTCACACTTTCTATTATTCAGCTTACTGTGGAGACACATGCTGGAACTTTTATTTATTTTTATGGTTTGTAGTTTATGAGTTATTTAACTTAAACGCCCAATGCATTCTCTATGGCAATAGCACAAACTTTGGCATGCTACTAGTCCTACATACTTACACCTAGCAACCCCATTCTAGCCTACTTAGGTTCATCTTACGGTGGACATGTTTGCCTGAAAAGGAATTTTTGAAATGTTTCATAGTTTTAGAAATATAGTGCTTTCAAATTTGAGACATTTAACATGGGGCTCAATGGCAGCTCTATAGGCACGTCAAAAGTCACTTTCACCTAGAAACTCCATTCACACTTTCTATTATTCAGCTTACTGTGGAGACACATGCTGGAACTTTTTTTTATTTTTATGGTTTGTAGTTTATGAGTTATTTAACTTAAACGCCCAATGCATTCTCTATGGCAATAGCACAAACTTTGGCATGCTACTAGTCCTACATACTTACACCTAGCAACCCCATTCTAGCCTACTTAGGTTCATCTTACGGTGGACATGTTTGCCTGAAAAGGAATCTTTGAAATGTTTCATAGTTTTAGAAATATAGTGCTTTCAAATTTGAGACATTTAACATGGGGCTCAATGGCAGCTCTATAGGCACGTCAAAAGTCACTTTCACCTAGAAACTCCATTCACACTTTCTATTATTCAGCTTACTGTGGAGACACATGCTGGAACTTTTTTTTATTTTTATGGTTTGTAGTTTATGAGTTATTTAACTTAAACGCCCAATGCATTCTCTATGGCAATAGCACAAACTTTGGCATGCTACTAGTCCTACATACTTACACCTAGCAACCCCATTCTAGCCTACTTAGGTTCATCTTAAGGTGGACATGTTTGCCTGAAAAGGAATTTTTGAAATGTTTCATAGTTTTAGAAATATAGTGCTTTCAAATTTGAGACATTTAACATGGGGCTCAATGGCAGCTCTATAGGCACGTCAAAAGTCACTTTCACCTAGAAACTCCATTCACACTTTCTATTATTCAGCTTACTGTGGAGACACATGCTGGAACTTTTTTTTATTTTTATGGTTTGTAGTTTATGAGTTATTTAACTTAAACGCCCAATGCATTCTCTATGGCAATAGCACAAACTTTGGCATGCTACTAGTCCTACATACTTACACCTAGCAACCCCATTCTAGCCTACTTAGGTTCATCTTACGGTGGACATGTTTGCCTGAAAAGGAATCTTTGAAATGTTTCATAGTTTTAGAAATATAGTGCTTTCAAATTTGAGACATTTAACATGGGGCTCAATGGCAGCTCTATAGGCACGTCAAAAGTCACTTTCACCTAGAAACTCCATTCACACTTTCTATTATTCAGCTTACTGTGGAGACACATGCTGGAACTTTTTTTTATTTTTATGGTTTGTAGTTTATGAGTTATTTAACTTAAACGCCCAATGCATTCTCTATGGCAATAGCACAAACTTTGGCATGCTACTAGTCCTACATACTTACACCTAGCAACCCCATTCTAGCCTACTTAGGTTCATCTTACGGTGGACATGTTTGCCTGAAAAGGAATCTTTGAAATGTTTCATAGTTTTAGAAATATAGTGCTTTCAAATTTACAATGGGGCTCAATGGCAAAAATGATGAAAAACGGCGTGCTATAGTATGCCGTACGATATGGACTATAGCCCATGGTCCAAAATGATGAAAAACGCGGATAAAAAATAATAATCAAAAATTAAAAAAACAATGGGCTATAACCCATCGTTTTTTAAATTAAAAAAAAAAATCAAATCCTCAAAAATGATGAAAAATGGCGTGCTATAGTATGCCGTACGATATGGGCTATAGCCCATGGTCCAAAATGATGAAAAACGAGGATAAAAAAAACAAAACAAAAAACAAAAAAACAATGGGCTATAACCCATCGTTTTTTTTATTTTTTCATTATTTTCAAATCCTCAAAAATGATGAAAAACGGCGTGCTATAGTATGCCGTACGATATGGGCTATAGCCCATGGTCCAAAATGATGAAAAACGAGCATATTTTTTTTTAATCAAAAATTAATAAAAACAATGGGCTATAACCCATCGTTTTTTTTTTTCAAATCCTCAAAAATGATGAAAAATGGCGTGCTATAGTATGCCGTACGATATGGGCTATAGCCCATGGTCCAAAATGATGAAAAACGAGGATAATTATTTTTTTCAAAAATTCAAAAAAACAATGGGCTATAACCCATGTTTTTTTTTTTTTTTTCATTTTTTTCAAATCCTCAAAAATGATGAAAAACGGCATGCTACAGTATAGTATGCCGTACGATATGGGCTATAGCCCATATCCTCGCGGTGTATAGCGGTGTATGAGAATGGGTGTTGCGGAGGATGAGAGCATTCCTCTCATCCTCCGCAACACAATGCATTCTCTATGGCAATAGCACAAACTTTGGCATGCTACTAGGCCTACATACTTACACCTAGCAACCCCATTCTAGCCTACTTAGGTTCATCTTACGGTGGACATGTTTGCCTGAAAAGGAATCTTTGAAATGTTTCATAGTTTTAGAAATATAGTGCTTTCAAATTTGAGACATTTAACATGGGGCTCAATGGCAGCTCTATAGGCACGTCAAAAGTCACTTTCACCTAGAAACTCCATTCACACTTTCTATTATTCAGCTTACTGTGGAGACACATGCTGGAACTTTTTTTTATTTTTATGGTTTGTAGTTTATGAGTTATTTAACTTAAACGCCCAATGCATTCTCTATGGCAATAGCACAAACTTTGGCATGCTACTAGTCCTACATACTTACACCTAGCAACCCCATTCTAGCCTACTTAGGTTCATCTTACGGTGGACATGTTTGCCTGAAAAGGAATTTTTGAAATGTTTCATAGTTTTAGAAATATAGTGCTTTCAAATTTGAGACATTTAACATGGGGCTCAATGGCAGCTCTATAGGCACGTCAAAAGTCACTTTCACCTAGAAACTCCATTCACACTTTCTATTATTCAGCTTACTGTGGAGACACATGCTGGAACTTTTTTTTATTTTTATGGTTTGTAGTTTATGAGTTATTTAACTTAAACGCCCAATGCATTCTCTATGGCAATAGCACAAACTTTGGCATGCTACTAGTCCTACATACTTACACCTAGCAACCCCATTCTAGCCTACTTAGGTTCATCTTACGGTGGACATGTTTGCCTGAAAAGGAATCTTTGAAATGTTTCATAGTTTTAGAAATATAGTGCTTTCAAATTTGAGACATTTAACATGGGGCTCAATGGCAGCTCTATAGGCACGTCAAAAGTCACTTTCACCTAGAAACTCCATTCACACTTTCTATTATTCAGCTTACTGTGGAGACACATGCTGGAACTTTTTTTTATTTTTATGGTTTGTAGTTTATGAGTTATTTAACTTAAACGCCCAATGCATTCTCTATGGCAATAGCACAAACTTTGGCATGCTACTAGTCCTACATACTTACACCTAGCAACCCCATTCTAGCCTACTTAGGTTCATCTTACGGTGGACATGTTTGCCTGAAAAGGAATTTTTGAAATGTTTCATAGTTTTAGAAATATAGTGCTTTCAAATTTGAGACATTTAACATGGGGCTCAATGGCAGCTCTATAGGCACGTCAAAAGTCACTTTCACCTAGAAACTCCATTCACACTTTCTATTATTCAGCTTACTGTGGAGACACATGCTGGAACTTTTTTTTATTTTTATGGTTTGTAGTTTATGAGTTATTTAACTTAAACGCCCAATGCATTCTCTATGGCAATAGCACAAACTTTGGCATGCTACTAGTCCTACATACTTACACCTAGCAACCCCATTCTAGCCTACTTAGGTTCATCTTACGGTGGACATGTTTGCCTGAAAAGGAATCTTTGAAATGTTTCATAGTTTTAGAAATATAGTGCTTTCAAATGTGAGACATTTAACATGGGGCTCAATGGCAGCTCTATAGGCACGTCAAAAGTCACTTTCACCTAGAAACTCCATTCACACTTTCTATTATTCAGCTTACTGTGGAGACACATGCTGGAACTTTTTTTTATTTTTATGGTTTGTAGTTTATGAGTTATTTAACTTAAACGCCCAATGCATTCTCTATGGCAATAGCACAAACTTTGGCATGCTACTAGTCCTACATACTTACACCTAGCAACCCCATTCTAGCCTACTTAGGTTCATCTTACGGTGGACATGTTTGCCTGAAAAGGAATCTTTGAAATGTTTCATAGTTTTAGAAATATAGTGCTTTCAAATTTGAGACATTTAACATGGGGCTCAATGGCAGCTCTATAGGCACGTCAAAAGTCACTTTCACCTAGAAACTCCATTCACACTTTCTATTATTCAGCTTACTGTGGAGACACATGCTGGAACTTTTTTTTATTTTTATGGTTTGTAGTTTATGAGTTATTTAACTTAAACGCCCAATGCATTCTCTATGGCAATAGCACAAACTTTGGCATGCTACTAGTCCTACATACTTACACCTAGCAACCCCATTCTAGCCTACTTAGGTTCATCTTACGGTGGACATGTTTGCCTGAAAAGGAATCTTTGAAATGTTTCATAGTTTTAGAAATATAGTGCTTTCAAATTTACAATGGGGCTCAATGGCAAAAATGATGAAAAACGGCGTGCTATAGTATGCCGTACGATATGGACTATAGCCCATGGTCCAAAATGATGAAAAACGCGGATAAAAAATAATAATCAAAAATTAAAAAAACAATGGGCTATAACCCATCGTTTTTTAAATTAAAAAAAAAAATCAAATCCTCAAAAATGATGAAAAATGGCGTGCTATAGTATGCCGTACGATATGGGCTATAGCCCATGGTCCAAAATGATGAAAAACGAGGATAAAAAAAACAAAACAAAAAACAAAAAAACAATGGGCTATAACCCATCGTTTTTTTCATTTTTTCATTTTTTTCAAATCCTCAAAAATGATGAAAAACGGCGTGCTATAGTATGCCGTACGATATGGGCTATAGCCCATGGTCCAAAATGATGAAAAACGAGCATATTTTTTTTTTATCAAAAATTAATAAAAACAATGGGCTATAACCCATCGTTTTTTTTTTTCAAATCCTCAAAAATGATGAAAAATGGCGTGCTATAGTATGCCGTACGATATGGGCTATAGCCCATGGTCCAAAATGATGAAAAACGAGGATAATTATTTTTTTCAAAAATTCAAAAAAACAATGGGCTATAACCCATGTTTTTTTTTTTTTTTTTCATTTTTTTCAAATCCTCAAAAATGATGAAAAACGGCATGCTACAGTATAGTATGCCGTACGATATGGGCTATAGCCCATATCCTCGCGGTGTATAGCGGTGTATGAGAATGGGTGTTGCGGAGGATGAGAGCATTCCTCTCATCCTCCGCAACACAATGCATTCTCTATGGCAATAGCACAAACTTTGGCATGCTACTAGGCCTACATACTTACACGTAGCAACCCCATTCTAGCCTACTTAGGTTCATCTTACGGTGGACATGTTTGCCTGAAAAGGAATCTTTGAAATGTTTCATAGTTTTAGAAATATAGTGCTTTCAAATTTGAGACATTTAACATGGGGCTCAATGGCAGCTCTATAGGCACGTCAAAAGTCACTTTCACCTAGAAACTCCATTCACACTTTCTATTATTCAGCTTACTGTGGAGACACATGCTGGAACTTTTTTTTATTTTTATGGTTTGTAGTTTATGAGTTATTTAACTTAAACGCCCAATGCATTCTCTATGGCAATAGCACAAACTTTGGCATGCTACTAGTCCTACATACTTACACCTAGCAACCCCATTCTAGCCTACTTAGGTTCATCTTACGGTGGACATGTTTGCCTGAAAAGGAATTTTTGAAATGTTTCATAGTTTTAGAAATATAGTGCTTTCAAATTTGAGACATTTAACATGGGGCTCAATGGCAGCTCTATAGGCACGTCAAAAGTCACTTTCACCTAGAAACTCCATTCACACTTTGTATTATTCAGCTTACTGTGGAGACACATGCTGGAACTTTTTTTTATTTTTATGGTTTGTAGTTTATGAGTTATTTAACTTAAACGCCCAATGCATTCTCTATGGCAATAGCACAAACTTTGGCATGCTACTAGTCCTACATACTTACACCTAGCAACCCCATTCTAGCCTACTTAGGTTCATCTTACGGTGGACATGTTTGCCTGAAAAGGAATTTTTGAAATGTTTCATAGTTTTAGAAATATAGTGCTTTCAAATTTGAGACATTTAACATGGGGCTCAATGGCAGCTCTATAGGCACGTCAAAAGTCACTTTCACCTAGAAACTCCATTCACACTTTCTATTATTCAGCTTACTGTGGAGACACATGCTGGAACTTTTTTTTATTTTTATGGTTTGTAGTTTATGAGTTATTTAACTTAAACGCCCAATGCATTCTCTATGGCAATAGCACAAACTTTGGCATGCTACTAGTCCTACATACTTACACCTAGCAACCCCATTCTAGCCTACTTAGGTTCATCTTACGGTGGACATGTTTGCCTGAAAAGGAATCTTTGAAATGTTTCATAGTTTTAGAAATATAGTGCTTTCAAATTTGAGACATTTAACATGGGGCTCAATGGCAGCTCTATAGGCACGTCAAAAGTCACTTTCACCTAGAAACTCCATTCACACTTTCTATTATTCAGCTTACTGTGGAGACACATGCTGGAACTTTTTTTTATTTTTATGGTTTGTAGTTTATGAGTTATTTAACTTAAACGCCCAATGCATTCTCTATGGCAATAGCACAAACTTTGGCATGCTACTAGTCCTACATACTTACACCTAGCAACCCCATTCTAGCCTACTTAGGTTCATCTTACGGTGGACATGTTTGCCTGAAAAGGAATTTTTGAAATGTTTCATAGTTTTAGAAATATAGTGCTTTCAAATTTGAGACATTTAACATGGGGCTCAATGGCAGCTCTATAGGCACGTCAAAAGTCACTTTCACCTAGAAACTCCATTCACACTTTCTATTATTCAGCTTACTGTGGAGACACATGCTGGAACTTTTTTTTATTTTTATGGTTTGTAGTTTATGAGTTATTTAACTTAAACGCCCAATGCATTCTCTATGGCAATAGCACAAACTTTGGCATGCTACTAGTCCTACATACTTACACCTAGCAACCCCATTCTAGCCTACTTAGGTTCATCTTACGGTGGACATGTTTGCCTGAAAAGGAATCTTTGAAATGTTTCATAGTTTTAGAAATATAGTGCTTTCAAATGTGAGACATTTAACATGGGGCTCAATGGCAGCTCTATAGGCACGTCAAAAGTCACTTTCACCTAGAAACTCCATTCACACTTTCTATTATTCAGCTTACTGTGGAGACACATGCTGGAACTTTTTTTTATTTTTATGGTTTGTAGTTTATGAGTTATTTAACTTAAACGCCCAATGCATTCTCTATGGCAATAGCACAAACTTTGGCATGCTACTAGTCCTACATACTTACACCTAGCAACCCCATTCTAGCCTACTTAGGTTCATCTTACGGTGGACATGTTTGCCTGAAAAGGAATCTTTGAAATGTTTCATAGTTTTAGAAATATAGTGCTTTCAAATTTGAGACATTTAACATGGGGCTCAATGGCAGCTCTATAGGCACGTCAAAAGTCACTTTCACCTAGAAACTCCATTCACACTTTCTATTATTCAGCTTACTGTGGAGACACATGCTGGAACTTATTTTTATTTTTATGGTTTGTAGTTTATGAGTTATTTAACTTAAACGCCCAATGCATTCTCTATGGCAATAGCACAAACTTTGGCATGCTACTAGTCCTACATACTTACACCTAGCAACCCCATTCTAGCCTACTTAGGTTCATCTTACGGTGGACATGTTTGCCTGAAAAGGAATCTTTGAAATGTTTCATAGTTTTAGAAATATAGTGCTTTCAAATTTACAATGGGGCTCAATGGCAAAAATGATGAAAAACGGCGTGCTATAGTATGCCGTACGATATGGACTATAGCCCATGGTCCAAAATGATGAAAAACGCGGATAAAAAATAATAATCAAAAATTAAAAAAACAATGGGCTATAACCCATCGTTTTTTAAATTAAAAAAAAAAATCAAATCCTCAAAAATGATGAAAAATGGCGTGCTATAGTATGCCGTACGATATGGGCTATAGCCCATGGTCCAAAATGATGAAAAACAAGGATAAAAAAAACAAAACAAAAAACAAAAAAACAATGGGCTATAACCCATCGTTTTTTTCATTTTTTCATTTTTTTCAAATCCTCAAAAATGATGAAAAACGGCGTGCTATAGTATGCCGTACGATATGGGCTATAGCCCATGGTCCAAAATGATGAAAAACGAGCATATTTCTTTTTTATCAAAAATTAATAAAAACAATGGGCTATAACCCATCGTTTTTTTTTTTCAAATCCTCAAAAATGATGAAAAATGGCGTGCTATAGTATGCCGTACGATATGGGCTATAGCCCATGGTCCAAAATGATGAAAAACGAGGATAATTATTTTTTTCAAAAATTCAAAAAAACAATGGGCTATAACCCATGGTTTTTTTTTTTTTTTCATTTTTTTCAAATCCTCAAAAATGATGAAAAACGGCATGCTACAGTATAGTATGCCGTACGATATGGGCTATAGCCCATATCCTCGCGGTGTATAGCGGTGTATGAGAATGGGTGTTGCGGAGGATGAGAGCATTCCTCTCATCCTCCGCAACACAATGCATTCTCTATGGCAATAGCACAAACTTTGGCATGCTACTAGGCCTACATACTTACACCTAGCAACCCCATTCTAGCCTACTTAGGTTCATCTTACGGTGGACATGTTTGCCTGAAAAGGAATCTTTGAAATGTTTCATAGTTTTAGAAATATAGTGCTTTCAAATTTGAGACATTTAACATGGGGCTCAATGGCAGCTCTATAGGCACGTCAAAAGTCACTTTCACCTAGAAACTCCATTCACACTTTCTATTATTCAGCTTACTGTGGAGACACATGCTGGAACTTTTTTTTATTTTTATGGTTTGTAGTTTATGAGTTATTTAACTTAAACGCCCAATGCATTCTCTATGGCAATAGCACAAACTTTGGCATGCTACTAGTCCTACATACTTACACCTAGCAACCCCATTCTAGCCTACTTAGGTTCATCTTACGGTGGACATGTTTGCCTGAAAAGGAATTTTTGAAATGTTTCATAGTTTTAGAAATATAGTGCTTTCAAATTTGAGACATTTAACATGGGGCTCAATGGCAGCTCTATAGGCACGTCAAAAGTCACTTTCACCTAGAAACTCCATTCACACTTTCTATTATTCAGCTTACTGTGGAGACACATGCTGGAACTTTTTTTTATTTTTATGGTTTGTAGTTTATGAGTTATTTAACTTAAACGCCCAATGCATTCTCTATGGCAATAGCACAAACTTTGGCATGCTACTAGTCCTACATACTTACACCTAGCAACCCCATTCTAGCCTACTTAGGTTCATCTTACGGTGGACATGTTTGCCTGAAAAGGAATTTTTGAAATGTTTCATAGTTTTAGAAATATAGTGCTTTCAAATTTGAGACATTTAACATGGGGCTCAATGGCAGCTCTATAGGCACGTCAAAAGTCACTTTCACCTAGAAACTCCATTCACACTTTCTATTATTCAGCTTACTGTGGAGACACATGCTGGAACTTTTTTTTATTTTTATGGTTTGTAGTTTATGAGTTATTTAACTTAAACGCCCAATGCATTCTCTATGGCAATAGCACAAACTTTGGCATGCTACTAGTCCTACATACTTACACCTAGCAACCCCATTCTAGCCTACTTAGGTTCATCTTACGGTGGACATGTTTGCCTGAAAAGGAATCTTTGAAATGTTTCATAGTTTTAGAAATATAGTGCTTTCAAATTTGAGACATTTAACATGGGGCTCAATGGCAGCTCTATAGGCACGTCAAAAGTCACTTTCACCTAGAAACTCCATTCACACTTTCTATTATTCAGCTTACTGTGGAGACACATGCTGGAACTTTTTTTTATTTTTATGGTTTGTAGTTTATGAGTTATTTAACTTAAACGCCCAATGCATTCTCTATGGCAATAGCACAAACTTTGGCATGCTACTAGTCCTACATACTTACACCTAGCAACCCCATTCTAGCCTACTTAGGTTCATCTTACGGTGGACATGTTTGCCTGAAAAGGAATTTTTGAAATGTTTCATAGTTTTAGAAATATAGTGCTTTCAAATTTGAGACATTTAACATGGGGCTCAATGGCAGCTCTATAGGCACGTCAAAAGTCACTTTCACCTAGAAACTCCATTCACACTTTCTATTATTCAGCTTACTGTGGAGACACATGCTGGAACTTTTTTTTATTTTTATGGTTTGTAGTTTATGAGTTATTTAACTTAAACGCCCAATGCATTCTCTATGGCAATAGCACAAACTTTGGCATGCTACTAGTCCTACATACTTACACCTAGCAACCCCATTCTAGCCTACTTAGGTTCATCTTACGGTGGACATGTTTGCCTGAAAAGGAATCTTTGAAATGTTTCATAGTTTTAGAAATATAGTGCTTTCAAATGTGAGACATTTAACATGGGGCTCAATGGCAGCTCTATAGGCACGTCAAAAGTCACTTTCACCTAGAAACTCCATTCACACTTTCTATTATTCAGCTTACTGTGGAGACACATGCTGGAACTTTTTTTTATTTTTATGGTTTGTAGTTTATGAGTTATTTAACTTAAACGCCCAATGCATTCTCTATGGCAATAGCACAAACTTTGGCATGCTACTAGTCCTACATACTTACACCTAGCAACCCCATTCTAGCCTACTTAGGTTCATCTTACGGTGGACATGTTTGCCTGAAAAGGAATCTTTGAAATGTTTCATAGTTTTAGAAATATAGTGCTTTCAAATTTACAATGGGGCTCAATGGCAAAAATGATGAAAAACGGCGTGCTATAGTATGCCGTACGATATGGACTATAGCCCATGGTCCAAAATGATGAAAAACGCGGATAAAAAATAATAATCAAAAATTAAAAAAACAATGGGCTATAACCCATCGTTTTTTAAATTAAAAAAAAAAAAAAAATCCTCAAAAATGATGAAAAATGGCGTGCTATAGTATGCCGTACGATATGGGCTATAGCCCATGGTCCAAAATGATGAAAAACGAGGATAAAAAAAACAAAACAAAAAACAAAAAAACAATGGGCTATAACCCATCGTTTTTTTCATTTTTTCATTTTTTTCAAATCCTCAAAAATGATGAAAAACGGCGTGCTATAGTATGCCGTACGATATGGGCTATAGCCCATGGTCCAAAATGATGAAAAACGAGCATATTTTTTTTTTATCAAAAATTAATAAAAACAATGGGCTATAACCCATCGTTTTTTTTTTTCAAATCCTCAAAAATGATGAAAAATGGCGTGCTATAGTATGCCGTACGATATGGGCTATAGCCCATGGTCCAAAATGATGAAAAACGAGGATAATTATTTTTTTCAAAAATTCAAAAAAACAATGGGCTATAACCCATGTTTTTTTTTTTTTTTTTTTTTTTTTCAAATCCTCAAAAATAATGAAAAACGGCATGCTACAGTATAGTATGCCGTACGATATGGGCTATAGCCCATATCCTCGCGGTGTATAGCGGTGTATGAGAATGGGTGTTGCGGAGGATGAGAGCATTCCTCTCATCCTCCGCAACACAATGCATTCTCTATGGCAATAGCACAAACTTTGGCATGCTACTAGGCCTACATACTTACACCTAGCAACCCCATTCTAGCCTACTTAGGTTCATCTTACGGTGGACATGTTTGCCTGAAAAGGAATGTTTGAAATGTTTCATAGTTTTAGAAATATAGTGCTTTCAAATTTGAGACATTTAACATGGGGCTCAATGGCAGCTCTATAGGCACGTCAAAAGTCACTTTCACCTAGAAACTCCATTCACACTTTCTATTATTCAGCTTACTGTGGAGACACATGCTGGAACTTTTTTTTATTTTTATGGTTTGTAGTTTATGAGTTATTTAACTTAAACGCCCAATGCATTCTCTATGGCAATAGCACAAACTTTGGCATGCTACTAGTCCTACATACTTACACCTAGCAACCCCATTCTAGCCTACTTAGGTTCATCTTACGGTGGACATGTTTGCCTGAAAAGGAATTTTTGAAATGTTTCATAGTTTTAGAAATATAGTGCTTTCAAATTTGAGACATTTAACATGGGGCTCAATGGCAGCTCTATAGGCACGTCAAAAGTCACTTTCACCTAGAAACTCCATTCACACTTTCTATTATTCAGCTTACTGTGGAGACACATGCTGGAACTTTTTTTTATTTTTATGGTTTGTAGTTTATGAGTTATTTAACTTAAACGCCCAATGCATTCTCTATGGCAATAGCACAAACTTTGGCATGCTACTAGTCCTACATACTTACACCTAGCAACCCCATTATAGCCTACTTAGGTTCATCTTACGGTGGACATGTTTGCCTGAAAAGGAATCTTTGAAATGTTTCATAGTTTTAGAAATATAGTGCTTTCAAATTTGAGACATTTAACATGGGGCTCAATGGCAGCTCTATAGGCACGTCAAAAGTCACTTTCACCTAGAAACTCCATTCACACTTTCTATTATTCAGCTTACTGTGGAGACACATGCTGGAACTTTTTTTTTATTTTTATGGTTTGTAGTTTATGAGTTATTTAACTTAAACGCCCAATGCATTCTCTATGGCAATAGCACAAACTTTGGCATGCTACTAGTCCTACATACTTACACCTAGCAACCCCATTATAGCCTACTTAGGTTCATCTTACGGTGGACATGTTTGCCTGAAAAGGAATTTTTGAAATGTTTCATAGTTTTAGAAATATAGTGCTTTCAAATTTGAGACATTTAACATGGGGCTCAATGGCAGCTCTATAGGCACGTCAAAAGTCACTTTCACCTAGAAACTCCATTCACACTTTCTATTATTCAGCTTACTGTGGAGACACATGCTGGAACTTTTTTTTATTTTTATGGTTTGTAGTTTATGAGTTATTTAACTTAAACGCCCAATGCATTCTCTATGGCAATAGCACAAACTTTGGCATGCTACTAGTCCTACATACTTACACCTAGCAACCCCATTCTAGCCTACTTAGGTTCATCTTACGGTGGACATGTTTGCCTGAAAAGGAATCTTTGAAATGTTTCATAGTTTTAGAAATATAGTGCTTTCAAATTTGAGACATTTAACATGGGGCTCAATGGCAGCTCTATAGGCACGTCAAAAGTCACTTTCACCTAGAAACTCCATTCACACTTTTTATTATTCAGCTTACTGTGGAGACACATGCTGGAACTTATTTTTATTTTTATGGTTTGTAGTTTATGAGTTATTTAACTTAAACGCCCAATGCATTCTCTATGGCAATAGCACAAACTTTGGCATGCTACTAGTCCTACATACTTACACCTAGCAACCCCATTCTAGCCTACTTAGGTTCATCTTACGGTGGACATGTTTGCCTGAAAAGGAATCTTTGAAATGTTTCATAGTTTTAGAAATATAGTGCTTTCAAATGTGAGACATTTAACATGGGGCTCAATGGCAGCTCTATAGGCACGTCAAAAGTCACTTTCACCTAGAAACTCCATTCACACTTTCTATTATTCAGCTTACTGTGGAGACACATGCTGGAACTTTTTTTTATTTTTATGGTTTGTAGTTTATGAGTTATTTAACTTAAACGCCCAATGCATTCTCTATGGCAATAGCACAAACTTTGGCATGCTACTAGTCCTACATACTTACACCTAGCAACCCCATTCTAGCCTACTTAGGTTCATCTTACGGTGGACATGTTTGCCTGAAAAGGAATCTTTGAAATGTTTCATAGTTTTAGAAATATAGTGCTTTCAAATTTGAGACATTTAACATGGGGCTCAATGGCAGCTCTATAGGCACGTCAAAAGTCACTTTCACCTAGAAACTCCATTCACACTTTCTATTATTCAGCTTACTGTGGAGACACATGCTGGAACTTTTTTTTATTTTTATGGTTTGTAGTTTATGAGTTATTTAACTTAAACGCCCAATGCATTCTCTATGGCAATAGCACAAACTTTGGCATGCTACTAGTCCTACATACTTACACCTAGCAACCCCATTCTAGCCTACTTAGGTTCATCTTACGGTGGACATGTTTGCCTGAAAAGGAATCTTTGAAATGTTTCATAGTTTTAGAAATATAGTGCTTTCAAATTTACAATGGGGCTCAATGGCAAAAATGATGAAAAACGGCGTGCTATAGTATGCCGTACGATATGGACTATAGCCCATGGTCCAAAATGATGAAAAACGCGGATAAAAAATAATAATCAAAAATTAAAAAAACAATGGGCTATAACCCATCGTTTTTTAAATTAAAAAAAAAAAAAAAATCCTCAAAAATGATGAAAAATGGCGTGCTATAGTATGCCGTACGATATGGGCTATAGCCCATGGTCCAAAATGATGAAAAACGAGGATAAAAAAAACAAAACAAAAAACAAAAAAACAATGGGCTATAACCCATCGTTTTTTTCATTTTTTCATTTTTTTCAAATCCTCAAAAATGATGAAAAACGGCGTGCTATAGTATGCCGTACGATATGGGCTATAGCCCATGGTCCAAAATGATGAAAAACGAGCATATTTTTTTTTTATCAAAAATTAATAAAAACAATGGGCTATAACCCATCGTTTTTTTTTTTCAAATCCTCAAAAATGATGAAAAATGGCGTGCTATAGTATGCCGTACGATATGGGCTATAGCCCATGGTCCAAAATGATGAAAAACGAGGATAATTATTTTTTTCAAAAATTCAAAAAAACAATGGGCTATAACCCATGGTTTTTTTTATTTTTTCATTTTTTTCAAATCCTCAAAAATAATGAAAAACGGCATGCTACAGTATAGTATGCCGTACGATATGGGCTATAGCCCATATCCTCGCGGTGTATAGCGGTGTATGAGAATGGGTGTTGCGGAGGATGAGAGCATTCCTCTCATCCTCCGCAACACAATGCATTCTCTATGGCAATAGCACAAACTTTGGCATGCTACTAGGCCTACATACTTACACCTAGCAACCCCATTCTAGCCTACTTAGGTTCATCTTACGGTGGACATGTTTGCCTGAAAAGGAATCTTTGAAATGTTTCATAGTTTTAGAAATATAGTGCTTTCAAATTTGAGACATTTAACATGGGGCTCAATGGCAGCTCTATAGGCACGTCAAAAGTCACTTTCACCTAGAAACTCCATTCACACTTTCTATTATTCAGCTTACTGTGGAGACACATGCTGGAACTTTTTTTTATTTTTATGGTTTGTAGTTTATGAGTTATTTAACTTAAACGCCCAATGCATTCTCTATGGCAATAGCACAAACTTTGGCATGCTACTAGTCCTACATACTTACACCTAGCAACCCCATTCTAGCCTACTTAGGTTCATCTTACGGTGGACATGTTTGCCTGAAAAGGAATTTTTGAAATGTTTCATAGTTTTAGAAATATAGTGCTTTCAAATTTGAGACATTTAACATGGGGCTCAATGGCAGCTCTATAGGCACGTCAAAAGTCACTTTCACCTAGAAACTCCATTCACACTTTCTATTATTCAGCTTACTGTGGAGACACATGCTGGAACTTTTTTTTATTTTTATGGTTTGTAGTTTATGAGTTATTTAACTTAAACGCCCAATGCATTCTCTATGGCAATAGCACAAACTTTGGCATGCTACTAGTCCTACATACTTACACCTAGCAACCCCATTATAGCCTACTTAGGTTCATCTTACGGTGGACATGTTTGCCTGAAAAGGAATCTTTGAAATGTTTCATAGTTTTAGAAATATAGTGCTTTCAAATTTGAGACATTTAACATGGGGCTCAATGGCAGCTCTATAGGCACGTCAAAAGTCACTTTCACCTAGAAACTCCATTCACACTTTCTATTATTCAGCTTACTGTGGAGACACATGCTGGAACTTTTTTTTATTTTTATGGTTTGTAGTTTATGAGTTATTTAACTTAAACGCCCAATGCATTCTCTATGGCAATAGCACAAACTTTGGCATGCTACTAGTCCTACATACTTACACCTAGCAACCCCATTATAGCCTACTTAGGTTCATCTTACGGTGGACATGTTTGCCTGAAAAGGAATTTTTGAAATGTTTCATAGTTTTAGAAATATAGTGCTTTCAAATTTGAGACATTTAACATGGGGCTCAATGGCAGCTCTATAGGCACGTCAAAAGTCACTTTCACCTAGAAACTCCATTCACACTTTCTATTATTCAGCTTACTGTGGAGACACATGCTGGAACTTTTTTTTATTTTTATGGTTTGTAGTTTATGAGTTATTTAACTTAAACGCCCAATGCATTCTCTATGGCAATAGCACAAACTTTGGCATGCTACTAGTCCTACATACTTACACCTAGCAACCCCATTCTAGCCTACTTAGGTTCATCTTACGGTGGACATGTTTGCCTGAAAAGGAATCTTTGAAATGTTTCATAGTTTTAGAAATATAGTGCTTTCAAATTTGAGACATTTAACATGGGGCTCAATGGCAGCTCTATAGGCACGTCAAAAGTCACTTTCACCTAGAAACTCCATTCACACTTTTTATTATTCAGCTTACTGTGGAGACACATGCTGGAACTTATTTTTATTTTTATGGTTTGTAGTTTATGAGTTATTTAACTTAAACGCCCAATGCATTCTCTATGGCAATAGCACAAACTTTGGCATGCTACTAGTCCTACATACTTACACCTAGCAACCCCATTCTAGCCTACTTAGGTTCATCTTACGGTGGACATGTTTGCCTGAAAAGGAATCTTTGAAATGTTTCATAGTTTTAGAAATATAGTGCTTTCAAATTTGAGACATTTAACATGTGGCTCAATGGCAGCTCTATAGGCACGTCAAAAGTCACTTTCACCTAGAAACTCCATTCACACTTTCTATTATTCAGCTTACTGTGGAGACACATGCTGGAACTTTTTTTTATTTTTATGGTTTGTAGTTTATGAGTTATTTAACTTAAACGCCCAATGCATTCTCTATGGCAATAGCACAAACTTTGGCATGCTACTAGTCCTACATACTTACACCTAGCAACCCCATTCTAGCCTACTTAGGTTCATCTTACGGTGGACATGTTTGCCTGAAAAGGAATCTTTGAAATGTTTCATAGTGCTCAAGGTCATTTACTAGTCTCATTTACTAGTCTCATGAAGGTCATTTATACTGCTCAAGGTCATTGATATTGGTGAAGGTCATTGAGCGGTGCGCTATAGTGCGCGATTCTTCATCATTGTTGAGGATTTGAAAAAAGGTGAAAATCAAGGAAAAGCAAAAGGCTATATAGTTTTTACGATTTCGGAGGATTTGAAAAAAAGGTGAAAATCAGAAAAAGGTGAAGAAAGGTGAGACAATGGACTATAGCCCATGATGGTCTCGGAGTGATTTTCGTCTTTTTCTCAAACCCTCGTTCATAATTTTTTACCATGGGCTATAGCCCATCTCAGACGGCACACTATAGCACGCCGTGTTTCATAATTTTTGAGGATTTGAGAAAAAGACGAAAAATTATTGCAGGTATTTTTACTCCTAACAATTGCCAATGTCTTTGGAATAGCTGACCTTGACCATGACCTTACAAGGTTAATATCACCCAAAATTATATTATCAGAAATGAATTCCACATGCCTCAGTTAGTCAGCACTAGTTCGTAGGGACAGATGGACTGCTGGGCGAGTGCGGTCGTGACGTCGTGTCTTGGAGACGTGACAATCACGTGACTAGACGGGATATCACAATGTGTGACCATATATGGAGACATTCCCATATATGGGGATTGGTGAGTGACGGGGATTGTGAGTTAGGTGTCAAAAAACGCAGTTTCATAGTTAAAATGTCATGACATAGGGAAGTATTGAGCACACTACCATTAGCCTTTAAGAGCATGGCTGGTGCCCATTTTAAACTTGAACCAGTCCTCTAGTTTGACCTCACCGTAGGTCTGCCTCGCTGAGCAGCGGTCATACTCTCCAAATGTCTAACTAACCAAAGCAGCCTCCTCCTAACAAACTATAGAATGCATCTATATTAGTTATAAGTGCATGAATTATATGATGTAGGAGGCTATTAGGACCAATACAAACTGTCATATTACTACTGCAAGTTCTTTTGGGTTGGGCCTTTTTTGGCTTAGATTGACTGGCCTAACAGTGCCATGGTACTGGACATGCAACAGAAATGGGGCATCATCTAAGGCAGAAGTAGGAGGGCACCTAAAAAAAAACCTCGAACTAAATAAGTCCGATCTATCCTACACACAGATGACTCGATTCAAAGTAGGAAAAGCAGGTCTTTATTTTCCCAAGGGCCAGTTAAAACACAAAAACAAAGTTGTGTGCAGGGTTATAATCATCCGTTAAAGAAAAGCCTTGGTAAGGCACATACGTATATAAACTCTTCATAAAGATCCTCATACCAGATATGTACAAATATACCGTGGACTTGTCCAGTGTTATAGACGTGGGTGGTTGACTAGTTTTCTGGTTTGGGAACAAAAACGTGTTAACATGACTGTAAACCCTTTTCACAGAATTAAAGTAACACAACTATGAGAAAGACCATATACAGCAAGTTTCTTTTAATACATATGCATGTTCCACCATCTTGGGAATTCATCACAGCCTGATACAGACAACGAAGCTCTTACTGAGGAGGAGTGAAGATTCTGTGGACAGGACTCCAGGTAGACTGATGCAAAGACATGGTCAAAACACACAATGGAACTTGAAATAGCTAGGGGATTTTTACTCTCCTTTGAAAATGGAGGGCGAGAATGTAACGTAAAAAGTCAAACTAAAAGAAAACGAATGTAGCCCCTCCTAACGGGGGTATACTTAATTAATGAGCGACTTCTAGACAGATGTCCACTCTGCCAAAATTAAAGTACAGTGACAGAATGTTCGATGCATTTGATTTCAGTGCACGGATTTCGGGTTTACCAGAAAGAAAAGCAGACAGTAGACAGTGTTATTACTGTACACCAGAAGTGGAAGTATCATGTAGGCGTTGTACCGTGAACTAGCCGCTATACACTGAAAAGTAATCACTGCACACACACGTACCGCCACGTTCTGCTAACAATACTGTCCACTTCAGTTTTCTGACCAGTTAAAGGAGAATTCCGGAGTAGCCGTTTTCTTACCTTGATCAGACGTTAATATATCCAATAACGAGCGAGTGGTGTGAAATATTACAATACATCCAGAGCGCAGTGCAGCTCAGCTCCGACCGGGGGTCTTGGACAAAAATCTCTTCATAATCTTTCATAATGACCAAAGACAGACGTCTTTTGTCCCAACGTGGCTTCAGTAACAGGGAGAGGTAGCCTTGTTAAAGACCCAGCGTACCCGGTTGGGGTACACGTTTGACGTGTTATTGGATAACGTCAAATTACGGTAAGAAAACGGCTACAACGGGATTCTCCTTTAACACAAGCGTTCAAGCTATTCTAGAGATGAGCAATCTCTCCCATGTTTGTACCACCAGGACAACACAAGTTCATGTCCTCCAAGTTGTTTTGGGTCCGCGGGGAGCATTAAAATCCTCAGTTGTGATTCTCTGCAGCCTCGGTTTGGAGGCCGCTCTTCCTTTCCGTCTTCTCGTTACTTGGATCGATATTTTCATCTCATCCAGCCACTGCGGTTCATTTGCATGCCGGGGGGAGGAGGCAGGGGCTGCGACTGTCCTGGGGGCACGGGGGGCGGAGGGGGATAGTCATACCCAGCGGGGAGACCAATTCCTGGAGGGGGCCCGTGGCCGGGAGGAGGGTACTCAGGGTAGCTGTGGTTGTAGCCCGGTGGCGGGTAGCCATGCTGGGCCATGCTGTGCGGAGGGTAAGAGGAAGGAGGGGGCGGGGGGCCCGGGGGCGGCGCAGCGGGCGGCGGGTAAGCGTGGTGGTGGTAGGCCGGCATCGGGGGCGCGTAGCTGGGTGGCATGGGGGCGTACGACGGGCCCTCCGTCTTCATCAGTGACTGGAGGCTCTGGAAGCCCTCACCGGACATGTAGGAGCTGGTGGTGGACATGGTGGGCAGGACGTAGCTGGAGGGCGGGGGCGGTGGAGGGCGGTGGGGGAGGGGAGGGGGCTGGTGAGGGGGAGGGGCGTGCGGGGGAGGCGGGGCCGAATCCACTCCCAGGTCGACCTCTGCAGGCGGAGCCGGCTGGGGAGCTTTGCGTTCTGATAAGACAGAGAGAGAGCGCTTGTGTTAGACCAGTGATCCCCAAATAGGTCAAGATTCAGTTTCGGTTAGTCAGTAATAAAATATATTTTTAAATAACACGGAAATCGATTAATTTAAAAACCTTTTAATAGATCTGCAGGCTCATAAACGCAATACATTGCAAGCGCGTAGATCAGCATTTTTCACCGTTTCTGAAATAGGGCTGTATATCTTTTTTTGGAAATGTGGGTCCTGGGTGTGTCACCGCGACACTCTGTTCTTTAGTTATTGGCAGTTGAATATAGTTTGTTCTCGACAAAGATATACATTTTTATAAATCCTTTTAACACTCGTTAGGACCAGGTTGGATTTGTTTAGACAACGTCATTTCCTAGTGTACTCTTCTTTTAGTAGGGCAGTTCTCCCCAGGTTGACAAAATCGTGGGATGTTGTTTTGTTAAAATAACGGCGGTTATGAACTCAATACTGCAGTATGCCTTAAAACAACCACTGTCCAGGGTATGGCAGTAGTGTTATGAACAACTGACAGTATAGTATGACAACAACACCTGTCTGCCTTGACATTGGAGTGAGACTGCCTCCTAGTGGCCACGCAGGAGGTCTCATCATCAGACTCAAATGAAAACGCGAATGAGATTGTCTGGGAGTCTCATTAGCAATGGAATACTTACTTGATGGATACTTATGACAAATATTGTACTTTTGACTCCACTATAATTCTAGGAAGGGAATTTTTTTTTTCCTATTAAATCCTATTTCAATTATAGCATGTGCCGTGTAGAGATCATATAGAATAGTATTTTTTTTCTTTTTTTTTTCTGAAAAACTTGAATACAGCAATGCATTGATATTAAAAAGAAAATGTATTTAGTAACCCATTACTCCAAGTACAAGTTTGTCACTTGTTGAGTAATATTTGTCCAGCAGTATCTATACTTTGACTCAAGTACTGGGGTGGAGTTCCATGTCATTAAAGGAGTGTAAATACGTGTACGAGTCAGAAAGTCCAACGTCCAGAGACTTATCGCTGGTTACGCAAGAGTCTGAGAGGGCTGAAAACCCAGGGAGGCCGACCTGCTCTCCCTCATCTTCAGTTCCAGACAAGGGGCCCGTCCAAGACAGCCTTTTGCGGGAACCCCTTTTGGTGTTTGAAGCATCATGTTATACTTTAACATATTTTCAGATGGGGGGGGGTCCGCAGCCAAATACAGGTAATTCTGGGGGTCCTTGACATGAAAAAGGTTGAGCACCACTGACATAGAAACATAGGTTTTTCAGAAAACTATTAGTAGAAGTAATTGTTTTTTAATCGTCCTCAGGTCTAAATGGTTTAACACTGGCGTACCCGTTTTTGGGGATGTCGTTGGGGACGGGTGCAGACATTTAACCCGACATACCAAAAGTCTGACATGTCCAAATCACACGTCGCCCCGACATGCGGGTCCGCGTGCGGTTAGGGTTAGGTCAGCATTTGGGTAGGGTGTTGGACCCTTACCCAATGCCTGCACCCATGTCGTTAGAGGCAAAGATTCAAAAGAATGTGCCTAGGCCTATACGCTAGCGGAACACCGCAGAAACAGCAGATCTCCAAGCTCACAATGCGCCGATCATGCGTCGTGAGTGAGAGTGAGCTTGCAGATCGGCTATTTTTAAGTGGTTAATCACATCTACTTGTTTATATCTAAGCAGTCACGTCCAGAAGGGATCAAAGCAGACAACTGAAGATAAACTCACCAGGGGGAGGCTGGGATGTAGGCAATGGAGGCATGGGACTCTCCAGGCGTGGGATCTTCGAGCCAACTTGTTCTGTCAAATGAGACCATTCAGTGAGACGAGAAAGCTTTAACCCATTTTGGGCGGGAACCCCTTTTGGTGTTTCAAGCATTATGTTATACTAGCAAAAAATAGCAGATCTATAAGCACCGAGTGCCACGCTAAGAGCTTGTAGGTCTGCTATTTTTTAAGAATCGTGTGAAAATGTGGCACAAATCTTTCAATATATATTCTTTCACAGGGAACAACCTGGAACAACATATTTCCAGATGGGGTCGGTGGCCAATTACATATCATATTTCTGGGGTCCTTGACATAAAATATTGAGCACCACTGATACAGAAACATGAGGTTTTTCAGAAAATTTTTTAAATTTCAACGTCAGGCCTAAATGGGTTAAGCCAAATGCATACTCTGTGGGACGACGCTGTCGCTTGCCAAAAAGAACGGAGCAGCTTGTAAATCCGTTCCCTTCGGCCAGCGAGTCAGCGACACCCTTGTGTGACGGTGGATACAGTTGCGGAACAGAGCGGTAGACAAATGTCAACATTTACTGGAGCAGAGGAACCAAATAAAACAAATCCCGTCACAGCAAACACTTGGCAAGAAATTTGTTTCGGTCACTGCTTCCAGGAACACTCATGTCGCCTCTTCCAAAATTGGCATCGTTACGTTTCTAAATGAATTGTTCTTGGCAGCATTTTGCTAACAGTGCACAAACTTGAGACATTGAGACATCAAACTTTGAAGCAATAGAATACAGCATAAGCTGCCTGCAGTTATATCCAACGTCTTACCTGGAGGCTTAGGTTCATCTTTCGGGGACACCTGAAACGAGAAGACAAACAATCAATTAGAGAAATTAAATCCCCATGTCATATGCAGTGTAGTGGTGAAACAATTGATTTGTCATAAAATGTTGGCCTGGTAAAACATTCCGGTCGCTTGAAAGAGACATGATAATGTGAACTCCAGGTCGTGAATTTGCACAACCGGGATGGTTTAGTGATGTAAAGTTTCCGAATATGTGCCATTTATCATCATAATGTGAATGTTCCTCATTACAACATGGAGTTACTATTAACACCCTGAGCGGCATAAACAGAGGTCTCCATCCTATCGAATAGTAACGCTCGACGCTCAAGACGGAGATTAATCACAGGAATAAATCACTTTATTGAAATCATAACGGAGCGCCTGAGGCGATGTGTGCATACTCACATGTGAGCGTTTGAGCGAGCGCGAGGGGCTGCTGCCCACGGGCGAGGTCTTCTTTGGTGGAGGGGGAGGTGGGTTGGAGGCCTGGGGCAGGCTTAGTGGGGCCGGGGGGGCAGGAGGAGCTAGCGGCTGGGGTGTTGAGGAGGCCCTCTCCTGCTTCTCCTGGATCTGCTGTGGGATGGGTTTATTGCCCTGGGAGTACAGATCCAGGATCTGATGGCAGATGTCTGGACACACACACGGACGGACACACGCACACACACACACACACACACACACACACACACACACACACAAGAAAGGTCACCTTAAATCAGACTAGCTGTGTCTACAAATCAAAGAAGAAAATGGGTCGTTTTCCATCAGGACCCACATTGGCCAAATGTATTATTACCAGTCTTTGCTTTTACATTCCATTCTTTTGTTTTTAATGACTTTTCCTGCTCTTTCATTAATTAAAAAAATGGGTCGTAGCAGGGCCTTGAAATACACGTCTGAATGGAACACTTCTGCTTGTTAAAAGAGCAATAAACTAAACATAATGGAGCACAATGTTCAGTGACATCACGGTGAAACGGCCACTTAGGAAAACGACCAGTGTCTTCTCAAATCAGATGATGGCAAACACATGGTACAGCAGGTGTTCAAATTTAGATGATCATGTCAGTGCCACAGTAGCCTGGGGTCCACCTATGCTTTCTATGGCATAGGCAGCTCCCGGCAGGATGTGTGCGTGTGTACATGTGTGCGTCAATTTAGGTGCAGACGATCAGAAATCAGCAGAGAGTGATCGACGTTTGCGCTACTGTATGCCGTATTGGAGTGGACTCGGACGCAGACTTTTTTTTCCTCCCTGCAAATAAAAACGTCTGGACTCGGTCACTCTCACAGAAAACACACGGAGGGGGGCTTAAGGGACCCTTGAGCCTGATTTAAACATGTGTGTCTACAAGCTTGAAGATAGGCGTCTTACTGGTATAGATCTGCTAAGGGCAAGAAGCGACCTCGCCCTAAAGTCGCATCCACCTCGTTGACGGCAGACTGCTGGCGAGCACTAGCGCTTTGGCATGGGGGGTAATATTAACATGGAATGAATTCTGTACTGGCCATAAGGAGCATGTCTTGAGTGTACAGGGTTTGATGAGGTCAGATCAACATATGGAATGTCAACAGGTCAGCTCCATATATGGAGATCTGATGGTGGTAGCGGGGGACATTCTCTTGAGTGTACAGGGTTTGATAAGGGCCCAGGTAGGGCCGGGCCTTAATTTTCAGGCCCGTTGAGAACTCTAGTTTTCGCAGGCTGACAGGCGTGGCTGCACAAATAACTTTGGGGCAGGCCCGTCTAATGAGTGACTGGGGCATTCCCGTGACTGACGGGAAATGTACGATTTCATAGTAAATCATGTGACCTGCGGTTGCAACAAGATGTGCCGTTTTTAGTAGTGCAGCCGCATTGTATGAATTAAAGTACCATATACGTAGTATACGTAATACGTAGTAAAGACCTAATCAGAACATCAAACTATGAACTGTGTCTCGTGGCATTCCTTTTATAATGAAAGCTCACGAAAACTAGACGACCTGTTCTAGCCCTAGTCATACTGACGGTCTAACCTGATTGGCCAATGGGACACCAAGCAACGGTAAAGCTGTTCGCTCTCCATGGTTTTGATCATAATGCCGATGTTCTGTGATCATTTCTGACTTCAGCAAGCACCTTGTTTGGAATATTAACGCTTCTAGAGAGACATAAGACGAGGTAGCAATGCTTACAAGTTCCAAAAAATTGTTGGACCGTTCAGAACAGCAGTGTAATTCGTTTACACTGTAAACGGACACCTTTCATTTCTGTAAACTTTACAGCATGAAAAGTGTCCACACGTCAAAATGTCCAAAGAATACCTTCCAGGAGCTCCACTGGGACGTCTTGGACAAACTGTTCCCACCAGCGCCGGGACGACTGCTTGGCGGTCCACTCCTGGATGTCGAACTTGCAGAGGCGTCCGGCCAGGTACATGACGGCCACGGCTATGATCTCTGGCTCCCACTGCAGAGACAGCATGGTGCACAGGCTGCCAGGGAGGATGGATGGAGGGAGGGTTATTAGAGACACCTAAACACCTGTATTACCTCCCACTGCAGGGCCAGCATGGTGCACAGGCTGCAGGGAGGATGGAGGGTTATTATAGACACCTAAACACCTGTATTACCTCCCACTGCAGAGACAGCATGGTGCACAGGCTGCCAGGGAGGATGTAGGGAGGGAGGGTTATTATAGACACCTAAACACCTGTATTACCTCCCACTGCAGAGACAGCATGGTGCACAGGCTGCAGGGAGGATGGATGGAGGGAGGGTTATTATAGACACCTAAACACCTGTATTACCTCCCACTGCAGAGACAGCATGGTGCACAGGCTGCAGGGAGGATGTAGGGTTATTATAGACACCTAAACACCTGTATTACCTCCCACTGCAGGGACAGCATGGTGCACAGGCTGCAGGGAGGACGGGGGGGCACACGGCACAGGTGACATCACATTAACAGCTGCTTTATTTATATGTTGCGAGGGGTCAAGCCTTGGACATATTTTGGATCATGATGGTATAGAGTGACATTTTCTTTTTCTTCTACATATATATATAATATATTTTATTTATTTATTATTAACTCATTTAGGCCTGAGTTTAAAACATTCACTTTGAAAGAATATATATTCAAAGATTTGCGCCACACTTTTACGATTTAAAAAAAATAGCAGACCTACAAGCTGGCACGCTATGAGCTTGTAGATCTGCTATTTTTCAATAGCTAAATTATAACATAATGTTTAAAACACCAAAAGGGGTTCCCGCCCAAAATGGGTTAAACAAAGTATTAGGCAACATAGTATTGTTGCGCAGCATAGCATCTTTCATACCATTAATTGCTGTATCGTCCGAAAATTCACATTCTTATTAGTTGAGCTGTGAAGCAATGCAAAACTATTGCAATGAGGTTGTACAGTATGTATGCATAGTTGCATACATGTCTGGCCTATTTGTCCATTAGAAATGTGAAATGCACATGCAACTCCCATCCCTCTCCCCGGTTTCCTGTCTACATACTATACATCTATCAATAAAAGGCAAAAAAGGCCCAGAAATATATTTAAAAAATAAGAAATAACCAATCAAAAAGTTCACGTGTATGGATGCAAGGCTTGTGTGTGTGTGTGTGTGTGTGTGTGTGTTAGTGTGTGCAATATATTTCCTGTGCCAACACGCAGACACCAAAATATTAAACAAAAGTAAATATCATACGATACATAACAGAGTACTGTACATTCAAGTAGTACATTTTGTCGAGATAGAGAAAAGTGGAGAGAGAGTGTGTGAGTGACTGAGTGTGTGAGTGTGTGAGAGAAAAGGGTCCCACGCCTGTAGCTCACCTATCATTGACAAAGGTCCAGGCCATCTGTAGTACTTTCTGTACTTTATTCTTGTCACCTTGAACAGGAATAGCAAAGATTACAAAAATAAAACAAAATTGTACACTTGGTACAAATCTTTGTAATACAATTATTTTTTAATAAAGTCCACACAGAGACATGGCTTGGTGGAGCCTGGTACCTTTGAGCTGCTTGACATAGCGCAGCAGAAACATGTACGGGTGCTCCACCTGCAGGTCAAACTTGATGGTCTGAAGCAGGATCCGTTCTAACACCATCACCTCTTCCTGCTGACACGTGAACACAGGCAACTCATGCACCCGTACTTGGTGTACGATAAATAGTAAAAAATGGCTGATCTACTTTGGTTGACTAGTAAAATTAGACAATCTACAAACTAAGGACACAGTGCTTTGTAATGCAATGTATTCTGGGCTTGTGTCTATTGGGCATGTACTTTTTAAATAATCATAACTTGCTACATTTTCAACCGATTTTCAACCAATTTGGTTCGTTATAAACATCAGAGATGTCAGCATACTTGTATGCTTTTTCATATGAAAAACATTAAGCAGATAAGCACCCTGAATCATAGCCACGTTGATAACGTTTGTAATAAACCAAACCGTTTGTAAATCCCTCAAAGCTTTAGCGATTTGAGTATTTTTCTCTGAGCTGTTCACAAGCTACCACAGAATGTACTGTACTGTAGGACTGTAGCAAGATGGCCGTCCGTGAACGACGTCGGAGACTCCGCCTTGCGCCATCTCGCCTTTATATATGTCTATGTGAAAACCTAAGGACATATTCTAAACTATAACCATGCTACAAGCAAACACCCAAAGATCTATTTGGGGCTTAATCATATTTAGCTTCACCACACAAGCTATTCTTATTCTGTTCCTTATTGCAGACAGTCATTATTCATAAACTCATCTAATGTTTATATTTTGTGTGGACCCACCCTGGACATTCCTACAAAAGTTATCTCAGGTTTGTAGAAACAGACAAAAGAGACACTAGACCTTTGGGTCGTCTCCAAACTGAGCAAACTGTACGTCGTTCAGTAAGCTCCGAGCCGTTTTGATGATGTCTTTACATTTCTTTGGGGTCTCCTCCACTTTCCCTGCCAGGAAGAGGCAGCACGCACCTGTCACCTGTTGGTTGTACAAGTCATACGGTTGATCATACATATGAAATACACTACACACATCAGCACATAGGACTACTCAATGGCAATGAATAAAATAGTCATAAAAGTCAACATAACTCACATATCTGGGGAATTGCTTGAAGGAATGGAACATGTAGAAGCGATGAAAGTAGATGATTCCAGTGGCCAGTGTATCATAGTGTCTGGAAATAAAGTCAGGAATTTCACAAAAACAGCACTTTAGGTCAGAACCTCTGACCTTCTTACCGATCATCAACTACTGTACATTAACAAGCATTTCTAGCATGTATTGGTAAACATCTGAATCAACCATTTAGTGGAAATGGCATTTCTCACAATTTGTCAAAAATGTGTCCCATTGCAGTGCATTGTGAGCTTGTAGATCTGCTACTTTATTCACTATAATGACATGGCCAAAATAGGGACAGGTGGAAAGTGGTGTGGACAACTTACAGGCCAAGTCGGGTCCCCACGTCAAAAATGAAACGGGCCCCCTCTCTCCGGTACCGAGCCTCTGTGCCCGGGTCCAGGCCCTCGGACTGGGACGGGGTGTGGGCCAGGTCCTTCTTGTCCCAGTACCAGCATGGCTTGATGTGCTCTAGAAATGTCTGGCCAGATAGAGACGAGTTCTCCTTGTAGTCCTTCATTGGTTGTGGAGAGGCAACGACGGACGGGCCGGCTGCACTAGACTAACAGATGAAGGAGAAAAAAGTTAGATGACAAAACTAAATCTAAATTGTTTGCTATAATGAATCTGATATTTTTGAAAATGTTGAAAGCAACTATATTTCAACTATAATGACATGCCCAGAATAGGGATGGGATGATCACGACAGGTTGGAAGTGTTTACAAAGCATTTCAGAGCGAACACCTCAGAGGACAGGAGTATTAAGGCCAGTTTATGCTTTAAGCAAGTGCTGATTGGCATGGTACGCAGGTACGCCGCACCATGCCACCACGCTGTGTCTCACGACATCCTGAGTTTTGAGCGTTCATACTGCCTGCAGCTTGCCGACATTGTCGCCACAAAATATGGATGTAATCTTGTGCATCTCCGTGGCAATGGACCTTACTTCGTCCTCCCAATCAATCAAGAGTAAGCAACATGATTCCTTCTTCATCTTCCCCTGAACTCTGTGATTCTTCCCAGACCGGTATGGGTGTGATGTCTCCAGGGAACGTCATTCTTTCGACAAACTAAGTTTTATTGTTATAATGTTGACACTAGTGCTGCTCAGTGGCCTCAACAGATTGAGGCCACAGAGGCCCCTTTTCCACCGGTTGGTTCCCAATGGGAACCGGTTCAGTTCTTTTTGGTTTTTAGTCCATGAGCCAGAGCTCCAAAATTGAAACGTTCATTCTGAATTGAGTGGGCAAAACCATACCTATATTAGATTGTTATCACCATGAAACTTCCCCAATTGAGTACTTACACGAAGACAATGATTTATTGTATTACAAATCTTACATTTTTTTATATGCAAATGAGGCATTATGTAGGAAAACGAACGACAATAAAATAATTTGGGACAAGACTGACGCTGACGAGCTAAATCAGCTCTGTTCGATGACGAGATGTGTGTGTTATCGTTGACGAGACGAGGCTAGACGAAAATGTTAGTGGATTGACGAACAAAGTTTTCAGTTGACCATGATGGCGGCGCCCACAGCCTCAACACCGGAGCTTGGCGGTCGTCGAAAACGACAACGAATAAAACAGAGTGCCTCGTACCGGGAGACGGGGACAAACCATGTGGCTTCAAGTTAGTTGGGAAGAATACCACCAACTTAAAGCGACACCTCAAGGCTCTCCACAAAGAGATATATGCGGCGGTAACGGTAAGTTGCCGTTGCATATATTTGGTTGCTGATGGGATGAGCATAACGTATCGCAACGTGGCGATTTAACATGAACACAAATAGACGACCGCGAAACATATGCTGCTAATGTTACAGCAGACATGTGTGTTGCTGCTGTTTATCCAGAGACACATTAGGGAAGGGAACCGAACGTAACAGGCTAACACCAACAGGTCTTTCCCAGTCAAGAAGTCACACAAACATGAAATCCCTAAACGTTTTATTCATAATAACAACGGCATTTATTGTGTGCTGGCGCTTCCTTTCTCTCCATTTTATTTTTAACTGTTACAAGTTGTACAACCTAGTACAAGTTGAACAACCTGTCAACCTTGATTCCAATGCCAATGTATTAATACCTGTACGCTATAGACATTTTATTTAAAGACATTTAAAAAAAAATGACTAAAACTGGACTAAAACCTTTTACGTTTTCGTCGACTAAAATGACTAAAACTGACTAAAACTATCAAGGATAGAAATGACTAAGACTAATTAAGCATTTTGACCAAATGACTAAGAGTGACTAAAACTAATAAGCATTTCGTCCAAAAGACTAAGACTGACTAAATGCCTGCCAAAAACAACACTGGTCCCCAGCATGTAAAAACTGCTGGATGCTAACTTGCTTATGTTGAGCAATTTTCATAATTGGCATAAATGTAACCATACCCTTATCAACCTATAGAATCAAATTTTCATCATACTTTATGTAGCATGTGACATGTCAAACTAGGGGGTTTGCATGATGCTGAATCCATTCCAAGCATTAGTTTTGCAAAACAAACACTCCTTGGGCTAACACGGCCATAGCCACATGTCAGCACCAAATGTGCTGACATGTGCTGCATTTCACATGCTACTTAAAGCATGATGAAATGTTGAATTGTTTGCCTTCTATAAGTTGTTGGTATGGTCACATTACGCCAATTATGAACATTTCTCAACATATGCAAGTTAGCATTCGGCAGTTTCTACATGCTGGGGACCCATACTCAACATTTCTAACATAAACCCTTGGTGTACTCAACATGTCTGGGTTCACATTCTGGCAAGTGGACTACATGGTCTACGGGTCTACTACGGGTTTTTTTTCCTTTTTTTCGGCTTACGCCTTTTATTGGTTTTTGAAAGGACAGACAGTAGGCTGACAGGAAACGGGAGAGAGATGGGGGGATGACATGCCGTAAAGGCCATGTCGGGCTCGGGGGTCGAACCCGCGGCACACTGCGACTGGATTACCAGTCGGGTGCCCAGACAGTTACGCCACCGCCTGGGCGGTCAGGTCGGTTTTAACAATAACAATGTTTTCAATCCAGTAGTGGTACTGTTGTAGAGTCACAGACAGGAATACCAACAAAGTTGCCCCATTTACCAAGTCACTCCGGGCGTACAGCCGGCAGAACTGCTCAGCCTGGTATTCCTAAAGTAACATAAGTAAATTATGTTTAAACGGTTAAACCTAACCTTATTCCTAACCCTTAACCTCAGTAAAACGGTGCCAAAACCTAACCCAGTATTCCTAAACTTAACCCCAGTAAAACAATGCCTAACCCTAAACTTATTTCTAACATTATTCTCAATAAAACAAAATAAAGAATACAAGAACCGCTGCACCGAGCGGTTGACGTGTCGTGAGGTCCGTGGAAACGAATCGAGGGTGAGATGGATTATGGGCGACAGTACTTGTTACAGGCCTTTACTGATCCGGACACTAGAGGGGAATTCAGTTGCCATAAGCAGCACCACAGTAACAAAACAAAAATACAGAAAAAAGGTACAGTTCTGGTGCCAGTTCTGGTGGAATAACCATCAGCACACAGGGAGGGAACACAACCTGTGTCCAACTGGCCAAGCCAACAGGTGTGCAAAGAATTGACCAACAACAGCAAGTACTTTAAGTGTTAAAGAGGCCAGTACAGTCAGTGTACACTAGCCTTGACACAAGACTGTCATGTGTCATGACAGGAGACCTTCTTGTGACCCAAGGCTATGCCTATGTGTACACAATGCAAGATTACACATCACCTGCCATCTAGTTCAAATAGACAAATAGCCTAAAGGCCGCTGCACACTAACACTGTTACCTTTGACGATTGACGAGACATTTAGTTGCTTCAATAAGGTCCTGAAAGTTAAACTACCTGTTAGTTTATAGGTCGGTCACAGCTATCTACGATTAGTACAAGTTAGCTTCGTGTGAACCAATAGTACTTAACTCTATCACGCTATCAAAAGGATAGGATATTATGAGAGCATTCACATCCATGCACGGCCGTTCCAAAACAATCGTGATTAACATCACGTTGCAGCAGCACTGCAGCAGGCTCACAGTCACATCACAACAACAAGACAAAGTTACCGCCGGTCTGATAACTTGAAGATGCTCGTAGCTACCCACACGAGACCATCCATGGTCACAGTCACAAACACGCACACGCACGGGATGCCTCAGTGATGTCACATCACGGCTTAAACAACCATACAGAGTTCACACAACTCGTCGGTGAGCTTGTAGATGACCTGCCATTTATGATTTACCCTCGTAAAACAGAGCATAACATTAGGCATAGAGATCTTTAGGCACATGCAGTACCAGCACCATCCTAGTTAGCTAGTTTGATAATCGACTAGTTAGTCCCGCGTAGCCAGACAATGGTCCTTATGGACGAAGCGTTTGAAAATCGCAGAGGCAACAGTCTGGCAACGCGAGAGACTATCAGACAGGTACAAAATAACAAATAATTAAATACATAGATAAAATAAATCGTCAGCTGAAAGGCTCGCCTCGCTCCCCAGTCCCCATGTTATGATGCTACATTACACACACTAAAAGCCCAAACCACACCAGTTGCAAGTGCAAGATCCTTCCTTGGGATAAAAACCGTTTTAAGGTCGTTGTTTTCCTTAAAACGGTTCTGTCCCAACTAAGGAAGGAGTTGCACTTGCAACTAAGTGTGGTTTTGGGCTTAATGGTTGTTGATACTAGCGATGATGTCACTGTTGCCATCCTTAGTGTCATTATCCTCAGCTAGTTAATCTCGCCTCATTCGAGGTAAAGGAGGTTAATGCTAGGAACTTTCCAAGCCGACACAAAACCATCTAGGATCGGATTCTGTCCGCCCTCTGGTCTGGCGACTCCCCGTTTTGGTCTACAGAGCATTATGTTCTTACCTTTAACATGTAGCCTTCTGCGTAGTCGACCGAATATTCACAGTTGCGAGTGATTTTAGAATCATTCGGGGTGAGTTTGCTTAGCAAGTATCAAGTAGCAGCACCCATTGTAACAAGGGCACCGCCATCTTTGAAAACGTCACGGCACGTACGTCGTATCGTCGGGCAGTGACGCCGCAGTACCAGTGTTGCCAGATCGTGTGAGAGAAACAAGCAACCGTTTGTTTGATTGATTTATTGATTGATTGAAGAATGTATTAACAGATTGGAGAATTACACTACATTTTCAAGCACAACTCAATACAAAACTGTTAACTGTGGTCGACACCATAAAGCACTTGTTTACAATAGGGTCCACCATGTTCAATTCATCATAACATTTAACATAACATTTAGAGGTACAAATATACACTACTATATATAGCCATATTAAAACAGGAAATCATAGAGGTAAAAAGGGGGAAAGAATATATACAGTGAGGGGAAAGGCCGAAAGGGGTTGGTGGGTGGGGGATTCAGATTTTACGGGGCCAGTTTCGAATTGCAGCCGTCTGTAGGTGCCCTTTGAGAGCGGTTTTGAAGGAGTCAAGGGATTTGCATGTCTTAATGACAGTTGGTAGGGCGTTCTACATTTTGGTGGCATAGGAGCGAAATTAATTTAGTCCCTTGTTTGTGTCGAATCTGGGTTCCATGAAATCTATGAAGTTCTATGAAAACAAGCCTAAAAGAAAGATAGCCCTAGTCTCTTTCTTTTGGGCTTGTTTTCATAGAACTTCATAGATTATTATTATTACTATTTAAAAATCTTGGGAAAAAAGTAACAAATGTGGAATATTTTTTGAATGAACACAAATCTGGTATGGGGTCCCTGGCACAAAATATGTTTTATGTTGTTAGGTCCTCCTTGGACAGATACATTAGGGGTCCTTGACATGGAAATGTGTGAGGAATTCTGAGAATCACTGGTTTAAACAACATTAGGAAACAAGCCTTAAAGCGACTACACTAGAAACAAGCCCCCAACAAACTGCAAGGCAAGCCGCAACTACAAATATTTACAAGCAATTTTACAGAAAAACAAGCCCAAAGTAGCTTAATATAAGCGGACATGGCAAGTTGGCAACGCTGATCAGTACGTGGTCATCCGGTCACGCAAACCTACCCGCCATTATTTATTTGATCATGCATGCCGTGCACGGCAGCTTAACTCAACAGCTCAACTGCTTATACTTTAACTAAGCAGCAACATTGTATACAGTCAGACCACACTCATTTAACTAATATTTCAAGTATTATTATTCTATTGTTATTATTAGTATGTTACAAACATGATGCACTCACTCCGCCTCCATGAGTCATAATGATCACGGGCACAAACTGTGCAAAAGCTGTGATATGGCTTAAATTCACTAGAGGGAGACAAAGGACGTCCAGTAGACCCTGACTGTCGTTAATCGTCTGATACCAGTCATCAAGAAATAAAAATGATGATGATAATAATATAATAATAATAATAATGAATAATGTTTTATTAATAATAATAATTAATAATAATATATCTCTCTACTACATTTACTTAAGTACCGTACTTCACTACATCTCAGAAGCAAATACTTACTTTTACTCCACTACAACTATTTGAAAACTTTAGTACATCAGCTCTGTATACATTTTGGCCATTTGTAAATAGCTGATCTACAAGCTCACAATATGTCATGTTGAGACATATTGTGAGTTTATAGATCTGGATCTGCTATATTTTCAAAGGTTTTTATACATTTGAAAACTTGTGAAACGGGACATTAATTGCGCATTATGAATACATTCTACTTTTGTAGCCTGTATACAAGTACATTTTGATACCAATACTTTTGTACTTTTACTGAAGTAAATAATTTTTTTACTTGTAACGCAGTAGGCTATTTCTACATTGCAGTATTGATACTTTTAATTAGTAAGTAAAACATGTCAGTACTTTTTTCCACTGCTGCTTCTGCATAAAACAGCAAAACAAGTTACCAAAGAAAAGAAAAAACAACTAGAAAAAGTGCCCTTCTGGGCACAGGTCTCCTCCACCAGGATAGGAATGTAGGACATTGCAGCTTGCCTTCATCTGGTGGTTGGATAAAAGGGCAACAAAAGTAAATAAAAACACTTTTCGGCCAGTTATAGCGCCACCTTGAGGCTGAGTTGAAATTGTTCATGTGGCATTTCGTCCTCGGCCTAGTGGGAATGTGGGTGCACAATTTCACGGAAATCACGCGATGTGTTCATGATTTGCAGCATTTTGTTTGAAACTGAGCACTCCTGTGAACTTTGGAAGCCAATCTTAACCAATCAGGATGGAGTCTGAGAAATCTGAAAGACCGGTTTCGTTGAATGGCTCTAGAGAGACTGTGTACCAATTTGCGTGATGTTTGGACAAAATCTGTAGGTGTACTGTGCAAAAACTTGTTTTGCACAAAGTGGCCTCCTGGTGGCGCTATAACAGGCCGTTCTGGAAAGTTTGGGGCAGAGGTTCATCGTTGGCATCCAGGGAGTGTGTGTGCAAAATTTGGCATCGACCGGGTTAACGGTGGCCGAGATTAGCTGCTCACGGACACATACACACACACACGGACGGACGGACGGACGGACGGAGTGCAAAACATACTCTCCCCCCATGCCTTCGGCCTGGTGGAGACAATAAATGTTATTTCAAAACATGCCATTCATTACAATTTAACAAAACGACAGCTGCGGTGGTGGAGGGAGAGCAGTAGTCTTAACCCTTTAACACCCGGATATATTTCTACAATTCAAACCTTACTACTACTTTGTAGGCCTACTACTAGGGATTTGCAGAGGAAATTATGTTTTAAAAAAAGAAATGTTATGCACATTTATAATAATTATTAAAATAATAATAATACATTCATAATTTACATTCGGGGGATATCTTTTACAATAATAAATGTACATGTTCTAGACATTCTAATGATCACAAACGGTGGGTATTGCAGGGTTAAACAGCAGCAGCAGAAGTGTCAGCAGCATAGGCATAGGCAGCAGCAAAAGGCAAGCAAGGAATGAGCAATGCAACTTCCCCATTTAAATAGGGTGTTCTATTATGACGTGAGTATGTGATTGGAATAGAAACATGAAGCTGAGACCGACCAATGGGTCGGCCAGCAGCAACAGCATTGAGTTCTCTGACAGAACTTGCTCTGAGCATGTCTGTACCAAAATGGTAAATGGTGCATTTATATAGCGCCTTCATCCAAGGCGCTTTACAGAGATTGTTCATTACATTCACACACACATTCACACTCCAATGCCGGAGGAATCCATGCAAGGCACCAACCTGCACATCAGGAGCAATTAGGGGTTCAGCGTCGTGCTCAGGGACACTTCAAGACTATAAAGCCAAACCCAAAATCACTCACAGTCACAGTCCAGCATGGTGGTGTTACGGTGAAATTGATGACCTGCTGAAATATGTGACATTTGTGTATAGACAATCACATAATGTCAGTGTCTGAATGTAAATCGTTGCAGTTTGTTTATTAGCAGAGTTCAACTAGCGGTGTTCAGGCCACATATTTAGAGACTTCCATTTAAGTTGTGTGAAGTCCACAACTTCCGCAAGATGGTCACATATTTCAGCAGGTCACCATTACACTGCCATGCTGGAGTCATCGAGTGTGAATGAGTGGCAGAGATTTTGGGTATTGGAATTTGGGGTTCGAACTCCCATCCGGTCACACTCTACCCCTGAGCCACTGCCGCCTACCAAGCATGACGCTAATTACTTTTAACTTGTGGGTTCCAAATGCTGGGGGGATGAGGGGGGGAATCCATGGCTCTGCTTTTGATAGTGAATTAGTCAACATTTATCAAAATAGAGCTCACAACACACATTGCATTCCATCAATTGCCCTCCCATTACTGTTTGTTGCATTTTTGTGTGTGTTGACTGCAAAATAATACACTGATAAATCATATTTACATTTAGGCACAACATAATTAGTTCAATCCCACATAGCAAGAGACTGAGCATAATAAATCTTCTGCGAGAGAGAGAGAGAGAGAGAGAGAGAGAGAGAGAGAGAGAGAGAGAAATGGGATATCTTCTCATCCCTCCGTGACAGATAAATTGTGAGATATTTGATGATTCTTATCTACAGTAATCACTGTCAAAGCTTTTGAAATGGTCACAAGGTAGGCTACAAAGTACAAACATGACAAGTTGTGTTCAACAAAGGACACCTCAAACAACCCAAACAGAACAAACGACTCAATATGACTGAATGAAAAGCTCTTTGAAAGTCTTCTCATTGATATTTCATATGGTGTCCACCGCTTGACAGATTATAGGGTACTATATTTTCACTTCATACTCTATCCAAATACCTTTCTGGTGCCTGCATTATTTGGAGGCAGTGGCAGAGTCAGGGCAGGTACAGTTCAAGTGTTATAGACCAAAAGGTCAAGCGGCCTATTAGTGGGCCTGGCACAATGAGGCTCATGTTAGACGTGGTCCCAGCCTGACTTATCTGCCAAGAGAAAAGCCTGGTCACAACCTAAGGCCTGACTCACACGTGCACAACAGATTGATGTATAGCTGATGCATGAGACTTATTGACTGATGCAAGCTCGCAATTAATTTCCAATGGAAGTCACATGGTTTGACACAACATTTCAGTCGAAACACAGCCGAAAGCCGTACAACACAAATGTTGTGTCAAACCATGTGACTTCCATTGTAAATGCATTGGGGCAAGTTGTAAACAAACCCTTTCATACATCTAGCATGCATCAATGTTGTATGCTAGATGCGAAGGTGTGAGTGAAGCCAAAGTCAGAGATTGCATAGCCGTATGTGTCGGGTCGGAACATCCATCAGATACAACCACAACACTTGCTTCATACACAGAGAATGTAAACAGATTCGTAAAGCGTCGACGTAATTTCCTTGAGCGGTACTTCCGCCAAAATCCCTCCAAATTCCAGCAATGCAATGCTCATGTAGACATTAATGACTCACGAAGGCAATCTAAAGATTATTAGAAATAACCTAAATCCAAGTTCTTGCAACCATAATTTGAAAAGAATCTTATCAACTTCTGTCTATACTTGGAAACAAGTCGTATAATAAAACAATATAATAATTGCATTAAAAAGTGTCCAATCTTCAAAACAGACATAAATATGCAGGGTTTTCCTGGCATTTTGAACAGCCATTTGGAGGTAATTAAATCACACTAAATCACACTATCTCTAAACCATCATGAAACATCTGTGCAGCAAACACACACTATTGTAGGCTTACTGTAACTCTGTTCATCTGACTCAAGCGCAAAGAATAAATATACATTTTTTTGTCATTTTTAAGAACTTGTAATCGTTTTCATCTTCTCAGAATAGTACCATTGCCAGGTTCCCATGTGCAATGCGGTTCTGTTGCTGCCAGGGGAGGGTGTAGACAATCATTTGCCTATTGTGACAGTATGTGGTCATGCACACAAGAAGAAACCTGAATATTGCAAGTGACCTGGTTAAGGCAAGAAATCTGAATGCATTATCATTCTCTGGTTACTCTAATTTAATAAAAAGGCAGACGTTTTAGATAGTTTGGTTAATTTGTTTATTGCCAATAGTGATGGTGTTTGCAAAGACTGTAGTGTTCACATGATGCTTTGGAGACCATCTTGTTTGTAATGTCATTATTGGAAAATGTACAGTGCAATGCTCATCCAGATATTCTACAATATTCAGTGTTTTTAAACATGTATTTGATGTAACTCCAAAATTGCCAGTCACATTCCTCCCTCCTGCCACAACTTAATTTGTAACAGCATAAACGCAGAGCCTCCGAATTCCTCCTTTTCCAAAAGCAGAACAAGGGCTTGATGTCTGCTTGAATCCATTAAGATACAATATTTGATTGGCCACTGGCCAGTTGCATTCCCGCTCTATATCAGCTATTATATCAGAAGCTGCATTTGTAGTGAATGTCCTTGTTGTGATAGTTCTAGTCACTAGTCTGTAGCAACCAATAAATGATAAACGGTGCATTTATATTGCACCTTTATCCAAGGCGCTTTACATAGATTGTGCATTAACTAACTAGCTAACATTACATTCACCCATTCATACACCGATGGCGGCGGAAACCATGCAAGGCACCAACCAGCACATCAGGAGCAATTAGGGGTTCAGTGTCTTGCTCAAGGACACTTCGACACTAAGGAGGAGCCCGGGTTCGAACTGGCAACCTTCCAGGTTACCATCCAGCCACTCTTCTACCCCTGAGCCACCCGACCAAAGTCCTCTTTCTTGACTGAATATACTTTATGTTGTCACTTGTCAGACCAGGTGCATTATTTTAAATCCCACTTCATTGTGAGCTTGCAGAGCTGCTGTTTTTTACAAATGTTCGCACCAGTATAGGGACACTAGCGCTCATGTCACGTGGTTGCGTGGTGAAAATACATGCCCCAGTGTCTTGACTCTTGACATGTGTAAAACGTCAGGGTTTCCGAGACGTTCCACCTACATTTGGAGTGATATAACCCTCAAACAGTGAAAGGCACAGCAATGATAATGTATCACTCCAGATTGGAGGTAATAACAGTAAAATGTTACCAAAAGAAACATTTTGGAAGAAAAAACTATTCAGAAACTATTTGATTTGAGTCTTCAGGTTGATGTGAGAAAGCCTATTTAGAGATGGGAAGATATGATACAAATAAGAAGTAAATACTGTGTGACAAACATTGACTGATCACAAACATTGCTATCAAAGTTGTAGGTTCCCCATCTCTCTGTCAGTTTCACCTCTAAGAAAAGACTAGACTGCATCAGTCATCAAATCCAAATACAATTTGGAACGTGCATGCATTATACATTAAGCCATGCTCGGACAAATCCTTTTAACTGTGGAAGAAATTGTCAGCATGTTTGCCATAGGAAAGTAAGAGCCTTGCCGTGTTGCCCATAGCAAGGGAGCATCTCAATCACTCAAGTCTACACTACACTACATACATTACACATTACACACCACACACGTACACGCACGCACGCACACATGCACACACAGTCACCACAGTAAATCAGCTTATAAATAATATATACTTGTACGTACTTTATTAATATTAAACATTGCATAATGAAACACTGACTATATAAGCAAATCCCAGGGCAATATTCATATTACCATGAGGTGTCCTGGAGTGGACCTTTTCATTGTCTTTATCAACACATCAAAATGGCTGCTTTGATGTGTTTGTACTCTTCACCTTGTGGATTGTCCTGATAATCAAATTCAACAGAAATGTATTAACCACTTTTCAACTGTGCGTCCCTCTTTTGGGTATGTCAATAAATATATATATAAAATAGAACAATAACACAACAATCTACAAGCTTATGTGTTGTGACACATTGCGAGCTTGTACATGTACAAGTTGATTTGGGTAAACACAAAGCATTGATTTTGATTATGTTTTTGCATTGAAGTATTGATGACATTTGCTTTGTTAAATATATTGCACAAGTTTCTCTGTTACAGTAACTGCAACTGGACAATTCACATTATGTGCTGATATTTTACATTTGAATTGCTTATATGGACATATGTAGGCCTACTTATTAACCACTTTCAACCTGGCTCCCTATTTTGGGTATGTCAACTGTTCCAAAATATAGCAAACATAGCCAATCTACAAGCTCAACGTTGTTCGGCTATTTTCGCTGTGTGCAGAAGCCATCGTACGACAAAGTATAAAATAGAGCGTAAGTGCTTAAGCACTTTATTTTCTTTCTGGTCAGACATAACTTTCATCTCAGCTGATGTTCACTCCTTGTGTTGGTGTTTTATTCTACAGATATGGCTCTTAAAGCACAATGTCATGTCTCCTTGGAGGCAAATTTGGACTTAAAACATTTCCTGTGTCCACAACCTGCGTGGTATTTGTGACATTATGTTGGGCCATGCTACCCGACAGAGACTGCCTTTGCCCTGAGCCAAGAGGCACAAGCTATAATGGAGACATTGATGTATTATTGAGGAGCCCTAGAGCCAGGATCAAGGAGCTGCTTGGAGCCAGGGGACAGTGAGTGCGTGCGTGTGTGCATATGTGTGTGTGTGTGTGTGTGTGTGTGTGTGCATGTGTGTGTGTGTGTGTGTGTGTGTGTGTGTGTGTGTGTGTGTGTGTGTGTGTGTGTGTGTGTGTCTGCGTGCATTCGTGCATGTGTGTGTGTTGACTTCGGCTAATGTTTTCCTCACGGCATTGAGTGGTTCTGTGATGCTGGTGGCCCCTGTGGTCCCTGATACAAGAAAAAAAGACATTTCATGTTATATCACATGTGGAATTTATGTGCCCCAGTCAAAGCAATATGCTTGACAACATACTTTTGTTGTCTGCGAGATAGCTGTTGTTGCTGTACTGTTTCCATGCCCGAGTCTGCCGAGGTTAGGTCTGGTTGAGCCAGAGCTGAGATGACATTTCATTTATATAAATAATTACTGTCCTGAAAGTCCCCCAGGCCTGCCCCGAAGCAATCAAACTTCTAATGCTCTTAAAATTGCCCAACATATTTTATTAATGGAATCTCTAAACTGTATGGCCATGGCTACGCAGTACTTCTCTGCATATCCAGAGGAAATAGTATCGACATTAAACCAGGGTTATTAGGGTTTAGTTTTTACCACCCAGTGTATTTCAGTCAAATGGGAGAGTGGCAGTGCAACATTCAGTTGTGTGGAACGGTGTATGCTCTAATAGGAAAATTCAATCTCTGCCAAGTGGGGCAGAGGTGATGTCTCACATCAGCATGAAGCCTGATTTATACTTGCGTCGTGCGACGGTGTCCTGTGCCACAAATTGCCGATCTACAAGCTCATGCACAGCATGTCGGATGCACTGGAGGCTTGTAGGTTACCACGGGCGACTGTGGCTCAAGAGGTAGAGCAGGTCGTCCAATGATCCATGGGTCGGCGGTTCGAATCCCGGCTCCTCCTGTCTACATGTCGAAGTGTCCTTGGG